>NC_044306.2:162538385-162850336 GCF_007474595.2 Lynx canadensis
CTTTGCCGGAGAGAAAGGAACGTGGCCTTGTGTGTTTTAATCTTTTGACCGTGTTAATGGAAGGCATGGAGTAAAATTGTGTTTATCTGAATATCACTACAGCAGAGCTAAAGGAAATCAGCTAACATCGGAAGTTAGCATAAAGGTCTTAAAATCTTCATCTTCTGAAGCCAGTCGTAACACTGCCACTCAGATGAAAATGAAAAAGAAAAAGCAAAAAAAAAAAAAAAAAAGCACTTCCAGATGCTAAAAGAGATTTCTATCTTCCCATCATTCCAACAGCAACCACTATAAACTATGTTCTAAAACAAACACAGAGCACTAAAAATTCCACTGTTTAAGCTCAAAGTCAAACATCTGTCTTGCTGCCTGCTAGTTTCACCTTGGTTCCCGAGGGTCTCAACTCAAACTGCAGAAATTTGGGGTTTTTCCCTCTTGCACGCATTTTCAAGCGTTAGTTCTGAGGTTTTTAATCATCTTCATTAATCATTCAGCCTACATAGACACAGGAAGAAGGAGCATTTATGGAGTGGAATCAGCCTCCTGATTCCAAAGGATGTAGAGAGAGAGCATAGGACAGTAGTAAAAAAGCTGGACAGACAGTCCTGGGTGTGAGCCCTGTCTCTGCACCTTACTTTCCAAGGGACCTTGATATGTTACTTAACCTTACTGAGTCTGTTTCCTTCTTATGAAAAACAGTAACAATAATACCTGGCGTTGTTGTGAAGATCTGAAATAGGAACTTATAAAGTTATTGCCTAGTATTTAATGAGGAATAGAAACCATTATACCATTATTGTCCTCCTTCACATGGATGGGGGAAAATTAATAATGACTACCATTCATCGAGCACCTATTAAAGATCTTGTATGTACTGGCATCTAATTCTTTTGTTTTTTAAATTTTTTTATGTTTTATTTATTTTTGAGAGCAAGAGAGACAGAGCATGAGCAGGGGAGGGGCAGAGAGAGAGGGAGACACAGAATCCGAAGCAGGCTCCAGGCCCTGAGCTGTCAGCACAGAGCCCGACGCGGGGCTCGAACCCACAGACTGCGAGATCATGACCTCAGCCGAAGTCAGACGCTTAACTGACTGAGCCACCCAGGCGCCCCTAATTCTTAAAACCATGTTGTAAGAGCATTATTATCGCCCCCATTTTACAGATGAGCCACACAACTACCGTGCAGTGGAGGTAAGGTTCAAATTCAAGGTTGTTTCCCTATAAAGCCTAGATCCTTTCCACCATCCCCCACTACTTCCTCAAAACCAGGAAAAAAAATTCAACTAGTCACCTGCACACTGGTAATTTTCGATAGGGAATTTCCTCTTCAAGAAGTTTTTCCTAGTTGCCAACCTCTTAAAAGGCAGATTTTTGCCACGTTATCATAACTGAAGCATCATAACCATGCTTCAACGTCTCAGTAATGAGACCCAAGGGCCTTCAACTTGACTTCATCCTTCTGTATACCTGGTCTTGGATGGAACGTGGTTGTGAAATCTTCTGACTTTGAGAAATGGTCACCTGTTGGTTCTAGCAAAAAGTTGGACTCCTGAGTATCTCAGTCCATCTGGGCTGCTGTTACAAAACACCATAGATTGGGTGGCTTAAACAACAAACATTTATTTCTCACGGTTCTGGAGACTAAGATCAAAATTCAGAAGTCCAAGATCAGGTGCCAGCAGATTGGTATCTGGTAAGAGCCTACTTCCTGGTTTGTAGATGGCCTGTTCTCATGGTGTCCTCATAGGGGAGAAAGTGGGAGGGAGCTCTTTGGGGTCTCTTTTATAAGAACACTAATCTCATTAGTGAGGGCTCCACCCTCAAGACCTAATAACCTCTCAAGGTCCCTGCCTCCAAATACCATCACTTTGGAGGTTAGGATTCAACGTATGAATTTTAAATTTTTTTTTTCAACGTTTATTTATTTTTGGGACAGAGAGAGACAGAGCATGAACGGGGGAGGGGCAGAGAGAGAGGGAGACACAGAATCGGAAACAGGCTCCAGGCTCCGAGCCATCAGCCCAGAGCCTGACGCAGGGCTCGAACTCATGGACCGCGAGATCGTGACCTGGCTGAAGTCGGACGCTTAACCGACTGCGCCACCCAGGCGCCCCTAAACGTATGAATTTTAAATGGTCACATCGAGTCCCTAGCACGAAGTCCGAAGTCCGTATTTGTAAGCATGAAATCAGCACTTGTTCATTATTCCCTTCTAGTCATCTGCTTCCCACTGGTTTGGTTTCTGGTGTGAGATCTGAGGATCATGTACATGACAGGAGTGATGGAAAGCACGCCATAGGTTCTCATCAGCCACACCACCCACCCATAGCCCCTGTAGGCAGCTTGATATTCTGCCCTTGTACTTTACTCTGTGAAGAAGCCAGGTGGTTGGGAAAAAACTCACCGGGGATAATAATGTATGTTACTCCAGGTGCATCCCCAGGTTCAACAATTCTGAAATTATCTTTGTATATTAGGTTAGAAAGGTGAGCAAATCACTTAACCTTTGTGAGCCAATTTATTGCCGGTGTAGAATAAAGAACTGGGATTACATTGGGTTCTTTCTAGTTCTACAACACTGTAATTATATTAGTTGGCATGATCACCCAACCCGTTGGTTTTCCCAAAAGTAGAAGACAGTCTTAGAATACATGATGATGAATTATATCTATCTTCAGGAGATATTAACACAGATTTTTTTAAAGCCTTTATGAAGTGTTTTAGGTTGAATAGATGACAGTCACTTAGAGTAAGAAGAACCTAACCCTAAATAAAAATGTGAATGATGCATACCTGTATCTTTCTGTGATCGTACTGTGTATCACTAAATAGTGAGCTCTCTTGCCATAAGCATTCAACTTATTTCATAAAAATCATAAATTCGTAACACACAAACACATGTGATAACTAACATATGAAAGAAAAAAAAAACACTTAAGTACACCAGGAGGTCAAAACTATTTTTTTTCATGTTTTTATTTTATTTTTGGAGAGAGAGAGAGAGGAAGCCAGGGAGGGGCAGAGAGAGGAGACAGAAAATCTGAAGGAAAATCCACGCTGTCGGCGCAGAGCCCAATGCGGGGCTCAAACTCAGGAACTCGTGAGCTCCTGACCTGAGAGAAAGTCAGACATTTAACTGACTGAGCCACCCAGGTGCCCCTGGGCAAAACTACTTATGAAGCAATTTAATTTCTTTATAATTTACATGATCTCAAGGTTAATGAAAAAGACTCTTAATAAAACAAATTTTATTTTAAGTGCATTCCGAAATGTTTTGTGTTTTCTAACTACAATAGATTATCTTAAACTTACCTATTAACCATTTCTCAAAAGAGGACTTATGTAAACATTCATTAACATAGATTTGCAGGCCCATTTTGTGAGCCAGGCGATTGGAGTCAGCACACTTAATCTACTAGTTTGATGGCATCCGAAGGATTTTCATTAAAAGCTGAAATTCTTTGAACCCGAGTATTTAAGCTTCAAACCAAGTTGTAAGCACTAGAGGAAATGTAAGTCCAATTTTGATTTAAGTCAACCTAAGATCCTTAGCTGAAAAAGTATTTACGTTCTAAAAATGTTTATTAGATTCGAGTAAGTATCTTGGTGTGCATGCATACAAACAAAATCCTGTGGCTTCTGCCAAACCAACTGACCCTGACCACTCGTTCCGAGGCACTTAAAAACTAGGATTGTTTCTGTATTCATTTGATGGATATTTTTATGGGATACCTACCTGCGTGCCAAATGTAAACCCAACCAACGCAAAATAAAGCATCAGAAGACACAAAGGACGACCAACCTATCAAGAGCGAAATGGTGAGCCCTGGGTAAAGCCCCATTGAGCTACCGAAATTAAGTCAGCAAAGACCAGAAATACTGAACCCTTCTCTGGCGTCAGAGATGACCACATCACACTATTGCAGAATAGATTCTCCTCGATGCCAGGGATTGGGTCTTACTTGTCTATAACTTGCCTGTACTCAGTATACTGCCCAGCACATAGAAGTTGCTCGAGATAAATTTGTCTTCTTTCAGAGCATTGCAGGATAAGCATATTTGAGACGTACGTGAAATTGCTGCTCAGCAACTCTATTAGCAATAGGATACAGGGTATTTGGGTTTTTTTTTTTTAATTTTTTTTCTTAATGTTTTTTATTTATTTTTGAGATAGGGAGAGACAGAGCATGAACAGGGGAGGGTCAGAGAGAGGGAGACACAGAATCCGAAACAGGCTCCAGGCTCTGAGCCATCAGCCCAGAGCCCGACGCAGGGCTCGAACTCACGGACCACGAGATTGTGACCTGAGCTGAAGTCGGCCGCTCAACCGACTGAGCCACCCAGGCGCCCCTTTGGGGTGGTTTTTAATTCAAAATTATTAGGTGTGTCTAACTGATGAAGTTTGTCGGTGCCCAGGGGTGGCTTTTTAAATTACTTTTATTTTATTATTTGTATTTTTTTAAATTTTTTCAAGTGTACTTATTTCTTTTGAGAGAGACAGAGACAGCGCGAGTCGGGGAGGGGCAGAGAGAGGGAGAGAGAGAGAATCCTAAGCTGGTTCTGCACTGTCAGCACGGAGCTGGCCAGACACGGGGCTCGGACTCATGAAACCGCAAGATCATGACCTGAGCCGAAACCAAGAATCAGATGCCTAACTGACTGAGCCACCCAGGAACCCCACCAAGGGGTGGCTTTCAAGGACTTTGCCCTATGTTCCATTTTCTCCTTCTCAATATACATACACACAATTCTTTAACCTGGATGATGGATATTTTCTTAACCTATTGATACAGGCTCTGTGAAAGAACCTCCAACCCTCACTGCTACTTTGTCACTCCCTGTTCCCTCACTGATGACTGGGGTAAGCACCCATTCTTAGGGGCAGTATTTTTTGTTAAATAACTGATAGTTCCTGGAAACGGGATGTTCAGTTGAGTAAATGGCTCCGGATCTTGCTGCGATAGATAACCAACAGGACAAACTAGACTCGTCAAGAGAATCACAGGTTTCCTGTTACAAAGACAAACTCATCTTTAATGATCAGATGAAAATGCAAATTTAGGGAAAACAAATCGGGTTATTTGGAGGACAATATGCACTTGGAAGATACTCATGTCATTGTGGTTTCCTGAGGAAGAGCCTCTATTTTGCTTGTAAGCAAAATGTCAATTCTAATTATTCAAACTGACATCCCACAGGACCTTTTATGAAAATGGAGTAGGTCCAGAAGAATGGGCAGGCACCAGGGTTTTTATTTTGGAAAATGGGAGAGGCCAGCAACCTGTGCGTAGTTCTGATAGAAGAGATCTTGAGTGGCTGATCCCTACTCTCTTGGTAACAGGACCTAGTTGAGTAACCTTGGGCAGAAATACTTCTGCCTTCTCATCTTCTATTAAAGCAGTTAAATAAACCCTTTCTTGAGTAAAAGCCCTTTTGTGGCACCCGGTACAACGTAAACCATGAAGATGAAAAGTGTTTCTTGAAATTGCCACATGAGATGGTCTTTGAAAACCTGGTACATATTTTATTGTAATGATGATTGTTATATTGAGCATTATTAATGACTGAGATTCCCTAACAGGTGATATCAATTTTCTATTATCACAATGTTCCATAACAACTACAAAGCCCCTACTGCATTAATATATATCCACACTCATGAATAGGCATGTTGGCCCCAATTTGGGCTGGTTTTTGGCTAAGCAGTTCTTCTGGTCTTCTCAGTTGTGGCAGTAGGCTGGCTGTCACCAGGTCTAGGATGGCCTTGGCTGGGAGACTGGGAGAATTCCACCCTTCTCCACGTGATTCTTTTCCTCCAACAGACTATGTTGGACATGGACATGTTCCTGAGGCAATAGAAAGGGTAAGAGCCAGAGCAAGCCTTGTCCACCTGTCTGCTTGCATCTCATTGGCCAAATCAAGTCACATGACTGCGTGCAGGGTCAGCACGGACATGCATAACAAGAATGTAGACTCATAACAAGAATGTGTAAAGAATTGGGGCCAATAAAGCAACCAGTTTACCACGTAGGACACGCTGTTCTTGTTTATCTGGGAATATTCATCTGTGTGTCTTTATTTTGGTAGAATTAAAAACGAATTTTGCCTGGGGCGCCTGGGTGGCTCAGTCGGTTAAGTGTCCGACTTCAGCTCAGGTCATGATCTCGCGGTCCGTGAGTTCGAGCCCTGCGTCAGGCTCTGGGCTGATGGCTCAGAGCCTGGAGCCTGTTTCAGATTCTGGGTCTCCCTCTCTCTCTGCCCCTCCCCCGTTCGTGCTCTGTCTCTCTGTGTCTCAAAAATAAATAAATGTTAAAAAAAAAAAATTAAAAAAAAAAAAACAAAAAAAACAACGAATTTTGCCTGTATCCAAACCCTTCAAAGCAGTGTTTCTCAAGCTTTTTTGACTGCAACCCACGATAAGAAATACATTGTGCACGCAGCATGACTCCTTTCATACAAAAGCTTCGCAAAATGCTACTTCTTACTGTGAACATTTCTTTCCATTATGCTATTTAATTTTTCAAGTTGCTCATTGTCCACTAAATTAATTTCAGAATTCCTTCATGAGTCAAAAGCAACAGTTTGAAAACTACTGATTTATAGGGCTTAGCCTTCTCTGATCCCTTTCTAGTCTGGGAGGGAAGAACCCACAAAAGTCCGGAGGGGCCAGAGAAGCCAAGTAGAGTATCTGAATGGGGGATGTTACAGCACAACTACCTATGATCCGTAGAACTTAGAAGTGTGGGCACCAGGGCCCTGGGACCGCGCTTCACCTGGCCACCCCCAGAGCCAGGTGGCCTCTAGAATTCTGAGGCTGAAGAATGGCAGGAGCAAAGAGAGGAGAGCGTGAATAGACATTGAGACACTTGGCTGAGTTCTTTAATATAGCAACATTTTTACCAGGAGACTGAAGTTAGAGAAGGTACATTGGCCAGGGTCATACAATACTTGGTAGAATATGGATTTAAAGGTCTCAAGTGCCTCATATCCCATCGAAGCCCCCATTTCCATGGCATAGAAGGAAGAGAGGTGTAAGAGTCAAATTATTCACGCTAACAGTAATTCATACTAGTTTGTAACAGAAACATACATGTAATAAGGACCTACTAAGAGTAAGACATCATTCCATGGTATGTTTAGAAAGATATCTAAGAAGGTACCCTAGATGAAACAATGATTCTCATTTTAAAAACATCGGAGCAGAGTAGTTAGAAAAAGTGCAATTTAAAATGTTGCATCTTTTACTATATAAGTAGGGAAAGGAGGACCCGGGTGGATATTGGAGTCTGTTTAGTCCGGTACGTTTGGAAGATGTTTAAAAAAAATTTTTTTAATCTTTCTTTTTGAGAGGGGCAGGGAAGGAACAGAGAGAGAGAGGGAGACACAGAATCTGAAGCAGGCTCCAGGCTCTGAGCTGTCAGCACAGAGCCCGACACAGGGCTTGAACTAACAAACCACAAGTTCCTGACCTGAGCAGAAGTCAGATGCTTAACCGACTGAGCCACCCAGGTGCCCCAATTTGGAAGACGTTTTAAAGAATGCTGCTTCTCTGCAGACTGTTGGCCCCTTAGAGAGCAGATATTCTCCATACAACCTGAGACTGCCTGGTACCTCTTTAACATCATGTATCTTTGGAGAAGTTTCTGCGTGTTTCTTGTCTAAGTCTTTCTCTGCAGGGCTTCGGACAAAAAAATGGATGAGGTTCAATGCACTCCAAAGTAAAAGGGAACGGTAAAGCTCTGTAGACAGTGTTAATAGGAGACTGAAAAATCAGATACTGAAAAATACACCTAATGTCAAGCTGGCATTGCGGTGTCTTGGAGGGGGAGGGCAGTGGTAAAGTAAGGCTCTATCTCCCTGGGATTTATCTGGGGGGAAAAGAATCCTCCTTCCAATGACCATAGGAGACCGTACTCATTCTAGATAAGAAAATGGAGACTGGAAGATGGGGCTTGGCCTGGGAAGAAGAGAATGGAAAATTCCTCTCTCTAGGACTCTGTGAATTTCAGCCTGGACTCCAAACCCCATCCATGAGCACAAGCTCCTGAGCGTTGGAAAATATACCAGCCATCGCCGCCTGGCAACAGGGTTAAGAGAGATGCAGAGAGGTAGGCAAACCAGAAGTCCTGAGGATGGGTCTGGCCCTGGGCGGTAGGTGTAAGTCCATCTCTATGTTATAAAACCCTGTCCCATAACTTTCACGCTTTAGGGAACTGAAGGCAAAGGCCAATCCAATTATTTGG
Organism: Lynx canadensis; assembly: GCF_007474595.2. Lineage (NCBI taxonomy): Eukaryota > Metazoa > Chordata > Mammalia > Carnivora > Felidae > Lynx > Lynx canadensis. The sequence goes on from NC_044306.2 coordinate 162,546,630, forward strand.
GATAAAGTAAGGGAAGGAAGAACAGTGTCTCGTACCAAGACCAAAAACAGTGACAATAGTGGTCACCGGTGAAAGACAGCCTTGCTCTGCAGAATGAGGAACTCATGAAGGTTATTGGCAGCAGAAGTGGGACGGTCAGATGAGGAAGACAGAGCAGAAGAGCGCAGGGTGTAAACGATCCGAACCTACGAGCGCCTCACACAGCCTCCTGAATGGGAAGGTCTCAGGAATCGGTAGGAGATACTTTGAAGGAGATCAAATACTAGCGGGCAATCTGGGGGCGAGGTGTGGGAGAGAGACTTAAAGCATAATTTGGAGGCCCCTTTCTGGAAATGCGGTGGTATAGTGGGTATCCTAAGGAGTCCCAGGATGAGACACTTTAAAATCTAGATGAAGTTTTCATAGTATCTTTTTTTTTCTATTTTTTTTAATGTTTTTTATTTATTTTTGAGACAGAGAGAGACAGAGCATGAACGGGGGAGGGGCAGAGAGAGAGGGAGACACAGAATCGGAAGCAGGCTCCAGGCTCCGAGCCATCAGCCCAGAGCCCGACGCGGGGCTCGAACTCCCGGACTGCGAGATCGTGACCTGAGCCGAAGTCGGACGCTTAACCGACTGCGCCACCCAGGCGCCCCGTTCATAGTATCGTTTTAAAAGCTTAGCTGAGTTTTTAAAAATGAAAGAAATGCTCCGAGGATAAAAAGGCATGGATCCAAAGCAGTAGTTGGGCATTAAAGCTAAAACTTACCTTCAGGGAATCTGCCAATACAGGATTGTAAGGACCTTTCTGTTTTAACAGGACATTATGTGCATGTACTGGGGACAGGAGACAATGCCAGTGGTTTATGCAAGCTAGGAAGGCGAATCGAGACCCTTGCATAGAACAGGTCCTACAAGTCACCGACCTCAGTGAGGACAAACTGGAAATATGAAATTAATATCACAGCAAGGGGCGTCTGGGTGGCTCAGTCGCTTCAGCTCAGGTCATGATCTCAGTTTGTGAGTTCAAGCCCCGCGTCAGGGTCTATGCTGACAGCTCGGAGCCTGGAGCCTGCTTCAGATTCTGTGTCTCCCTCTTTCTCTGCCCCTCCTCCACTCATGCTCTGTCTCTCTCTGTCTCAGAAATAAATAAACATTAAAAAAAAAAATTTTTTTTTAAATCACAGCAAGAACACCGTAAGAACTCTCGCCCCTGTCAGCTTTGACTCTGGAAAATAAAGGCTCCTCTGAGAATTATTAATCACATAGGTTTAGTCTCAAAATTCATACTACCTGGGTGGCCCGAACCATCCAAACTGAGAATGATTACGGGTTAGTAATGACCCAAAGTGCCTGGAAGACACCATCACTAACCTCTGGGGCCATGAACCTCAATCCAAGTCTCCGAGAATTCCCACAGACCAATTCCAATGACCATAAGCTTACAGTAAAAAGGAAACAAAACATCGCAAACACAAAAACCACCATAAGCAAGAGTCAGCAGAAATAACAAATAATAGTATCTGCTCTCCAGGAATACATATTGGAAAAGTTTGATGTGAAATTTAAATTAAAGTAATGTGTTCATAGAAATCAAAGGAAATATTAAAAGTATGACCAAGGAACCATAAGTATTTTTTTATTATTTAAAAAAAAATTTTTTTTAATGTCTATTTAGTTTTTGAGAGAGACAGACAGAGCACGAGCGGTGGAAGGGCAGAGAGAGGGGGAGACACAGAATCAGAAACAGGCTCCAGGCTCTGAGCTGTCAGCACAGAGCCCGACGCGGGGCTCGAACTCACAAACTGAGAGATCATGACCTGAGCTGAAGTTGGACGCTCAACTGACTGAGCCACCCAAGCGCCCCTTTTTTATTACTTTTTTTTAATGTTTATTGACTTTTGAGAGAGAGCGACAGAGTGTGAGCGGGGCAGGGGCAGAGAGAGAGGGAGACAGAGAATCGGAAGCAGGCTCCAGGCTCCGAGCTGTCAGCCCACAGCCCGACTCCGGGCTCCAACCGTGAACTGCAAGATGGTGACCTGAGCTGAAGTTGGATGCTTAACTGATTGAGCCACCCAGGCATCCCAAAGTATATTTTAAAAGACCAGGAGTATTTGATATTGAGGAATAGCAGTGGGTGTTAAGGGGGTAAAAAATGGTATTGTTGGAGAATCCTCGTCTATTATAAATACATATTGAATTATTACAGGTAAAATGATATGTCGTGGGTTTGCTTCAGAATTATCTGAAGGGGGAGAGGAAGTAGGTAGAGCTATAGAAGAAATAAGATTAGCCATGAATTGCTCAGCATTGAAGCGAGTTAATGGGAACATAAGAATATTCTATTCTTTTTACTTTGATATATCTGAAGCTTTTTAAATGAGAAAAGTTTTCTTTTAATGAACAGACAAGTATGAAGAGAAGCCAGATAAAACTTCTAAAAAAAAAAGTACACTAAATAAAATTAGAGACTCGGTGGACATATCACATGACACCTTAGACAGAGGTGACAAGACAATTAGTGAACCCAAGGATAGATCTGAAGTAATTGCCCAGAACGCAGACAGAGAGGCTCTTTGCTAGACTATATAGCAGTTTGAGATCCCTCCAAGGTAGACGCAGAGGCTAAAAGTACACCTAGTAAGATGTCAGAGGAAGATAATAAAGAAAATTGGGAAAATGTAATATTAAAGACACGTTAGCCAAGAATTCTCCGGCATTGATGAAAGACACAAGCACTCAGATTCAGGAAGCCTAACAAGTCACAAGCAAAGAAACCCAAGGCTGGATGCATCACTGTGAAACTACAGATCACAGTAATAAAGAAAAGAGCCTTTAGGACAAAAAAGATGTATTATATGAAAAGGAAGGTTTGGACTGAGCTTTGACTGCTCAATAGCAGCGCTGGAAATCAGAAAACAGAAATGTTTTCAAAAAAAAAAAAAATGAAATGGGACTATTTTCTCTTATCCCACACAAAAAGTGGATTCCAGTTGGATCAGACATGGAAATGCAAACCTAAAAATTTAAATCTTTTCAAAGAAAATAATAGGGACTACCTGAAGGGTCTGGGACTAGAGAAGGCTTTCTTAAAGAAAGGCAATAAAAAACACAAACTATAAAGAAAATTTTTTAATATTTGGTAAACTGCAGAGCTCTTTATTCAAATGGCCATAAAGAAGGTTTAAATGTAAACTAGAAATAGGACCAATACGGGGCGCCTGGGTGGCGCAGTCGGTTAAGTGTCCGACTCCAGCTCAGGTCACGATCTCGCGGTCCGCGAGTTCGAGCCCCGCGTCGGGCTCTGGGCTGATGGCTCGGAGCCTGGAGCCTGCTTCCGATTCTGTGTCTCCCTCTCTCTCTGCCCCTCCCCCGTTCATGCTCTGTCTCGCTCTGTCTCAAAAATAAATAAACGTTAAAAAAATTAAAAAAAAAAAAAAAAGAAATAGGACCAATACTTGCCATCATACAGCCAACAAGGGATTGGTATCCAGGATGTAAATATTTTAAAATTTCTCAAATTTAATAAGAAAATGATAAGCAACCCAATAGAAAAGTAGACAGAGGTGATACAAAGATAATTCGCAGGAGAAGAAACTTAAGTAGCAAATAATCATATACTAAAAAGGCCCATTCCAGGTGGCTGAAAAAAACCAGCCACAGAAGCATTCAATCTAATTCCATTAATATAAATTTTAAAATATGCAAAACTAAATACACATTGTTCAGAAATGCATTTTTTCCAGGTGATAACTGTAAAGAAAGTAAGAGAATCAGAAACACAAAAATCAGAGGCGCCTGGATGGATCAGTCCGTTAAGCCTTCAAACCTCGATTTTGGCTCAGGTCATGATCTCGTGGTTTGTGGAATCAAGTCTCACGCCAGGCTCTGCTCTGACAGCACGAAGCCTGCTTGCGATTCTCTCTCTCCCTCTCTCTCTCTGCCTCTCTCCCGCTCTCTCTCTCTCTCAAAATAAATAAATAAACATTAAAAAAAAAATTCAGGACAGGGGTTACCTCCAGGGAAAGGGTGAGGGATGTGATGAGAGAGAAATCCAGAGGAGAATTCAAAGATACTGAACTCTTCTCCGTCTTCGATTGGGTGATGAGTGCAAGGGCACTTGTTCTATGGATATTTGTTTTATGCTTGAAAGAGAGAGAGAGCTCTAACACATAATATGAGCTAACATATAACGTGCATCGTATGCAAATATATTCTGCATACACGTTATATGTTAGCTCATATTATGTGTTAGATTTCTCTCTAAATATAATATATATATAATAGCATATATTAAAAACTGTTATATATAGATTCAATATACATGTATTATTTGTTATATCCTGTTGTGGTAGATTGGTTGCAAAATGGATCCAATGTTTTATCCTTCCGCCCTTCTCAGAGGAAGAAATGAGAGGGCCGCTCTCCCTCTTGTCACGGACCATGTTAAGAGACGCTCTTAGAACGAGGAAATTCCATGCAGTTTTCTGAACAGGACTGCTGACTTCCAGGGCCCAGTTGCTTGCTTCCATGTAAATCATTTTTGTTAGTCATGAGGTTTTATAAAAATTGATGTGTTTTCCATGCTTCCCTTTTCCTGTAAAGGCCAAGGATCTTAAAATAACCTGACTGAGCTCCAAGCTGAAACCTAAACATGACAAAACATATAAATCCTCAGGCTGTATCTGATAGAGAGCTAATTACACTCCTCGGGGTTTCCCTCCCCCAGAAACAGTGAGCTCTCTCTACCTGCCTCACTCAACAGCAACTGGGGAGGAGGGCGGGGGAGGCGGTGGGGGTACCGAATCGTGATGACAAATTCTACGAAACTTGATATGTTTCCAGAAGCAATCCTTTTGTTTCCCCCTAGGTAGGGAGCTAATGTACCTGAGGTATAGTATTTCAAGTGCCACCTTAAAAATAAACTTAACTTTAGAAGTGTTAGATTTACAAAAAAAAAAAAAAAATTGTAAGAATAATACAGAGGATTCCCATACGTTTGCTCCCACCCTCCCCACACATGGCGTACCCTACTATTTACATCTTACATCTCTTGGTACGTCTGTCAAAATTAATGAACTAATATTAATATATTAACTAATTAATGTTTCACTCAGATTTCCCCTAATGTCCTTTTTCTATTCTGCATATTATCAAGTCATCATGTCTCCTGGGGGTCCTCTTGGTTGTGACAGTTTCTCAAACGTCCCCCCCCGCCGTCCCTGCTTTTTTTTTTTTGACGAACTTCAAAGTTTTGAGGAGTACTGGTTAGATATTTTGTAGGATGTCCCTCAACCCCCCCCCCCCGCCCAAAACAAAAAACAACACTGATGTTTTACTTATGATTAGATTCAGGTTACATTTTTTGGAAGAAAAACCACAGAAGTAAAATGCCATTCTCACTAAGTGTCATTTTTTTAAAATTTCATTTTCCTCTTTAAGGTGAGTGTGAACATATAGGAGTGAAAATGTACAGAAAAGTAAATTGCAAGGGAATACATCAAAATATCAGCACAAGTCATCTAGGGGCACCTGGGTGGCTCAGTCAGTTGAGCACCGACTTCGGCTCAGGTCATGATCTCACAGTTGGTGAGTTCAAGCCCTGCGTTGGGCTCTGTGCTGACAGCTCGGAGCCTGGAGCCTTCTTCGGATTCTGTATCTCCCTCTCTCTCTGCCCCTCCCCTGCTTGCACTCTGTCTCTCTCTGTCTCTCAAAAATCAATAAACGTTGAAAAACAAAAAGTCATCTCAGAATGCCAAAGTTATTGGATACTTGTATCTTCTTTTTTAAGTTTATTTATTTATTTTGAGAGAGAGAGAGAGAATATGTGCATGTGCAGGGGAAGGGCAAAGAGAGAAGGAGAGAGAGAATCCCAAGCAAGTCTGTGCTGTCATCACAAAGCCCAATGCAGGACTGGGTCTCACAAACCATGAGATGCCCTGAGCCCAAGTCAAGAGTTGGATGCTTAACCGCCTGAGCCACCCAGGAGCCCCAAGGATATTTGTATTGTCCACCTTTTGCTTATCTGTGCTTTCTGAATGTTCTGCAATGGACATGTGATTTTAAATTAGGAGGGAAAAAAGAGATGTCTGTTTCCAGAGCTGTCTCCACCTGTCTGAAGGAGTACTTAGCTTTCTGACATGTGCAAGTTCTTCCCAGGGCTGGTAAAAATAAGGAAGTTTTTGTAGGTCTCACATGTCATAGGGACGTGGCCTTTCCTGAGCAAAGAACCTCCACTCCATGTTACAGCTATTTCTTGGTCAATCCTGACACCTGAAAGAAAGCCAGGGAGGAAGGAAAGGAAGGAAAAGAGTGAGGGATTATGCTAAAAACCTGTTCTTACTTCAAGCACAGTGGCTCTAACAGAGAGCAGTTCTCTCTTCTGTGTCTTTCTGTCTTCCTGGCTCTGTCTCTCTCTCTCTCTCTTCCTCCGGTTTCATTCATTCATTTGTTTATCCTCTCAACTAGTATTTACTCAGTGCCCTGAAAATTGAGAAATATCTCAAAAGACATCCCTATCTTTAAGTCACTTACTTTCTAGTGGGGTAGAGGCATCTGGCATCTGGGTGGTGATAAATGCCATGAAGAAAAATAAAACAGGGATAGATCTGGAAAGAGCAAAGGGGACTTGCTATTTTAGAGAGGGTAGTCAGGGAAGGCTTCTCTGATGAGATGACCTTGAGCAGGGATCAGTGTTCTAGGCAGAGGAATCGGCAAGGGCAAAGACCCTGAGATAGGATTTGAGGTCTTGGAGGTACGCTGGGGGTCTGGAAGTGCACAGCCTTGTAGACCTATGTGTACAGGGTTTTATTCTGTTAGATGGGGAAACTTTGACAGGTTTTCAGTTGAACAGTTGATATGATCAGAACTAAGTAGAGTAAAATCTTGGTTTGTGAGCATAATTCGTTCCAGAGACATGCTTGTAATCCACAGCACTCGTATATGGAAGCGAATTTCAAGAGCCATTGGCTCAGTCGTGATCACGTGACATTCGGTGTCACCTACGACTCGTATTGCAAGACATGGCTCATTTCTCAAGTTAACACTTACGAGACATGTTTGCTCATCTTGAGGAGCCCTCGCAGAACAAGTTACTCGGAATCCAAGGTTTTACTGTATTTAAAACTATCACTTCTGTTTGGAGATTTGATGGCGGGTGGGAGGCCTGGAGTGGGGCATGGCAAGGCAGGGAAACTTGTCTGGAGACAACTGCATTAGTTACGGCATGACAAGATGATGAATTAGAACAAGGTGTAGCGGTGGAGGTGTTAGCAAGTAGGTAGATCCCAGACATAATGTGAAGGAAGAGACAATGAGATATGCTAATTAACATCCAGGTTTCACACACGCTTATATAACTACCGTGTACCCAAAAATATTACTTCAGCCAGGTTTCCAGGCTTTGAATTCTCATATATATATATACACTCTCTGAGGAGAGAATGGAAAAAGGACATTTTTTTCGCTTATTTTTATTTTCAATTCTCTTCTCTTTCCCATTCCCATTCCCCCAAAACTATCCACTCTAACATATTTGTGTCTTTTTTTTCTAATTTTGTTTATTTTCAGAGAGAGAGAGAGAGCAAGTGAGCAGGGGAGGAGCAGAGAGAAGGAGAGAGAGAATCTCAGACAGGCTCTGCGCTGTTCGTGAGGAGCCCCATGTAGGGCTCGAACTCATGAACTGTGAGATCATGATCTGAGCCGAAATCAAGAGTCGGACGCTTAACTGACCGAGCTACCCAGGCGCCCAAACATATTTGTGCGTTTAAACATGCTTATATCCTTGCCAAATTCATAGTGTTATTTTTCTTTTTTTTTAATTTTTTTTTTCAACTTTTATTTATTTTTGGGACAGAGAGAGACAGAGCATGAACGGGGGAGGGGCAGAGAGAGAGGGAGACACAGAATCGGAAACAAGCTCCAGGCTCCGAGCCATCAGCCCAGAGCCCGACGCGGGGCTCGAACTCGCGGACCGCGAGATCGTGACCTGGCTGAAGTCGGACGCTTAACCGACTGCGCCACCCAGGCGCCCCATAGTGTTATTTTTCTATATTGCATTTCTAATTTGCCAGGAGGTATTGACTTAAAGATCTCATTTTTATTTATTCTTTTTCTCAACATTATGTTTTTAGGACCTATTCGTATCGCTGTTTGTACAACTAGTCATAGCTTGTGCTTCTGTGTAGAATTCTGCAGCATCTAGAGAACCCTACTGATGAATATCTAGGTTACCTGCAAATTTGTGCTATTACATCACTTGTAGGAATATTCTTACGTAGATTACATTATGGACCTCTTTATGGGTATCTCTAGAATAAGACAGTTCTAGTGTCTATTCACATCATTTTACTGTTTTTCAGTTTTAGGGGTTCCTCATGTTCTGGATACTAATCCCTGTAAGTCTCAAACACTGTGTTAATTTTCAGTCTGTCATCCATACGTTAACTTTCTCAGTAGTTTGCTTTCTTTGAACTAAAATCTTTCACTTTAACGTGGTCCTATGATCCACCACCTTTTAAAAATCCTTAAAGTGTACACAGTTGAGAAGAATCTCACGGGAGGAGTTAGCCACAAGGTAGGAATGTGACACACAAAACAGCATGTTTAACACTGGCAGATTGCACTTCTGTTCAACGGGGCATCGTGTGAGAAACATCAGTGTTGAAAATTTCATCCGCTTATGGAGCTATGTCCTACCCCTACTCATTTCCACCCCCCCGCCCCGCCGTACCTTCTCCCTGGAGAGCTCAGATGCTCCACTCTTTTTTGAGCACTGTATCGGAGAGGACTCTTGCTGCATTCAGCGGGCTCTAGCCAAGACCTCTTTATAAATCCCAGACTCACATTTTCAACTACCTATTCCAGGATGAGGTAGAAATGTATGAGCTTCACCTACCTGTCATTTTCTCCCTCTTCCTCAAAGAGAATAGGATCATAATAGCAAACACATATCACTAATTACATGACACATTTTCTCTGTGCTTTACAAATAGGAATTCTTTTAACCTGTATAAACAACCCTTGAAGTAGACAAATTACCATTACCATTTTACGGATGACAAAACTGAGGCTCAGAGAAGTTAAGTGACTTGCCCAAGATGATACAACTAGTAAGTGGTAGAGCCAGGACATATGTTTGGGAGTGAAATTGACCCCATCATACTCCCAGCTCATACTGTGGGCATATGACCCCAGTCCCGGCACATGACTGGTTCAAGGATGGCCGTGCGATCCAAATTGAACCAAGTCCTTCGTGCCTGGAGAAATGTTCTATGTCTGCTAATGATTCTAAGGTAGTGTGCATGAATTCCAAGGACCATCATGATCTTCACATGAAAGAATCTGACAAGGGGTGCCTGGGTGGCTCAGTCGGTTAAGCAAGTGACTCTTGATTTGGGCTCAGTTCATAATCTCCCCAGTTCCTGAGTTCGAGCCCTGCGTTGGGGCTGTCAGTGCAGATCCTGCTTGGGATTCTGTCTCCCTCTCTCTGCCCCTCCCATGCGTTCTCTCTCTCTCTCTCTCTCTCTCTCTCAAAAATAAATAAACATTAAAAGAAAAAGAATCTGACAAGAAAAAGAGAGATTAATACCTGATGACACCATTTCAGTACCTTCTTCCAACCACAACAGAGACCAGCAGGAACCTTGACTTTGTGGTTGTGGGAGTTAATTATTTCCTCTTTTTCTTAATCTAGTTTGAACTGGGTTTCCATTACATGTAATTTCCAAAGTTCTGATTATAATAAATGGTCTGTGAGCAGCTTTGTCAGATCCCTGGCTGTTATCATCATTTCGAAAGACTCTTTCTAGGGGTGCCTGGGTGGCTCAGTCAGTTGAGCAACCGACTTTGGCTCAGGTCATGATCTCGTGGTTTGTGAGTTCAAGCCCCGCGTCAGGCTCTGTGCTGACAGCTCAGAGCCCGGAGCCTGCTTCAGATTCTGTGTCTCCCTCTCTCTCGGCCCCTCCCCTGCTCATGCTCTGTCTCTCTCTGTCTCAAAAATAAATAAAACATTAAAAAAAATTTTAGAAAGACTCTCTAATGGCGGAAATTCCCACATTAAGAATTCAGCCTTGTCAATGTGCTTGTCAATGACAATTTCCCCCGTTGTCATGCATGTGACTTCAGAACCCCAAATTCCAGTCTCCTGAGCAACTAGGATGCAAACGCGTGACCCAGGCTCTGACAAGCCACACGTGCGTGGAGTTTCCATCTGTGCTGGTGCAGGAGGCGCTCTGTGCGTCCAGCTTTTGGGAGATGCAGGAGATAGAAAGACAAGTTCTTGGTGTAAAAGCAACATCGGTGCTGGAGGAGTAAGAAATGCAGTAAAATCCAGTTCTTTTCGCTTCCTGTTTGGCATCTGCATCAACAGCTGATATGGTTTGGGGTGTCGCTCGCGAAAGGTAGCCTTGACTCTGTTTCTCCAGGTCTCCTAACAATTCTGGGTGGTAATCAACATCCTTTCATAAATCGCATTTCCACTTAAACTAGGCAAAATGACTTTGTTCTTTGCAAGAGCCCTGGCTAAGAACTAGAATCAAGAGCTCTGGCTTAATATAGCCAGTCATAAAATACGAGTTCCGAAGGAACAGAAGCCAACTCTCTATTTGCCATTTTATCCCAGCATATAACACAGCGCCTGACACATAACGGGTGATTAATAAATCATAAAATACAACTACCATCATATCACTATTCCAGTCATGGTTCTGTGAAGGAGGAAAAAAAACAAGAGAAATTGCATACAATCCCATCACCAGAGATAATGGCTCTTAAATCTTCAGTGACTATTTCTGAATTTTTTTCTCTATACATATAAATATAGACATATTGATACATAAACAGAAGATTTGTAAAGCAAAATTTGATTATAAGATACACATTGTTTTTAATCTGCTCTTCATTTTCTTCCTTTATTACTTTTTAAAAACTCAATATATCATAGGTATTATTGCATGTCAATGAGTTTTACCTACATCATCATTCTTACTGGCTAATGGCTATGGGCATTCCATTCTTTGTACAAACCATAATAAAGCAATTCCCATCTTTGGAATTTTAAGTTAGTTCTAGCATATATGTATTATATATGTAATACATTTTATGTATGTATTCAATTATTATATTTGCAGTTATATATATGACATATGATCATGTAAGATTCAAAGTTCTTAAAGAACTATCTTTTGCCACATGGTGCACCTGGGTGGCTCAGTCAGTTGGGCGTCCGACTTCAGCTCAGTTTGTGAGTTCGAGCCCCGCATCGGGCTCTGTACTGATTGCTCGGAGCCTGGAGCCTGCTTCAGATTCTGTGTCTCCCTCTCTCTCTGTCCCTTCCCTGCTCACACTCTGTCTCTCGCTGTCTCAAAAATAAATAAACTTAAAAAAAAAAAAGAACTATCTTTCACCACATATCTCTGCTCAAGATTGGAACTTTCCCTCACTCTCTATTTCTCCACAGGAACTGCCCTGATCCCTCCACCTTTTACTCTAAATCCCTGGAATCATATCAGCAAAAATTAGAAGCATATCAAATTATCCCCATTAAATTTGAAAGGGTATGGGGATTTGTTTATTTGCTTGCTTATGTGTTTGCTTGTCTATGTATTCATTTCTTTTGAGAGATTTGTGAAAAACAAAATTCATTACATTTGAAACCTAGATTTTGCACTATGTTTTCAGAGTCAGACAAGAAGTTTTCTCAGGTGAGTTTTTAAAAAGCCACCTTACATGTGCATGTGCTGACATATTCTAGGTAATTAAGTATAATGAACCATGCGCTGTGAGAAAGCCCTGAATCAAAAAAGAAACAGATCTGGCAAAGAAGAAGAAATATCTGCAGATTTGCTGAGGACTGGGTTTGATATGTGAGGCCTGCCAATTTCCCTGTTTTGTGAATAACACAAAATCCCGTTGGGCACTGAAGATTTCCCTCAAGGCTAGGTGGGAAGAGATCATGCCCCCCAGTGATTAGCAAACATGTATTTCCAGTTTGGGGCACCTGTGGTTAATCGTCTTTTTTGTCTCAGGGATAGCTTTTCTGGCTTCTCCCCAGAAATGTATCATCCTCTCAAAGATACCTCAGTATAAATAATAGAAAAATTGTAAAAATGAACAAATGTACTTCTCTGCATTCGAGTGGTTGCCATGGCAATGAGTGAACAACCAGTGTAAATTTCCTATGCGCCAGTCACTGGCTGAAGGACCCAACTCTGCATCTCTTAACCAGAGGCTGCCTCTGCAGACGAGCTCACGAAGCCCTGTTTTCATAAAGTTAGAGGACACTCAAACCTACGGGAGAAGAGCTGTCCACCTTCGAAATCACAGATCTCTCAGCTTCTCTCTCCAAAACCCCACTCCAACTGCACACTCAACCGTTTTCCTAATGGAATCATCAAAGAAGTGATTCATACCAGCCCTAAGTGTTCATTAGAAATATTGGGACTAATGAACTAATTTATTTGAAACATGCACTTAAAAAAAATCACTCTTCTTTCTGTTTCCAGGTTAGCAAACTCTTTTCCCTCTAAGCGACACAGGAAGCTCTCCATGCCATTGCCATCATCCATTCTAGATCTGGGGGCCAGATTCATACTCTATCTTTATGTTCTTGTATCTTTCTCTTTCTTCGCCTTCCTCCAATTCCTCTTCCTAAGGATTTACTTCCATGTCAGCAGTTAAGTCAGGAGTTACTTCCATGTCCAGCATATATTAAGGAAAGCATCGTTATCAGGATTTGTAACTGAGATACGGCTTGAAAAAGCCGATGGTAGCAAGAGCTTGGTGGTAGAGAGAAGGGGAAGGCCAATGCCAAACATACTGCATGTCTAGTTACGTTTGATAACTGTGGAGGGGATACTAGGACCTCAGGGTCTCCCCAGTTGGGCTTTGATCTCTGGCCAACTCAGAACCCTTCTTCCCCAACTCTATTTTATCCCTAAGGCTTTTAATTTTGGGGCTCTAGGGTAGCCCAGTCAGTTGAGCATCTGAATCTTGATTTCAGCTCAGGTCATGATCCCAGGGTCACGGGATCAAGCCTTGCATCAGGCTCTGTGCTGAGCATGGAGTCTGCTTAAGATTCTCTCTCTGTCTCTCTCTCTCTCTCTCTCTCAAAATAAAATAAACATTAAAAATAAATAAAATAAAATAAAATATTTTCTCTCTCCCCTGCTCGCACACACTCTTTCCCTCCAAAGTTAAAAAAGGAAGAAAGAAAAAAATATATTTTTAAGGCTTTTAATGGTAAACTTCCTCATGTCTGGAAGACTCTTGACTGGTTCTGGAAAAGCACTCAGTCTTTGCATTGTCCATTTGCCAACACCAAGAGGAGGGAGGGAGCTCATTCCTCAAGACTTTGAGAAACCTGGGCCCCTTTAATCTAATGTTGGCCCCCAAAAGGGCACATACTTTCACTAAAATTCTGGTACAGTTTCAGAGGGTTCATGGACCCTCACTGGCACCCAGGGTAATAATAGCAAAACAAAATGTATTAGTCAGGAGGAAGGGGTACGACCCCAGATCTTGGCATCTAGTTTTCTGTCCTAACACTATTTCATCCACGAGCGCTGATTAAACACGTCTTTGATGCTAATTTCTGGCTAGATGCTTTGAAACAGAAAACAAGAGAAGAAGATACACAGTCCTCATTCTGGAATATTTTGTAGACTAACGAAGGAGATGGGGAAAGCAAATATCCGAACAAGTAAATAGAAAACAATACAGAAACATACAGGCACAGAGGCACATGAGCACACGCGCACGCACTACAGGAAGGAAGAGACCGTGTGGGCTGGGGTTAGTCACCAAAGCCCTCCTAGAAGAAGCAATTCCTGGATTAAAATCCAGGTTACAGGTTGTACCACGGCACAACGGGAAGAAAATGAGAAACTCTCAAAGAAGCCGGACTCTCTGAGGTTAATGGAGTGCTGAATACACTGGCTTCCTTACTAATGCTATTGTTAATTTTTTTCCACATCCGGAACTGGCAAGGAGAACAGATGAACAGTTTATAGGAAATGAGGAACTTTTCTATTTGCCTAAAAGTGGCGTGGTTCTGCATATTCTCTCATCGTTTTTTAAAACAGTTGTGGAAAGCCAGCGATGCCAAGAAGCTATTTCCTTGTCACCCGGGGCAGAATTACTGAAGCCGGAGCACGGCTCTGTTATGGGAAGAGTTCATGGAAGTATTTCTTAGGCAAGGAGAAAAATAACAAAAGGGTTTTTTCCAACTTAAAATATTTATATGAACAGGCATACTGCGCTGTATCCATCAACTGTTAGGCAAGGCTGCAAAGCCAGGCAACCTTCCTTGGGGCTGAGGCTCCGTTGAGCTGCTGAGCTAGGGAAAGCCGAGTTTATACAAGAATGCATCACCAGCCCGGGACTATCCATGCGCGACGGTCCTGAGGATGAGGTTCTTCTACGTGCAGTCTGTTCCATTGGCTTTCCCAAACAATAGGAGAGGATGTATATACTTCAGATCGCATGTTCTGGTTTCTCTCATTTCTCTTAAGGATTTTAATATAACGGAGCTGACCGAATGGTTTAGACAAACCTAATCATGGCTGGAAAAAGCAATCATTGCCTTGGAGTCTCACTCCGAGTTTGCATACCTAAAGTTCAGAAAATGACATTTAAGAACATGAGGTTCTCATAGCCACCGAGGCACGAACGCACCCAATTTAAACTTCCCTGACGTGACAACGTGCTCCCAAATTGTGCGGATTCGAGCGCTCTGAACAGCCACGGGAATAACCTAAAATAATCACATGAAAGCAATGTAGGGAAGTGAACAATGTGATTAGAATGTGAACATTTCTATTTTTTCCTTAAATTGGTGACAATGTTGCTGAGCAAGGGCATTATTAATTGGGGGGGGGGGAGTCACTCCTAAGTATTGGATGAATCTGCCGCTTGGTTTTACATTTAATGAAGATGGTTTGGAATCATCTGCTAATTATTTGAGAAAACGAAGTGGAAATGGTCAGCAGACCCTTCTGTGGGTCATCGGGGGGGTTGGAGGCCGTGATCCAGCTTCTGTCCCTACTGCCCACAGGCTGACTGACGATGTCCCAGCTGCCGGATCAAGGAGCCCGTTGCTTCTATCCAAAGCCTCCGTAGCAGTCGGCACAGCTTTCTTGGAGCTACGTGTCAGAGGCCACACGGCAGAACACCCTTTGCTGTCTCTTCCCTTCTTATGTGGCTTTTACCCTTTCTCCAGCCCTTGGCTCTTTGTCCTGTATCTCTCCCCTCTCAAGTGTGAGTCTTCAGCCGACTTTCTATTCGTAACCCTTCCTCTTCTTGTTTTGGGTACTTCCCCAGGCTGACCTTAACCATTCCGTGATTTCCGTCACCTCCTAGAGGCCCGAACCCTGCTCCGGGTCCAGCTTTCTCTCTCGAGCATCAGGCCCACGTTTCCATTTTCCACACGAGACGTTTTCGCGTGAAAGCCCCAGAGGCCACTCAAAATCAGCACATCTAAAACACAATCATTGTCCTCACCCTCAAGCTTCCTATTCTCCCTGGTTAGGGTCACTCCCATCTACGCACTCACTCAACAAACATTGGTTGAGCACTTCCCGTGTGCCAGGCACTGCTCTAGGTGCTGGATATACATCGCTGGATAAAACCAAGCCCCCGGCTCTGGTGGGACCTCCATTCTAGGGGAGCATCCCAAGCCCCACAGGCCAGAAGCCTGGGACTCTGCCTCCAACTTGCCCTCCCCACTGTCAAGGTCCTAACGAAGGTTATTTTCACCTCTACCTCAGGTCTTACAGTAGGCCCATAACTACTTCCTGTCTCTTCCTATTTCAGCCCACCCTCCATGTTACTATGAAATAACGATTACACTTTAGAAAGAGTAATCTCTTGAAATAGCCCTGCAGCTCAGGGCTTTGGTGGCTTTTCATTGCCAAGAGGGTAAATCCAAAGTGAGCCTAGCTTCCTTCCTGTCCTTGTTCATGTCCCACTCACTCGGCACCCTGCATACTCCTCCCCAAACGCCCCAAGTCTTTCCCCGCCCCGGGTCTCTTTCAGAGCAAGGACAACATCCCCACCACCATTTCCTAGCGCAGAAATAAGCACAGCAATAGTTCCCGTGTATTAAGTGCTCATTTAATTGCCAGACTATGGGGCGCCTGGGTGGCGCAGTCGGTTAAGCGTCCGACTTCAGCCAGGTCACGATCTCGCGGTCCGGGAGTTCGAGCCCCGCGTCGGGCTCTGGGCTGATGGCTCAGAGCGTGGAGCCTGTTTCCGATTCTGTGTCTCCCTCTCTCTCTGCCCCTCCCCCGTTCATGCTCTGTCTCTCTCTGTCCCAAAAATAAATAAACGTTGGAAAAAAAAAAAAAATTGCCAGACTGTGTTAAGCCCTTCACACTTAAATTCATGCAACAATCCCATGAGGTAGGTACTACAGTTATTAATTCTGCTTTGCAGAAGAGGAAACCGGTGCTCAAAGACATTAAGCAAGCTGCCCAAGTTACGCAGCTGTGAACTATTCCAAAGCCCCTGCTCTCTGCATTGGCCGACCTCCCTGCATCCCCGGGACCCGGCGCATTTTAAGAGTCTCACTGAATTCTGATTAAATAATTGAATTTGGCTCTCTTATCTGCATCTTTTGTTGGAAACTGCCAATAACATCTTAGGAGGCGGATAAGGTAGAGATAAATTCCAATCAAAATTAGTCGAAGTAACAGAGATACCTTAGCGCACTCTCTTCAGATCTCAGAATCTGTTCTTTCAAGGTTGGCATAAGGGTTTTTTTTTTCTTTTTCTTTTTTAATGTTTACTTATTTACTTTGAGAGAGAGAATCCCAGACAGGCTCCACACTCAGCGTGGAGCCCAATGTGGGGTGCGATCCCACAACCGCAAGATCATGACCTGAGCTGAAATCCAGAGTCAGACACTTAACTGAGCCACCCAGGCGCCCCGAGGTTGGCATAAAGTTTTCTTCTCTTCTCTCCTCCCTTGTCTTCTTAGTTTCAGAGCATGCCTTGGAAGACTGTGATGGTCAGAAATCAGACAGGTTGGAAATAAAAGGATGGATGGCCCCCTTTGATGCCCAAGAGAAAAAAAAAAAAGGCCCCTGCCTCATGGCCCAGCTAATTTTCTTCCTTTGTCTTGGCTTCTCCTTCTCCCTTCATTCTTATCTGGCTAGGATGGCAATAACTAGGGGCAAAAGTGACAAGGAAAAAATATGAGCTCCCCTGTCTTTGTTCTGGAAGCCCGGTTCCCACTGATAACTCAGAACCTCCCACCACCCCCTACCCTCCATCCCCCCCCCCCCCCCCACCACGCCCCTGGGAAAGTGGTCAGGTTAAGAGAAAAGGGCTGGCAGCTCCAGGTCATAGATTTTCCCTGGTAATCTCAAATCCAAATATTCTGTCCTGTTTCCACTCACTGTAACCCAGCGCTTTGTCCAAACATGGAGTTTCCCATGGCCCCGTGAGCAAGTCAGAAGGCAGACTTACCCTCTACCATTGCCCCGTTTGAGCATCGATGGCAGCACGTGATGGAAATGCTCAGAAGGGAAGGGCTTCGCGTTCACGACCCCAGCTGATGTGGACCACCTGAGTCCGCGCATAGGGGACAGGGATGAGGGGTCACGGGCCAAGGAGCAGTGCCAGTGACACAGTCATGGATACTGTGGTGATGGTTCCCCATGCTAGGGCAAGGGTAGGGATGAAAGGACCAGCGTCTGCTTCTCCCTGCTGGTCCGAGGAATGTCCACAAACTAAGACGGAGCTTAAGAGAAGCGTCTCTCTCACTGTCCCATGCGACGTAGGGTGTGTATGGCTATCTCATCCAGGAAGACCGTCTCCTCTGCTCCTACAGGCTGGAGAGGAGGCCGTAGCCAGCCTGGAGGCATGGCTTCATCCCTGCCGGCTGTCAGGAAGGAGCGGGAGGTATGGTCAGCCCTGGCCTGTGACCAGGGCTCGGCAGGTGAGCCAGCAGGTGGGGGAACTGGTGTGAGGTCTGGTCTGCGGCACACATGAGATACTCCAGAAACCAAAGTGTGTACAAATGACCCTCCCTGTGACTCTGAGGGGCGGGCCTGGAGCACTGTCATGCCTCCTTCCTGCCCCTGCTGTCCTCTAGAGCGGCTGGTCCAGCTCTTCTGTGATGATAGACAGGCCCTCGTGGGTGCAAAGGGGCTCAGTCCAGGCTCATCGGCCCCCAGAGCTGACGGTCTTAACCCAAACCCTACACACAGACACCTTCTCTACTTCAGGAAGAGCAAGCAGGTACAGGAGAGGAAGCAAGTGTCACTGAGTGGCCAGAGAGGGGATGACAGGGGACTGGAATAGAAAGGTGTGTGTGCCACTGGCCCACAAGGCAGGCAGGTGCTTGAACGGGAAGAAAAGCCCCTTTTGTGGTTTGTTTTTTTTTTTTTTTTTTTTTTGGTAACTTACAAATAATCTCATTTCATCCTGATTTTGTCATCCCCATTTTGCAGATGAAGGAATCGAGGCCTTTTGAAGTTGAGCTTTGAGGGGGCGCCTGGGCGGCTCAGTCGGTTAAGCGGCCGACTTCGGCTCAGGTCGTGATCTCGCGGTTCGTGAGTTCGAGCCCCGCGTCAGGCTCTGTGCTGACAGCTCGGAGCCTGGAGCCTGTTTTGGATTCTGTGTCTCCCTCTCTCTGCCCCTCCCCTGTTCATGCTCTGTCTCTCCCTGTCTCAAAAATAAATAAAAAACGTTAAAAATAAAATAAAATAAAATGAAGTTGAGCTTTGATATCTGACGGGTCATGGTGACCATCTACGCCCCAATTTCTTCCTCTGCCACTAGAGGGGCCACCAGTAGGTTCTTGACTTCCTGTCCCACAAGGCCGAGACTTTGGCAGGGACCACGTCTACCACACTCGTTTGCACGATCCTGCAAGCGATATCAGTGAGGTCATGCCACCTGCCTCTGCCAGTGACCGAGGGCCCCCAGCCAGGTTTTCCCAGAACCTCTTCTCGAAGGGGACCCCTTCGGAGGTCAAGAGAAACTTCCATGAGGGAAGTCACCATGGTGTGAATCTACCAACTTACAAGACCTCTTCTAGGTCCAGGAACCCAGAGCAGCTTTTTTTTTTTATTTTTTTTTTATTTTTAACGTTTTTATTTATTTTTGGGACAGAGAGACAGAG
The DNA here is from genome assembly GCF_007474595.2 of Lynx canadensis. NCBI lineage: Eukaryota > Metazoa > Chordata > Mammalia > Carnivora > Felidae > Lynx > Lynx canadensis. Next base: position 162,565,735 of record NC_044306.2, read on the forward strand.
CTCGAGCAGGGGAGGGGCAGAGAGAGAGGGAGACACAGAATCCGAAGCGGGCTCCAGGCTCCTAGCTGTCAGCAGAGCCCGACGCGGGGCTCGAACTCACGGACTGTGAGATCATGACCTGAGCCGAAGGCGGACGCTCAACCGACTGAGCCACCCGGGCGCCCCCCCAGAGCAGCTTTAACGAAGGAAAGAAGCAGAAAGCGAAAGAGAGAAAGCCAGGTGATTGTGGCAACAGAAACATCCCGGGCAACTGCATGTGATTGTGAGGAAATGATGCAGGCGTGTGTGGAGAAAATAAATTTCCAGGCTAGCGGTACTTGGATCCCACGAGATGTGTTTGGGCTAGGGTGGCTGGTGAGGGAAGAGAGCGCTAACAGAACCGTTAACCTTCAGCGACGCTTTTCTCATTGTTCTTCAGTTTCCAAAGAGTTATACACAAGTATATGGTTTCTGATGCTCCTCACCTTTACTAGCTGACTTCAGCTACCCTGACATTTATGGAAACCTGCCTCATATGAGGGTTGCCTTAGGCCCTGTGAGAATCACTCGGAGTTCCATTTTTTTTTTCACCTCAATCTTTTATGGACATCGTGATGCTGATTTTTAATATAGATCCTTTTACGATGAGTTTGAGGGTAGCAGAATGACTTTTATGAGGACAAACCTGGTTGCTATGTATGCAAGTTATTGGGGCTTTTAAGATGTAGAAATCTGATTGCTTGCCTGGTGTGGGGACTTTTTTTTTTTTAATTGCACATCCAAGTTTGTTTATGAAATTCTCCGGCACCAGATAATATTGCTGTGTGATAAGAACAGAGAGTGTTTATGCGACCTTGTGGTGGTGATGATTGGGGTTTGAGGGTGTCTTCTTTCAAATACTCGCTTGGTATAGAACATGCACTGACTCCATGTAAAGAGAATGTAACGTAGGGACATACAGAGGAGGCTTAACAGCTCCAGAAGCACCGTGGACCAGTGGGTACCATACCCTCCTCTTTTGGGAAACCTGGAGATCCCATGCTCACCACACCACAGGGCAGGCCAGACTCCTCCACCATGGAGGTAGGGATACAGAAGGGCAGGTGCACTATTCAAATGGGCAAACCCAAGAGGATCAATCAGACAGAGTCATAATGGAAGCTGTAGGCAGAGTCTCCAGGGGCCACGCTGCCGGAATTCTCAGCCAAGGAAGATAAGTCTTGGAGAAGGCACATTCCCAAGTTCTGGCCTTTCTCTCCATAAATGTCAGCTGCCACTAATCAGGTGCTCCCACTGTTTCTTAGACGGTGTTCAATGCTCCACATTCATACAGCAATCTAGATGGGGGGAAACTGAGGCTCATGGAGGGGAAGTAGCTGCCTAAGGTCACACAGTGTTTGTGCTTCTAACAATTAACGCTTTATGGATCTGGTCTCACGATACCAAGTAGCAACCTGGTTGGGTGTGTTTGCAACCAAAGCCGCCGTCTTTCTTCCCAATTTGTGACTTCCTTATGGTCCATGGCAACACCCATTCCCTTCGTCATTATCTCAATTCAAGCCCTTACCAAATTTTTCATTTTTAGAGTTGCCTCCCTGCCACCAGTTCTCAGTCTCCCTGCCACCAGTCTCTGTCCCCACATCCATCTTCCTTGTCACAGTTTGCTTGATCTTCTTGATATGTTGCGTAACCAGATCATGTTCCTACATCACAGTCTTCACGGACACTAAGCGTATGTGATCGAAGGGACATGAGGCTGAACGCCAGACGGTCGTGAGTGTGACCGCCCAGCTCTGCCTCCTATTACCGGGAGACCTCCAAGCCTCAGTCTCCTCATGTACGCGCCTGCTAGCCTCTGAGAGTAGGCGTGAAGACAAAATACACTAAAACATGTCGCATCCTTTCAAAGAGCCCTCACTGCCCTGTGGGCGAATCTGACCCTGGAAACTGCAATATGTTTCCCACCTGCCTCCCTTTCTGTCTATGGCGCCACCACATAAAGCCCTTCTGCTGGCTAGAGTCCACCTGGACCTTTCAACATCCTCCCTGACCACCTCTGCACATGCCATTTCCCGTGCTACCCCTTCCAACGAACACACACCTACCCATCCCCAGGGTGAGGGAAGTCTGCCCCCTCCATTTGTGCTCCCGGACCTCTCACAGCAGGGGGCTTTCTCTTTCCTTCTCTCTCTCTCTCTCTCTCTCTCTCTCTCTCTCAGATGCTATAGAACAGGTCTGGATTACTCATTTAGGCACTAATCTCTACGAGATTTCGACTGTGATGTCTCCTTATATCTCTGTCTTATGTCTCTAAATATATATTGAGCACCTCGAGGGCAGGGCCAAGGCTTCCACATCTTTCTCTGTCTCCCCACATTGCCTTCCCTGTCTTCTTGGAACAAATTAGTGCCCAGTAACCGTGACTGAGGCTGGAGCATGGGTGGGAATGGGAGCATGGGATGGGAGCGGGTTCCAGGGCATCCCACTCCCCTCCGTGCTGTGCTCGGTCTGCCTGTGGCTCCCTGGTCCCCAAGCTCTCCGCCAGGGCAGGACCGTGTCGGCTACTGGCTTAGCCCATCAGGCAGACAGATCGATGTTTAAATAAGTGGTGGGGTTGATGATGACGGCCTGCACCAGAACTTTAACAATGATGAGCTATTACTACCCCGGTTCTCATCTCCCAAATAACATCTTTACAGTCCCTGCCGGGCCCCTGGTAATGAATTTCTTCAGTGTCCAAAGCAGTGCTGTGGGCATGAACCAGTCCACTCGTCCTCCGGGCTCGGTGACATGCTGCTGGAAACTCAGAAGTGGTATCTGCTTCATTCTGCCCTCTGCCGTCCCTGATCTCTCCTGCCAGACTGTAGGTCCCCCAAGGACCAATGTCACAGTGGTCATAGTTCACGGATCACCCGACCTCCTATGGGTGCTAACGCAGTGCTTGGCACAGAGCCGGTATCCCGTGGTTGTCACCCTAGTCAAGTACAGCCTTCCTAGAATTGCCCTGGAATTCTCCCCGTCCTCGAACTGCACCGCCAGCTCTCTCTCGCCATGGGTAGGGCAGGGGACCCGTGCACTCAGTGCGTGGAGGGCAAGGCGGCAAGGGCCACTTCCAGGCTGAAGCACCTATTTGCTGGTCTGAAACCACCTACGGCTCTATTTTCCCTCTGGCCAGAGGCAACAGCATCGTTTTGGATAATGACCGCCCCATTCCCAGGGACACTGAGTGGCTTCAGAGGGCAGAGTCCCCTTGCCAAGCCTCAAGGGGTACATATCACGAACAAGAAATAAACCTTGGGTGTTTCAAGCCGCTGAGGTTTAGAGATTGTTATTACAGTAAGCCTGACCAGCCTCTACCAATATCCCCCAAAAGTGTTTATTGATGGGAAGAAGAAAGAAATTTAGGGTAGAACGAAGTCGATTTGTTTTGTAAAGCCTTTTGTAATAGTTAAGGAAGCAATTCACATTAAGGAGGATATTTGCTGCAAAGCTCGCCCCTTTCCAGAGTCGGCATGAAAATACCATACCGTGGAGTCAAGTGATTAGACGAAGCAGCAACGAGACTCGTCTGAAAAAGTAAATACGTAATGACGGATAAGAATTGTTGTCATTTGTTGAATGCTTACTATGTACCAGGCACCGGACTAAAAGTTTTGCAAAATTATCTCATTTAACCTTCACTGTGACTTGATGAGGCAGTCATTTGTGCAACCAGCTCGCATTGTACAGGCCATAAAGCTAAGAGAGGGAGAGACGCGCTAACTCGCTCCAAGGCACACAGGTCGTAAATGACAGGACCCTGCCCCGAGTACGCAACGGAGAGGATTTCCAGTCCTACGAAAACTGCCCAGAATTTCCCTGAGACTGTATTTGGAGAACATGAGGTTGAGCATTGAGACTGACGCGAGGTGGAAAAACTCAACTGAATACTTCAGCTCTAAGTGTAATGTCAATCTCCGTATCCAGGTGGACAATGCACAGGGAACCCCGCCTTCGTGTCATTCAAATGGCTCTGATTTCTGTATTCCGTGAGCTTCTCGGGCAGAAAGGATCCTAAGCTAAGACCTTAGGGACAGAGAACTGTTCATCAAGGAAAAGGATGAGGCAAAGGCGAGGAGCAGGGATGGGATGGGAGCTCCAGCGGCAAGATGCAGATAGGAACTAGCCAGAGAGCGCACGCACGTGTTTATAGGCGAATTTGTGCGGGGTGGGGGGGGGGGGTCGGGGGGAGTGGGGGGGTGACACCTGAGTGAGACATTTGAGCGAGAACCCGATGCGGAGTCTGGACCTGTTTTCTCAGCGGTACACTGAGCCATCAGAATATCGGTAACATTTGTTGAGTGTATACTCTATGCCAGGCATTATTCTAAGTGCCTCCCGTGTAGCACTGAATTCTCCCGCAGCGGGAGCCCCTCCTAGAGGGAACCGGACATCAAGGATGGGTAGCAGGAAGCCAAGCCCGCAACATGGATGGCATTCCAGTAGAGGAACTACATAAGCAAAAGGCATGTGGTGTTAAAATACACGAGAGTCCCGAACGGTTCAGTGTAATTCAAACGCAAGTGAGCAGTCAGCAAGGAGCCCAGGAAAGCACCATGAGATCAGCTGGGAAGGGACGTGCATGCTAAGAAATTCATGTGTTTTTTCCTGTGAGCCCCCAGAGCCATCAGATTCTAAGCAGTATGGTGACATGATCAGATCTGACTTCCTCAGAGGAAATACATGTGGAAATAAAGATATTTGAAATGACTATTTCTATTCAACTCTTTTTTTTTTTTTTTTTTTTAATCTCCTTGGGGGACCAAAAGGGACTGATAAGCGTTGTCAGGAGATCTGAATGAGATGGGCCCAGCCCGATTACAGGATTTCTGGCCGTTTCTGATAGTCGCTTAATCTTACAGCGAATCTGAACAGCCTTTGTCTTTGTCATTCACCTATTTTCTAGTCCCCACTTTGGTGGCTGATTCTGTGCCTCCGTTTAATCTTTTGAAAGATTTATGGCCCCGGCATTTCTGCATGTGATGAGCTCATCTGATGTCGGTTACCATACACAGAGGCTGGTGGAGAGATAGTTGGTTACAGTTGGGGACGTGTGACATGTCTGATCGAGATGTACTCTGTGAGGGAAATATTTCTCTGGGGAAGTAACTTGGCATTTCAGCTTTCGAGGGCCCACTGGGGAGAACAGAGGATGAGATGCCAATTTGCTAATGGGAATCTACAACCTTGAGCCCCCTTTCTGCAGAGAGCTTGAATGCACGTGGGCAGGGACTGTTCTGCATCTAGTTCCATCTCGGAGGCTTTGGTGGAAATACAGTCTCTAAATATTGAAGGCAAAGCTGGAGACACAAAAATCGCTTGCTTTTATTCGCCCCGAACCACATACACTCAAACAGATGAAATATGTATGAAGGGAGAACCATCTGTAGCACGCAGAGAGGGAGTCCCATCGAAGCATCTGGGGCCTCATACCTGCCTGGGTGACTCGCGACACAGATGGAGAGAGAGAGAGAGAGAGAGAGAGAGAGAGAGAGCGGCAACAATACCTTTGATTTGGGCTTTTTGTGTTTCACATGCAATTCCTCTCCAGACAGTCTTGAAAATGCACTTTAAAAATGCATGTGCCCATGTTTCAGTCTTGGGGCCTCTTTGTTGGCGGGATTCTCTGAGACCGCCTCTCTCGGACAGGGGACGTACAAAGCAGGAAGCCTGGAGCAGCTGGGGAGTGCTGAGGAGGGATAGGCCAAGGTCCTGAGGTAGGTTGACTACAGCAGGTGGCTGCGGAATTATCTAGAGAAGGGCCATCTTTACCCGGTTTGCACAAGGCACCACTGGCCTAGCAGTCGGGGGCGTGGGGGGGGCTCCCCACTGTGGGGGGCACTCACGTCTCCTGTTACCGTTTCTGCCAGTCTGGGATCAGAAGGTGAAGGTAAGAGCTGGCTGTGGGGGATGGCCGGTGTGCGGGTCGGGGGGGCACAGAGGCAGACAGGTGAGACTCCCCCACACGGCCAGTGTACTTGGCGAGTCTGGCTATGTCCTTCGAAACAGCGGCCCACGCTTCAACCAGTGCTCCTCGTCCAACACGCAGAAGCCCGTCTTCTGTGTTGGTCCGCGGCACCCACAAACCCCTCGTGATCCTCCCAACATCCTCAGCCAGGCTCCCACGCCATCCCTCAGCAGCCACCACTGGCCCCAGGAAGGTGGCGATGCTATGGCCCTACACAGCCTGCCTACGGTCACCAGAAGGGACCCCTCAGGGCTCGCCTCCCTGCCTCAAGCATACCTCAGAGCTTTCCAGTTTCCCGCCCCTCCCAACCCTAAACTGGGGTGTGCCATTCAGGGAGCAGCTGCACGGTGTCAGGGCCAGTGAGCAGCGGGGACACTGGGTTTGAGGGGGAGTGACCGAAGAAGAAGGAAAGAGAAACAGCTCGCCCCCTAACAGCTCTGCCTGAGACCTGCTTGCTTGGCCCTGCCCTCCGGCCGCTAGGGACCAGGCGCCTCTCTGCAAAGTCCTGGGTGACGACGGATAAAGAGAAAGGAGTTGGATGGAAATGGAGGAAACGTGAGCTAAGATCCTGAGACCGGGTCACCACCCCGATTCTGCCACCTGCCAACAAATCTATGCCGCCACTGCCCACAGAACCAAGTCCAGATTTCCAAGTGCAACGTACACGGCCCTGCGTGACCTAGCTCCTATCCTCTCCAAACTCATCTCCTTTGTGCTCCACTCCCCTCCGTCACCCTCCTGCCCTTCCACACACCCCTACGCTCCCCCACACCACCCCCGCACCCTCGGCTCCAGCGATATCAGACAACTTATAATTTTTCAAACATCGAATGCTCTTTCTGGCCCCAGTGCCTTTGCACATACTGTTTCTTCTGCCCGCTGTGTCCCTCCACCCATCTACTCCACAAACCCCTTTTGCGCATCAGGTAGGTACCAGGCACAGAGAACAAGAACCCACAGTTCCTGCCCTCATGAGCTTCAGAGAGTGCTCTCTCTCTCTCTCTTTCTCCATCTACTTGGTGAACTTCAACCCATTCTTCAGAATTTTATCACCACTACTTCCTCTGAGACACACTCTGCTTCTGCCTGAGCAAGAGCCATCTCCTACATCTGTTCTATTACCCCTTCCGTTACCCATAGAATGTTGCCCTCCTCACAGAATGAAGTTCTTTGCTTCCCAGAAGTCTGGATGCCAAGACTCTTCAGCATAGAGTGCCATGGAAAATCCCTGTCTGTTTCGGTCTCAGTGGATAGAATGAGGCTCAAATCTTATTTGGGGGCCAGTGTTTCTGCCCTTGCAAATATTACATGCACACAGATATACATTTAGAGATACTTACATGCTTTAAGTACTTCTTATTGGGACCTATTGGGTTGGTTTTGGTTTTGGTCTTTCCTTCTTTCTTTCTTTCTTTCTTTCTTTCTTTCTGGCATATGTTAGATGTTAACATATGATTTTGCTTCATAAAAGGCATATAATAACACTACGTAATCAAATTGAAGAAGGTGCAACTTACATTTGTCCTTCACAATGAGGCCTTCCCAGAGAGACTGCACCATGGAGTTAACTCTGTCTTAGTCAGCTTGGGCTGCCAACACAAAATACCATAGAGTGAGCGGCTTAAACAACAGACATTTGTTCCTCACAGTTCTGGAGCCTGAGAAGTCCGAAATCAAGATGGCGGCACATTCAGTCTCCAGCAAAAGCCAGCCTCCTTGTACATGGAGGCCTTGGGCCATGTAGATGCCCATCTTTTCTGTGTCCTCACATGGCAGAGTGAGAGCAAGCTTTCTGAAATATGCTTTTAGATAGGACGCTATCTGATAGGACACTAAGCCTATCAGAGCAGGAATCCACCCTCGCGTTCTCACTTCACCTTAATTCTTACTTTCTTAGCCTCCACACTGGAGGTCATAGCTTCAACATATGAATTTTAGGGGGGGACACAATTCAGTCCACAGCACCCTCCCTCGTTTGTATTCCTTTGAAGCCCCAGCCCTCCCAGTAACCTGATTCCACCCTACTCAGTTCCCAAATACACCCTACTCTCAGGTGTATTTTTAGGGAGCTCTTAAAAAACTCCTCAAATCTTGGAAAATACAAAATGTAGCCACAAAGAAAATCAAAAGTCACTGACTAGTCCCATAACCCAGAGATAACATTTTGACGTGCATCTCTCCAAATGATCTCCATAACTATCTACTTGTCTCTCTCCATTTTTTTTCTCTTCGTCTGTATTTTTAATAGAAACTATGTCATCCTGTAGAGGCAATCTTGTAGCTGCAGAGGGCTCGAATACTGATTACAGTCCAGCCGCGGTTCTCAGAAGATTGATCATGAAGCAAGTGCCACACTCAAGGATCTCATAAACCAAAAATTGTTCTGAAAATTAGAATCTCAAAGAATTTTAGAGACTCACTTTTTATCATGACACCTGTCACCAGAGGGTTGATGTGGATGAATGATGGCGCGCGCGCACACACACACACACACACACACACACACACACACAACCATGCTTCCATCCATCGCTTTGGCATAAAGATCAAGCACTTATCATGGCCTGGAAGGTCCTGCACATGCACGTGCTGGCTCCTTCCAGCCTCATCACACCTCTCTGCACCCCATCTTTCAGTGTTTGATACACAGCACGCTCCCTCCTCCCTTACGGTCTTGCCTAGGCTGGACCCTCTGTCTAAAATGCTCACTAACTCTGCACGCCTTTCCTTGGTGAGCTCCTACCTCTCTCTCACATCACAGCCTGGAGGGGTTTTGCTCAGAAACCCTCTCTGAATCCCAGATGAGCTCAAATTTCCCTGTTTTACATTCGTGTAACACTTGGTGCCTCCCTTCTCCGCACTTATCTGGGTTGTGATGTAATATTTATGCCTGTCGTCCCAGAAGGGGGGGCTCTATCCTCTTTACTGTGCCCCCCAGCACCTAACCCCCATGCCTGACACATGGTAGGCACTCAGTTTCTGATAAAGAAATGACTGAAAAAGAACGTGTGCTTGATTTTTTTTTTAACATTTATTCAGCTTTGAGAGATGGAGAGAGAGCGTGAGTGGGGGAGGGGTAGAGAGAGAGAGAGGGAGACACAGAATCAGAAGCTGGCTCCAGGCTCCGAGCTGTCAGCACAGAGCCCAACGCGGGGCTTGAACTCATGGACCGCGAGATCATGACCTGAGCCGAAGTCAGACACTTAACCAACTGAACCACACAGGTGCCCCTGCTTGATTTTTTTTTTAATTCATATTTTCTGATGAGATAAGCACAACTGAGGCCCTAAGTTTATTTTCCCTCTGAGATCACACAGCCAATTAGACAGAAGAGGGGGTGAGACCAGGGCCTGCGGGCACCTCCAGCTGGCTGAGGCTTCCTCCCGTAACCAGTGACTATGGGTGAGCTGAGTGGCACATTTCCCAACTCGAACTTTTTCAGCAAGGTCAGGAAACGGGGGTTTATTTTTCTGGGGAAACGTGGAAACTGCAGAATCGTGAACAGGATAAGAAGTTATGACTTACGGGGGCGCCTGGGTGGCTCGGTCGGTTAAGCGTCCGACTTCGGCTCAGGTCATGATCTCACGGTCCGTGAGTTCGAGCCCCGCGTCGGGCTCTGGGCTGACGGCTCAGAGCCTGGAGCCTGCTTCCGATTCTGTGTCTCCCTCTCTCTCTGACCCTCCCCCGTTCATGCTCTGTCTCTCTCTGTCTCAAAAATAAATAAACGTTAAAAAAATTTAAAAAAAAAAAAAAAAAAAAAAAAGAAGTTATGACTTACGTTTGAAGGAAATTGCTTTTCACTATAGAAAATTACTGCATGCTTTTCATCTCTGAACACAATTCCGTCTCCGGTTATGAAATCATATTCTTTTCCATAAATCATTTTTTTCCTTTGCTTCTGTCTATGGTATGTATCAAATAAGAGCTATTTTGCTTTTTGAAAAACAGAAGAAGGGAAATAAAAAGAGGAAGATGAAGTGACCAGGCGGATTATTTTCTAGGGTTCACCATTTGTTCCTTTATAAAAAGCACAACTGAGGGGCGCCTGGGTGGCTCAGTCAGTTGGGTGTCCGACTTTGGCTCAGGTCATGATCTCACGGTCTGTGAGTTCAGGCCCCGCGTCGGGCTCTGTGCTGACAGCTCAGAGCCTGGAGCCTGCTTTGGATTCTGTGTCTCCCTCTCTCTCTGCCCCTCCCCTGCTCGTGCTCTGTCTCTCTCTGTCTCAAAAATAAATAAAAACATTAAAAAAAAAAAGCACAATTGAGTTGTTTTGGGTTTTTTTTTGCTTTTGTTTTTGTTTTTGTTTTTTTTCATGTAACAATTACCGATATTGATTCTGGTTGTATTGAACAGAAATAAAGGAAGAGAGAAAGGAAGTAGTCGGGGGTAAACAAGTCCTAGAAAACGCAACTGCTGGGAAGATCAGTACCTGGTTTGTCAAGAGCCTGAGTGAAAAGAGGTCCAGACAGTAATGACAGCTGGTGGGGAGGGGTAGGATGTCGATGACAGGCACAGTGGGCATAAATCTTGGTTCACACCTTCAAGTACACAAGAAACATAATGGTCTTTATTATCTCTCATAACTTTTCATGATAAACCTCATCTCTTTGTGAGGTTAGCACCCCTCCCCGACTGTGTTTGTGCCACTGTCCTAAATCTCCAGGGCGTCGGGACATCTGGAGGTGCATGTAGAAGATGTCTCAGCCCACACAGACTGGTCACTGAGGTCCTGCACAGCCTATAGCCTTTCCAACTGGATGCACATTGTGGAGGACTCTCTCTCTCTTGGACCCTACTGGCATCTTTTCCAGGAAGCCAGGCAGTAGGGAAAAAGTCCAATGTGATGGGTTGAACTGTGTCTCCCCAAAAAGATACGTGGAAATCTCACCCCCCAAGTACCTCAGAATGTTGCCTTGTTTGGAAATACAATCTTATTTGGAAATACAGAGGTAATCAAGTTAAAATGAGGTCATTAGGATGGGCCCTAATCCAATATGACTGGTATTCTTATAAAGAGGAGAAATTAGATTTTTTTAAGCTTATTGATTTATTTTGAGAAAGAGAGAGGGTGTGCAAGTGGCAAAGGGGCAGAGAGAAAGAGAGAGAGAGAGAGAGAGAGAAAGAGAGAGAATCTCAATCAGGCTCCACACTGTCAGTGCAGAGCTGGATGTGGGGCTCAAACCCACAAACCGCGAGATCATGATCTGAGCTGAAATCAAGAGTCAGATGCTTAACCGACTGAGCTACTCAGGTGCCCCAAAAAAGGAGACCTTTGGACACAAAGACAGACACACAGGGAGAAGACAGCCATGTGACCAGCAGGATGCATCTATAAGCTAAGGAACACAAAACACTTCCAGAAAACACTAGAAGCTAGAAGAGGCAGGAGAAGATTCTCCACTAGAGTCATCAAAGAGAGCATGGTCCTGTTGACACCTTGATCTTGGCCTTCTAGCCTACATAACTGTGAGACAATAAATGTCTGTTTGGAGCCACTCAGCTTTTATTTATTTATTTATTTTAATTTTTTTTTTAACGTTTATTTATTTTTGAGACAGAGAGAGACAGAGCATGAACGGGGGAGGGTCAGAGAGAGGGAGACACAGAATCTGAAACAGGCTCCAGGCTCTGAGCTGTCAGCACAGAGCCCGACGCGGGGCTCGAACTCACAGACCGCGACATCATGACCTGAGCTGAAGTCGGCCGCCCAACCGACTGAGCCACCCAGGCGCCCCGCCACTCAGCTTTTAGAACTGGGTCAGAGTCACTCTAGGAAACTAACACATCCAGTGGTCCCCCTTCTCCTAGCCAAGACATTTTGTGTCTACAGGACAACCCATTTCCCTCAAAGGTTTAGGCTTTGGAGAACAAGGACAGAAAGAACTCCTGGCCATCTGTTCTCCTCCTGGAACACACATGACGCCCGAGGCCGTGAGTACAGGGTCTGCTACCTGCTTCAGTAAGGAGATACAAAAAACGAGCACAGTAGGGTGAGAAAAAACAAACCCATGGATTAGTATCTCAAAATATTATCCAAGCCACACAGTAGAAGTAACCTCAGAGGGCATCAAAGTCCTCAGTGGCCCTAACACGTGCATTCTAGAGTTTCAGCTGGGTGAGCTATGGGGTCATTTGGATCAGAGTTGGCATAAATGAGGCACTCATGCCTCTACTTCATGACCCAGCCCCTCTGGAGGCTTTGCTGAGCCATCACTGCACTCTTTTCCCTGGAGCCTGGTCTTGGCTGCCAAATCCTCAGTGGGGAGTTCTGGGCACCTACCATTGGACAATCCAAGGTGGTAACTAAAGTGAATAATGTGGTAAACAAGCACGCAGCCAGTCACTGGTCCCCCGGCTCTGAGCCTGTGCCAGGCAGCTGGGCTGTGCTGGGGAAGATCAAACAACTTCGTGGATTTGAAGACTTCACAAATTTACAGTCTTTGGTTTCAACCAGGCCTTCCATGCACGTATGTCTCTTCCGTCATCTGTGTCTCTTCAGTCAACTTCTTAGCCCACGCCCGTCAAGAATTCCGAGCTCTGCCTCTCTCAAGCCCTCCACCCCACATTTGCCCCCTCCATGCAACCGTTTCAGCAGGTACTTACCAAAGAGCAGAAATATCACCCATTTCTGCTCTTCTCCCAACAAAGCTACCTGTATCCTCGTCCAACATTTCCTTCTTCCTTCTGCCTCAGTGGACTTGGAATTCCTCCCCTTGTACCAGCCTCATCGTTCTGGATCCTCTGCCATCACTCCCCCACCTCTATGAGCTTGAGCTCCTAGAATATTGGAGCCTCAAGGCCCTGTCTGTGGTGTTCCCTAAGTTCCTAGCCCTTAGTAGGTTCTCAATAAATATTTAGAAATGAGTGTGCCAACCGTTCATTCTCCTTCTCTTACATCCTCAGTTTCTCTATCAACTTTATCCCCTTCGTGCAAGTATACGCTAAAACCCTTTCTGTTGTAGGAGAAAAACAACAAACGATTTTCTTTCAACCGATGAATATCTGTCCAGCCCCCATCTCTTCCCTTCCCTTGACAGCCCAATCTCTCGGAGGAGCTTTACATATTCCCTTTTGTACATATTCACTGGCTCACCCGGAGACGCCCCTCCCTTATTTATTCCTCAACTCAAGACAAGATGGCCCCCCACTGTCTCACTCCTCTGTGCTCCTTGAAAGGGGTCTCTCTCTCTCTCTCTCCAAATTCACCACTGGTTCTGTGACAGCCAATGGAAATTCTTCCATCCTTACCTGGTTTGCCCTCTTGTTGTCGGTGACACTTCTGAACAACACCTCCTCATGGGCACCTTTGTTTCTTGTTTTTCTTTCCCTGGCCACTCGTTGTCTGTCTCATCTAAGGTTCTTTTCCCTTTCCTGTTCTCCTCCCTCTGGACAGTGTCATCTGTACCCACATTTACTCTCCAGCCTAAATTTCTTTCCACCACTAGGGCCCCCGATTTCATATTGGATTTCTTCAACAAAAATCCCCAAAGCCCAACTAAACTTACACGTGCAGAACTGAGCCCATAATATTTACATCTCAGACCTGCTCTCCACCTGCATCTGCTGTCCCTGCAATAGGCAAGACCATTCATTTAGTCCCCTAAGCCAAGACACCTGAAGTCACCCTCAGTTTCTCCCTCCCTCTCACCTTTGAGCACCAACTTATCACTAAAATGTGTTAACTCTGCCTCCTAAAAAGTGCCTATGAATCAGACCATCTCCCCATGGCCAGACCCTTAGTTCAGGTATCGCTGCTTCTCCTGCAGAATCCTGCACAGGCATTCTATTTTAATTCCTTCCAATCCACATCCTTCTGTGGTCTGTTTTTTCTGTGTGTGTGTTTTTTTTTCAAAAGTCCAAATATGATCACCTAATTCCCTGGCTTAAATTACTTCAATACTCTCCTCTCCTGAGAGCACTCACACTTTGGCATAAAAGACCACTGGTCTGGCTCTGTCCCTCCTCAAGCCCAGCCTCCAGCCATTCTTAGGGTTCTGTGCCTCTGCACTTGCAGAATGGTTTCCCCTCCTCCTTTACTCGCTGACTCCTACTGTTTATCAAACTGTATTAATCAGGACTCCTTTGGTTGTACATGATAAAAAAACCAAACTCAAAATGGCTCAGGATAAAATAGAAATTTATCATAAGGATACTGTGTGTCGTCACGAATTCCATGAACAGGAATGTGCCTGGACTTCAGATTATATTAGTTTTCTAGAGCAGCCATACCAAAGTACCACAGATGTGGTGGATTACACACAGAAATTTGTTTTCTCCCAGTTCTAGAGACTAGAGGTATGTGAGATCAAATACCAGCAGCACTGGCTTCTTATGAGGGCTTTGCTCCGTGGCTGGTAGACATGGTCTTCTAGTCTTCTTGTGTTCTTCCCTCTATCGGCATCTGTGTCCTAACCTCTTCTTATAGAGACACAGTCATATTGGATTAGGGCCCACCTAATGACCCCATTTTACTTTCATTACCTCTTTAAAGGCCCTATCTCCAAAGACAGTCACATTCTGAGATACTGGGGATTAGGACTTCAACATAAGAATTGGGGATGAGGAGCATGTTCACCCCATCCTGACCCTCCATGTCTGAGCCATGCTTCTCCATTCAATTTTATCCATTTGCAGACTAGCAGACAACATGGCAGCCAACAGCCCTGACTTTTCCATCTTATGGCTTCAGTCATCAAAAAAACTATCCCAACTTTCTAATCCCTAGTCCAGAAAGTTCTGGAGAAGAGACCCTTTGGCCCATGTGAGGTGAGAGCTGTCACGGTGGCATCTCCATACTCTGAGTTTCCAGGGAAAAACAACGGAACGGCTCCCATTCCCACTCGCCAATTTTGCCCAAAATACATGTGGGGAGAAAAACCCAAATTCTGCATTTTATAATTGGCTTACAAAGTCCCCTTTTTGTGCCAAATTCCGTTCTTCCTTTCAGCAAAACTGATGAAGAGAACATTCATTTCTTAGTAGGCCATCTTGCAGAATGTAGGTTCCCTTAGGCGATGTTATTTAATTATGACTGAACTGAGGGAGATTGGAATCTGGAAAGAAGGACAATATACCTCCAGGTGCCCACTCCAAATAATCGTTCCTCACCTGTAAAACTAGCAGAAAGTAGGTTCTCTCCCCCAACACACATACATGCTGCCTGTACCCCAACCCAGTTCAGTCTTCGAGTGGGTGGAACATTCTAGCCAGCCCCTGCAAAGATGTCCTTTGTAACAAATGCCACATTCCCCCCACTGTACGCTGTTTCTGTCCTGCTACGTGACAGGGTGATTTTCTAAAGGAAAAAAAAAAAATCTGGACCCAGTACATACAAAGGATCCACCAGCACTGGGTTGTTGCTCTGGATGGAATTGTGTCCCCCAGAGCTCTTATGTTGAAGCTCTACCCCTCAAAGTGATAGTATTACGGTTGAGGTTTGGGGGAGGTAATTAGATTTAGATGACGTCATGAAGGTGAGGACCTCGTGCTGGCATTAGTGGCCTTATTTAGAGGAAGAGCATGAGTGCTCATGTTCTCTCCTGCCATCTCAAGCCAGGAAGAGAGCTCTCACCAGACAGTGACCATGCTGCCACTTGGATTGTAACTTCCAGTTCTGAAACTGTAAGAGAAGACATTTCTGTTGTTTAAGCCTTTCAATCTGTGGTGTTTTGTGATGGCAGCCCCAGCAGACTAAAATAGTTTTTTTTCCCCCTTTATTTTCCCCTCTCTTCCTTCCAAAGTATTAATAATTCTTCAGATGTGGGAGAAAACAAATGTAACACTGAACTGACCTCAATTTTGACTGTAATTATTCTTATTTTAACTGGTTCCGTTCTGGATATTGAAAAAAGAAGAAGACAATAAGAAAAAGAAGCCAGTTCTCAGAGGAAACATATCAACTTTCTACAGAATTCACTTTCATTTTTCTCCTTTCCTTAAAACAGGAGTCAACCAACCTTTGGGTGAGTCATCTGTGATCAGAGTATTAGAGTTGAGAGGCAGCAAAGCACAGTGTTTGGCTCTTGAACTAGACTGCCTGGGTTCAAACCCTGGCCTGGCCCCTTACTGTATGATCTTAGGCAAGTAACTGTCACTTTGCCTCAGTTTCCTCATCTGTACAGGAGATAATATTAGTGGTATTTAGAACATGCAGCTTCTATAGGCATCCCACGGATGACATGAGGAATACCCTATCTCAGGAGAAGGGAAAGGTGGTAGACAGGTTGTCCTTAGTTATCAATAAGCCTCAATGCACATATCACCTACTCCAGGCAGCCTTCTGGAGTGCAAGGAGTCTTGATAACCAGACCATAAAGCTCCACAAGGGTAGTTCTCCAAAGACATAGACAAACTGTCTGTTTGTATTCTGTTAGTTTAAACATATTTAAATCTTTTTTTTTAATTTATGTTTTTGATGTTTATTTATTTTTGAGAGAGAGAGTGAGTGAGCGAGCACGAACGGGGGAGGAACAGAGAGAGAGGGAGACAGAATCTGAAACAGGCTCCAGGCTCTGAACCGTCAGCACAGAGCCCGACGTGGGGCTCGAACTCACATACCGTGAGATCGTGACCTAAGCCGAAGTCGGACGCTCAACTGACTGAGCCACCCAGGTGCCCCTAAACATATTTAAATCTTGCTACTCACAGTGTGTTTTGATCGACTGGCAACATCAACATTGCCTGAAAGCTTATCAGAAGTGCTAAATCTGTGACACATTGGCATCAGAATCTGCCTTTTAACGATTCTCCAGGTCATTTGTTTGTATGTTAAAGTCTGAGAAGCACTGGTTAGATGTTGCCTCTTAAGCAGATAAGAACCACTTGAACCACCACTCTCGAAAGGGATGGACGTAGGGAAACTGAAGATGGCTTCTCAGCTCATGGAGCTGGTGAGGGTTCCTTAGTCACACAGTCACCGGTCACTGTGTCAGCAGAAGGAAACCAAGGGAGGCCAGGGGACCTGCTCCAAGAACATCTCTTCCATACAGGTTTTTATAACATCCTAATAAAAGTCAACTGTAAGACACTGAGTCTTGAACACCACGGTAAGTATTAAATTGTGACATATGTAAAACATGAAAATTGAACTTGATTATTTGCATGCAGTTCAACCAACCAATGGACAGGTAGGGTCCATTCTATCTCCTCTGGACTCAATGTGCACAAATTGCAACCTGTTTATACCTCCATCCTACTATTTACTATAATGTTCTCTAATCCTTTTTACTTATTCTTTTCCCCCAAGCCCACTGACAGTGACTCCCATTTCGGTATCTCTGACACCTAACGAAGTACCAGAGACGCTGAAATTGTACACAGTAGGCATTCACGTAACTATCTGTTGAAACGAAAATGAATGGCTTTCCATACTGTTACCTATAGAATACAATATAAGGAAACTATACTACACTCTGTTAGAGGTGTTACTAACCCTAGAATTTATTTTTTGTTGAATTACAAGAAATTAATCTAGACATTGTTTATGTTTAAATCAGCTCTCTTAGCAATCTGAGGATTATATTGAGAGAAAACATATCGGGGGGACAAAAAAAAAAGAGATGCAAATGGGGACAGGGATGGCCAAAGAATTTCTGGATGGAAAGTTTGGGGAGGGGAATATAATAGAAAAAGAAGGAAAGGTAGGGAGGAGTGGTCCCTCACCAGCTGCTAATACAGTGAGACAGCAGGAATGCACATGTTCTTGGATCATCCAATCATCCTGGGGTCAGGAACAGGAATGGGCACAGGGAACACTTCAGCAGTTCACAGCTCTCCTGTGATACATGTTATGATGTTCTGCACCCAGTTTTCAACATGGCGGGCGGGGATGGGCAGTAGGTTTCCCAAACGACCAAGCAATTCTCCATCATCAGCTGGGTATCTACAATTCAACTCAATTCTGACACTATCTATGTGGAGACATCATAAGACCTCACTGGTTAAAGGCTCAGTCCCACAAGACTGTCCCTACATATATTTCAGACACCAACAGTCCAGGTTGTCACCTGTGCTTCTGACCCATAGGATCAGAGCTTCCAAAGGACTCCCTCCTAAGATTTGACTAACTTGCTACAATGGTTCACAGAACTCAGGGAAACATGTTACTTACTAGATGACCAGTCTCTATAAAAGGGTATAACTCAGGAACAGCCAGATAGAAGAGATGCAGAAGGCAAGGTACAGGAAAAAGACCCAGAGTTTCTGTGCCCTCAGAGGACGCAATTTTCCCAGAATCTCCATGCGTTCACCAACCCGGAAGCTCTCCAAACCCCATCCTTTGGGATTTTTATGGAGGCTTCATTACATAGACAGGTTGATTAATCATCAACCATTGACTATTGAACTCAATCTTCAGCCCCTCTCCCTTCCCAGAGGTCAGGGGATGGGACAGAAAATTCCAGGCTCTAATCCAGGTTGTTTCTCCTGGCAACCAGCTCCCACCCCTAAGTGCTTTCTAAAAGTTGTCTCATTAACATAACAAAAGGGACCTTTATCATTCTCTTCACAAGAATTCCAAGGGTTTTAGGAGCTCTGCCAGAAAGAGAAACCAAGACCAACCAAATATATATTTATTATTTTTTTTAATGTTTACTTATTTTTTGAGAGAGAGTGAGAGTGGGAGAGAGACAGCATGAGCAAGCAGGGAAGGGGCAGAGAGAGAGAGATGGAGACACAGAATCTGAACAGGTTCCAGGATCAGAGCTGTCAGCACAGAGCCCGATGTGGGGCTCGAACTCACGAACTGTGAGACCATGACCTGAGCCAAAGTCAGACACTTAACCCCCTGAGCCACCCAGTCGCCCCATATATTTCTTATTATAAATCACAGTATCGGGGCGCCTGGGTGGCACAGTCCGGTTAAGCGTCCGACTTCAGCCAGGTCACGATCTCGCGGTCCGTGAGTTCGAGCCCCGCGTCAGGCTCTGGGCTTGATGGCTCGGAGCCTGGAGCCTGTTTCCGATTCTGTGTCTCCCTCTCTCTCTGCCCCTCCCCCGTTCATGCTCTGTCTCTCTCTGTCCCAAAATTAAATAAACGTTGAAAAAAAAAAATCACAGTATCATACAGTGTCTTACAAGTACATGTTCTGCAGTGAGTCTGGGATTTCTTGTAGTCATTGGGTTGTCTCTAGTGCCACCAAGAACCCACTGGGCGCTATGCGGCACATCCTTGGGAATGTCTCCCTTACCCTAATCTCCATGGCCCTCTCCTTTTAGCGAATCAGAGCCAAGCATGTGCAGTCAATGGTGCAGTATACACCTATTATTTTTCTATAGAAAAGAGAACTAAAACATAGACGTCTAACACAATCAGACAGATGGAGATCACTGATCAGAAACTATGTTGGAGGGATACGGCCCAACATCTGGCCTAATGGGCCAGCTCATTCTACTTCCTTGAACTCAACTAACCCACCGGCCATAGATCATGCTGGACCACACTGCATCCCCTGCATGGACA
The DNA here is from genome assembly GCF_007474595.2 of Lynx canadensis. NCBI lineage: Eukaryota > Metazoa > Chordata > Mammalia > Carnivora > Felidae > Lynx > Lynx canadensis. Next base: position 162,585,179 of record NC_044306.2, read on the forward strand.
GGGGCTGCCCTGTTACACTGAGTTTGTGGCAGAGCACCCATTCCAGAAAGTGTCTTCTCTGAGGGCAGGCAGTGCCCAAGAGAGAGAATCTGGAGAAAGCTGAGGATGCTCCCAAGTTACTACCCACACAAGACAGAAAGGAGCTATGAATGTCACTCCGGTGGAAGTTTCCCCTACAGACACTGGGAGGAAGAATGCAATGTTCTGTAGGAAGCCTTGTTTCCACGAGGCCTCCCTGACACCACCCATCACTCTTCCTTTATGGATCTCCTGAGTCCACAAGATGGAAGTATCGACTTAGCCACCAGAAAGTTCACCAATGAATCTAGCCAACACATTAATCAAGATCAAGTGGTACATTCAACTAAGGCCGAAAATGCACCCTCTTCTATTTCCCATGCCAAAAAACATCTTCCGATAGAGATCATCCGAGGCTCTGAAATTAGATGGACTAAGAACATAAACATACTCCAATAATAAAAATGCCTCTGTGTTGTCAAATTCTTGCGGTGGGGGGGGGGGTGTGGAATTTAGGTCCACGGAATTAAATCCTCTTGCAAAATTAAAGTCCCAAAGGACTCAAACTTCTAAAGCGAAACACGTTGCCCTTGTTGAGTCTAAAATCCAAAGTTTTCAAGTTTTTAAATCAGAGAGTTCTTGATGCAAAAAAAAAAGGGGGGTGGGGGGTGGGTGGGGAGAGTAGAATTGGATTTCACAGGGGAATTCTTCCTGCAGCATCCGCTGTCCTCCTCTCATTGGGATGGTATATTTTCTTCAAGCCTCAAAGTCTCTCATGAATGTCATCTTTTTAGAGACTCCAAAAATTTAATATAACACATATAATTATTATAGTGCTAGCTTCATACCCACAAATTGAGAAACAAAAGCACAGTCAGCTATTCCAGAAAAATTAGGTTCCTAGAATTAGGGTTGTGAGGTTGCCAAGGACCACAGCAGAAGCTTGGTATCCGGGGAGAAAACAGAAAATGCAGAATGAGTCTTCCCAGATGCCCAGAGCTGGAACGTAAGTCCAGCTGGGAACTCCTCCATGCAGGCTTTAATTGTGACGCAATTTATATGCCATATCTAGGGTGAAAATGTCTCCACTCGAGTAGGGACTTCCTCAGAAACGTGATTAGCCTTCTCAGACATCAGATTTTATGCGAGGGTCTTTCCGTTCCTTGAAGCATAGGCAAACTTTTGAGCGGTCCATTGCTCTTTGAGTCCTGTGTGTCTGACATCTCAGTCATGAACAGGGCGGAAGCTGTTAGGGACACTGGCCCCCAGATCCTCTGGAACTGCGAATAGAGAGTACTGAGCCACAGTGGTGCTTGACCGTCTCAAAGGCAATCAGGAGGTCCGTGCGGAGAACTTGCCTCTTGGGGAACTACCCCCTCCCTTGCCTTCACATCTGGTGAAGAACCACTCTTGACAGGTCCCTGAAGTGAACGTGGCGTTGCTGAGTCCAGAGCCTATGTCCTGTGGGCAGCCAGTGAGGACTCAAACCTCTGCATGTGCTTCTCAAAATGCAGTTTTCCTCAGGTTGGATGGTTCCAGGCTGCAAATGACTGGTGCTCTCTGGTCTGTCTTTACTCTCAGCAGGGAGACACACACCAGTGTTCCATTTCTTCTGCTATTCCCCTGTGCCTCTCAGAGAAGTAAGCGCCTTTGAAAAAAAATATTTATTTATTTTGAAAGAGAGAGAGCCAGCTCGAGTGGGGGAGGGGCAGAGACAGAGGGAGACACAGAATCTCCATGCTGTCAGCGCAGAGCCCGACATGGGGCTCAATCTCAAGAACCCCGACATCATGACCTGAGCCAAACCAAAAGTTGGTATGCTTAATGGACTGAGTCACCCAGGTGCCCCTCATAGAAGTGAGTTTCTAACAGCTGAATCTCCTTCTAGAGCCGATCCCCTTTCCTCTCTCCTGCAAAGACCTAACACATTTGCTGAATCAAATGCCCTTCTTCCCTTCCTTCTCTCTCCCATGGCAACTGTTATTTTTGCCAACATATTCCTCACACTTGTTCTTCCATAGTAGGAGACATAAAGTCAATGAATTGTAAGACTAACAAACCTAAGCATTGTTCAAGTCTTGTTCAATGTCACTCTCTGAGTAGGGTAATCCCCTAGGAGATATTCTCCCATCAAACTAACACTAACCCAGGCCTGCCTGCCTCTGCCTGGTAGATGGCATCTTTGCTTGGTCTTCCTTTTTTTTTTATTTTTTAAAGTTTATTTATCCTTGAGAGAGAGAGAGAGAGAGAGAGAGAGAGAGAGAGCAGGGAGGGGCAGAGAGAAAGATGGAGACAGAGAATCTGAAGCAGGTTCCAGGCTCCAAGCTGTCAACACAGAGCCCCACACAGGGCTCGAACTCACAAACTGCAGGATCATGACCTGAGCCGAAGTCGGATGCTTAACCAACTGAGCCACCCAGGCGCCCCACTCGGTCTTCCTTTAATGTCATAATTCTATAAATTTTTCTGGTCAGGAATCCCCAGATAATGGGCAAAACCTATAAGCTTCCTTACCTTAATCATTAATGTACCCCAATATGACAGGGTTTTTATGCTGATTTTTTCTACTCAGTCCTTGTCAAATCTATCCCCAGTGTTATGAATGACTTTGACAGTTAACTCAGTCTCCATAAGGGGGGCTCCCTAATGGCTCTCATTGTGGACTATCTCAGTGTCTCTAAGGGCTGCTTCTCCCAGCTTTCTGGATCTTAGCTCCTCCTGGAGAAGCCATCTGGTCACTTCCTGGGCTCTCTCATCTGTTAGATTTCGCTGATCCCCAATCATTATTTTCAGATCTTATGACAACTAAAAACATCTTCCCCTTCCCTAACTCGCTTCAGTCATTGCCTGCATGCACCTCCTCTTTCCGTTTCTCTACCTCAGGCTTCTCTATCTTCCTCTGAAAATATGTCAACCTTTCTCTAAAGGAAAACTTTCTCTTCCTCCAGCTTGATCAGCCTACTGTCCTGTATCTCATGTTCATTCTTCCTGGATTCCTGTCCTGGTGAGAATGAAGCATCTTTTTCACGCTACTCTAGTTTTTCCTTGATGTCCAGAGCAATCTAATTTTTTAGAGACAGAAGTTCCAGGCAGTATATGGCCCAGAAAGTATACGGGCCCTTGTAATAGTTCTCTTGGACGAAGAGTACGTAAGAATGTTACATAATTGCTTCTCTGCCCTGTCTCAAGAGCATGACACATTCCCTTTATAAGGGTTCTTCTGGGGGGGGGGGGGGTGTCTCTGTTTATCTTTATGTGGACGAAGCCATCTACAGCCATGGTCAGAGCTTATATAATCAGTGAATCCAGAGTCAATATGAAACCATGTATTAGGAATCAACAGACAAGCCCGGTAACTGGCGTAATTTCTCCAATTCCCGCTGGGGCCCTGCAGGCAGGGGGAGCAGATTTGGAGGTGTCTTATGTCACACTGTCTCCTAGGTCTGACACTAGACAAGTTAAACTATAATCTCATAAGCAGCATGCACGGAACAGATTTTTTCGTTTCTTTTCTTTTTTTTCCAGGTTGAAGTCTCTGCCGGCAGACGCAGCTGAGAAACACAATAAAGGCAGCAATATTGTCCTGCCCGCTCATGCCTCCAACGATCTAATCTCCGACACAGCCTTGCCTGCAAAGCAGTGCCCATGCCAAGCAGGACCTGTGGAGTTTCAGGTGGCAGCGCTCGGCAGGCATACTGGGACTGACAAAGCGTGTGTTTCACTGAGACCCGTGCCACAACAAAACCAGCCGCCCCCTGTGAGTAATTTCCATTGGGGCAACATCCCACCCGGAGAGATACCCCACGGGCCCCACTCTTTACTGAGCCTATGGCTTACCCAAAAGCAAGACGACTCAGAAGCCCCACTTTCTCCCCATGCTATTTGGGCTCTTCAAAAACGGGTCAGTCGCGTTGGCAATACAAATATTAGCATGTTAGTGGCGCCCAGAAATAACGCCCCACCTTCCCACTCCACGTTCAGATACACCACGTTATCACCAGCAGAGCTGTTGGAACGTACGGCCCGAGTCTATAGTCAGGCGGGGCCTGGTGTTGACTCGCCCTTGAGTTCCAACAGTTACTCATCTGGATAAGGCGCTGTCCCTTGCTCTACCCCAGGAATAAGAGCAAACAGAGCTGTGACCCAGACCTGGATTCCTGCCACCGATAGTTCTGGAACTGTCACCTCCATGGACCTCAGTTCCCTGAGACAGTCTTTAAGAACCATGGTTCTGTGGCTGCCGGGGAATAGACCTTTTCTGTTTTGCTAAACTAGCTTTCGGTCTCAACGTCTCGCCAAGCAGGGTCCTAAAGCTCTGAAGGGGTCCCATCCAACTGGCCTCCATGCACAAGCTTCACGGGTTTCACCTCTAACTCCCGCTGCGGGCCATCTCATCCTAAGTTAGCCTCACTCACCTTTGTTGGCTCCTCCGGGCCTTTCTTCTCCTTCCACCCACCACTGGTGCCTGCACACATCTCTGCCATACAGATTCCCAGCATTTTCCTTGTCTATTCACCCGTCTTCGGGCCCTAGGTCGTTTGCCGTGTCTTGGCTATTGTGAATAATGCTACAACGAACATGGGCTTGGACCCCTTAAACTTGAAGGCCCAGGACTTTTAATTCCTGCTGCTCCACTGTGGGAGCCCCTAACTTTTCCCTAGCCCCTCCCAAGTCATGTAAACATCACCAGCGCCACCCCAAGCCTCAGGACAGAAAAGGAATGAACCAGAACAGTTTATCACATGTGCCATTCACGGAAAGGCATTTCCTTAAGGCATTGTCTCTTTAATCCGTGAGTCTGCCTAAAACTACTTTGTCCCTTTTATGATTGTTCACTCTGGGGACCAAACCGGCCAGCTTTCTCAGGGGGACAGTTTAAACTTTAAAGATCCTTTCATTTTGCATATCATTGGAACCCTGGGGGAAGCCATTATTATTTAACACATATCAGGAGCCTTTGAGTCCACGATGCTTCCCACAGATTTCATTCTCACTAGTTACGTGCTTCGTATATCCCCCTGCTGGCAATTTTCTGTATGGTATCTCTGCTATGTGAATGTTGATAATGCTATATAAAAGTCTATTAAATTAATCTAATGGCTACCATGCTGGCCCCCCTAATGACATGGCAGATAAGAGGGTCTTTCAAGTTGAAGGGCTTCCAGGAAAGTTCAGAATTGCTCCCCCTCCCATGGACAGTGCTTACATAACGTAAGCTGTAGCTATTAAAGGGTTTTCCTCACAACCTCGAACTTCCGTGCCCAAATATAGGAGGCTGCATGTGGGGAACAAACTTTACCGGGGCTCTGAGAGACAAACTTGCAGAGCATTCAGATTTACGACTTGGTTTTCTCTTCCATAGTTTCCCATCTCTGCTTCCTGTGCCCCTCTCTCCTGTTGCCATTTTCTTTCTCAGATTCTACATATAAGTGAAATCATACAGTTCTTGCCTTTCTTTGCCTGACTTATTTCACCTGGCATAATGCCCTCAAGGTTCATCCATATTGTGGAAAATGGCAGAATTTGCTTCTTTCTATGGCTGAATAGTATTCCATACACCCATATAGACCACATTTTCTTTATCCATTCATCCATCAATGAACACGTAGGTTGTTTCCATGTCTCGGTTATTGTGAATAATGTTCCAATGAACACGGCGACGCAGGTGTCTCTTCCAGATAGTGACTTCATTTCCTTTGGATATATATCCAGAAGTGGGGTTGCTGGATGATATGATAGTTCTATTTTAATTTTCTTGAGGACACTCCATACTATTTTTCATTGTGGCTGCACCTATTTACATTCCCAACCTAATGCATCAGGGTTCCCTCTTCTCCATGGTCTGGCCAACACTCATCATCTCTTATCTTTTTTATTATAGCTATTTCAACAGGTGTTAGGTGATACTTCATTGTAGTCTTGATTTGTATTTCCCTGATAATTAGTGATGTTGAACATCTTTTCATGGGCCTGTTGCCCGTGTATACATCTTCTTTAGAAAAAAAGGTCTATCAGGTCCTTTTCCCATATTGACATTGGATTATTTGTTTTTTGCTATTAAGTTGTAGGAGTTCTTTATATATTTTGGATACCAACCCTTCATCAGATAGATGGTTTGCAATATTTTCTCTCATTCCACAGGTTGTCTTTCATTTTATTGATTGTTTCTTTTGCCATGCAGAAGCCTTTTAGCTTGATGGAGTGCCACTTGCTGAGTTTTGCTTTTGTTGCTTGTGTTTTTGGTTTCATAACCAAAAAATCATTGCCAAGACCAATATCAAGGAGATTTCCCCTACTTTTTTTGGAAGTTTTATGGTTTTTAGTTCTTGCATTTAAGTCTTTAATCCATTTTTGAGTTACTTTTGGTGAGTGATATAACATAGGGGTCTAATTTCTTTTTCTTTTGTACATAGATACCCAGTTTTCCCAACACCATGGATTGAAGAAACTACCTTTCCCTATTGAAGATTCTTGGCTTCCTTGTCAAATATTTGTTGATTATATACACATGGGTTGATTTCTGGGTTCTAAATTTTGCCGAATGGGTCTATGTGTCTATTTTCATGCCAGTGGCATACTGTTTTGATTACTACAGCTTTGTAACGTAGTTTGAAATCAGAAAGTGTATTGTCTCCAGCTTTGTTTTTCTTTCTCAGGATTGCTTTGGTTCTTTGGGACCTTCTGTGACTCCACGTGAATGTTACGATTGCTTTTTCTATTTCTGTGAAAAATGCCATTGGAATTTTGATAAGAATTGGATTGAATGTATAGATTGCTTTGGGTAGTATGGACATTTTAATGGTATTGATTCTTTGATCCATGAACATGAGGTTATCTTTCCATTTATTTGTGTCTTATGCATTTTTATCAAAGTCTAATAGTTTTCAGTGTATTATCTTTTACTTCCTTGGTTAAATTTATTTCTAAGTATTTAATTGTTCTTGAAGCTGCTGTAAATGGAATTGTTTTATTTCCTTTTCCAATATTTTGTTGTTAGTGATAAAAATGCAACTGACTTTTGTATGTTTTATATCCTGCAACTTTATTGGATTTGTTGAATAGCTCTAATAGGTTCGTGTGTGCGTGTGCGTGTGTGTGTGTGTGTGTGTGTGTGTGTAATATTTAGGGTTTTCTCTATATAAGATAATATCATCTGCAAACAGAGACAATTTTACTTCTTCCTTTCTGATTTGGATGGCTTTTATTGCTTTTTCTTGCCTAATTGCTTTGGTTGGAATTTCCAGTACTCCACTGAGTAGGAGGTGAGAGCGGGCACACTTGTCTTGTTCTGGATCTTAAAGGAAAGGCTTTCAACCTCTTGCCATTGCGTATGATGTTAGCTATGAGTTTATCACATGTGACCTTTATTATATACATTTTATACCCAATATTTTAAGAGTTTTATTGAGATATAATTGACATATAACCTTATATTCATTTCAAGTATACAAAATAATGATTTTGATATATGTATATATTGTGAAATGATCACCACAATGAGTCTAGTTAACATCCATCACAACACATAATTATAATTTGCTTTTCTTAGGATGAGAACTTTTATGATCTGCCCTCTTTGCAACTTTCAGATATACAATATAGTGTTAACTGTAGTCACCATTCAAGTTTTTAACATGAAGTGAATTTTTCAAAAACTTTTTTCTCCATCTATTGAGATGACCGTATGATTTTTGTCCTTCATTGGATTAATGTGTTGTATCACATGTAATGATTTGTGAATATTGAACGATCTTTGCATCAGGTATGCTAGAAGTTCTCGGTTGGGCTTCTGGACTTCCACAAAGCCTCTCTCTCGTAGGTATTTGTTAAAATCAGGGTCCTTTGGAAGCAAAACAGTATAAAATTCTGATTTTACCATGAGGATTACTCCTTATATTTTATTTATCCATTCATCAACTGATAGACATTTGAGTTGTTACCACTTTTGACTATTACGGATAGTGTAGTTATAAACATTTGTACAACTTTTTGTGTGAACATGTGTTATCATTTCTCTTGAGTCTCTACTTAGGGATGGAATTTCTGAGTGATATTGTAACTCTATGCTTAACCTTTTGAGGAAAAGCCAGCTTCGAAAGTGGCTGCACCATTTCACATTCTCATCAGCACTGCATGAGGTTTCCAATTTCTCCATATAATCATGAACACTTGTTATTATCTCTTTTTTTTCGAGCCATCCTAGCAATTGTGAAGTGGTATCTCATTGTAGTTTTGATTTGCATATCCCTGATGGCTAATGATATGGGGCATCTTTTCATGTGTTTATTAACCATTTGCCTCCTTTCTTTGAAGAAATATCTCTTCAGATCTTTTGACCATTTTTCAACTGGGTTATTTGTCTTTTAGTTGACCTCTTTTATCCATCCACTTCTCCCCATCTCCCTAAGTCACCAACATATTTCACCTAGAACACTACATAAGCATCCTAATTGGCCTTCCTGTGTCCATTCTTGCTCCCCTCCAATATGCTTTTTATTATTATTATTTTAAGTAGATCACACCCAGCACAGAGCCCAATACAGGGCTTGAAGTCATGACGCTGAGATCAAGACCTGAGCTGAGATCAGGAGTCGGACGCTTAACTGACTGAATCGCCCAGGTACCCCTCCAATATGCTCTTTGTACAGCAGCCAGAATAATATTTTTAAACTGAAAATCTGATTTCATCACTTCTTTTGTTTTTACCTATCTGACTGTATTTGACAAGCAATGTTACTTTAGTTTCAGGTGTACAACACGGTGATTGAACAAGATTATACATTATGCTCTGCTCACCACAAGTTCCATCACTTCTTTATTTAATATCTTCCAATAGTTTCCCATTGCTTTTAGGACAGAGCCCAAATTCCTCCATGTAGCCCACAAGGCCCAGGATAACTTCTACATCTCTATTTGAAATTCTCCATCCCTCACTCTATGCTTTCCCACCCCAGGCTCCTTTCAGAGTCTCAGAGCTCCAAATTCCTTTTCACCTCTGAGCTTCTGCGTGTTCTACATGTTCTAGCTCCAACAGGTTTTTGTTGAGTACCCGATATGTGGCAGGAATTGGGCTGAATATTGACTGTGCTACAGGAATCAAGACCAAGACAACTCCTGATCTCTTAGGGCAGATGGTCAGATAGAGAGAAGGACTAGTAAATACAATGAAATAAATGGCTACGTAACGCCTGTTGCAAAGGGGGCCAGGAGGAAGAGTGCTATACGCTGTTTCCTCTACTTAAAAATATTCTTCTCCAACTATTCAGCTACCATGTCACCTCTTCAGAGAATCCTTCCACGATTCCTAGCTTAGGTGAAATTCTCTGTAATTGTGCCCTGTAACTTCCCTTCAGAGCTTACATCAAAAATTTAAATTATTTTGTGCTTTACAATTATCTGCTTAACATTTATCTCCTCCAGTGTATCATAAGTCTTTTTCCCTATTATGTCCCTATTGCTTGTATCTTAAGTTCTTAAACATTTATCAGTTGACGGAATAGATGAATGCAAGGATAGAATGCATGAATGATGACTAGAAAACTGCAGCATGACATCGGTTGTCTAGACTTCCCGCGTCTTTCATTGTCATTGCTCAAGTACTGTGCAATGCCTGCTTTTACTTAGTCACAGGAACCCAGTTCTTTTCTTTTTATTCCCTCATTCCACAAACGTGTGCCCCAAGGCAGAATAGTTGACTAGTTTCCTTCAGAGATGACCCACTGGAAGCACCACACTCCGTCACTGGCATGTAAGGAACAAGGACAGCACTGGAATCCTGAGGTAGGGCATATATATATATATATATATATATATATATATATGGTGCTCAGTTAGAACCTATTGGATATATAACATGTATAATGTGTGGAAGCTCATAAGTGAAAAGGAATTTAGAGCTCTGAGAATCTGAAAGAAGAGTGGTGTGGGAAAGCATAGAGTGAGTGAGAAGTGGAGACGTTCAAACAGAGAGGTAGAAGTTAGACAGTTAATCATAATTAGAGCTAGAAGTAGTTTCAGGGATAATATTGAACATGATCCAGGCTTCCTTCTGCTTTGTGGCCAACTATTTTATTTCCTCTATTTTATTTCCCAGCTGTGCAGGGTCTAACCAGAACCTTCTCTTGGCAACTATATATACAAAAAACTATATATACAAAAAAGCCAAAATCCTTCCTAGCTATTTTTCTAAGCAGAAATCCTAAGCTGAGACTAACAGCGACCCAGGCACTCCTACCTCCCTCCAGATCCCCCCTCTTCACGCTCTAAGGCCCTCTCACACCAGCTCTTCCCGGCCTTCGCTATCCTCGCTCTTTGGAAACTACCACATTACGCCTTTTGCCAGAACCTCCCTTTCTCTTTCCCTCCCCGACTAACCCCCAGTTCTCTTATTCCCATTTTTCTGTTTATGTCTTTCCTCAATCCACATCCCCAGGATACCAAAGTCATGCATATTTCATTTAGCTTTCTTGATAAATCCCACTGGGCTACTTTTGATAAATATTTTGATGAATATTCAACATTTAAAAAATGAGGTTTAGCAAAAATGAGTACCTGCCACGTGGATATATTTGAGGAAGGGATCCATACGTCCATGCTCATTGGGCCCTGACCACACAACTGCTCTTCTCACAACCTGTCACTGTCATTTCAACCTTTTTAATTCCTGGAGGGCAGAGGCATGTCTTTAATCTTTACTCTCTGGTACCATCCACAGAGCCTGCATGCAGTAGGTACTCAGAGCACGTTTCATAGAAGGAAGGAGAAAAGGAGGACGGAGATGGAGAGGAGAGAAGTAAGGGAGGGTCTTAGGTTATACAGAATTCTATATCTGAAGCTGTGCAATATGTCTAGAGCTAAACTGTTCAACGTGGTAGTCACTATCCACATGTGGTTGTTAAAATGAAAATTAATTTAAGGGGCGCCTGGGTGGCTCAGTCGGTTGAGCGCTGACTTCAGCTCAGGTCATGATCTCGTGGTTCGTGGGTTCGAGCCCCGCGTCGGGCTCCGTGCTGACGGCTCAGAGCCTGGAGCCTGCTTCGGATTCTGTGTCTTCCTCCCTCTCTGGCCCTCCCCACTCACACTCTCTCTCTCTCTCTCTCAAAAATAAATAAACATAAAAAATTAAAATTAAAATTAATTTAAATTTAAAATTCAGTTCATCAGCATTAGTCATATTTCAAGTGCTCAAAAGCCACATATGGCTAGTGCCACCAGATTGGACAAAGCAAATATAGAACAATTCCCACTGCAGAAAGTTCTATTGGACAGATTCTAGAAGCCTCCTAAATGTCCATAAACATTTAGTGTTGGGGAAATAGGGAAATGTTCCATGGTGATTTTGCTAAGGATGTGAAGAAAGTGAAGACTCCAGTTGGTAGACCTTGAATATGCTGCAGGCAATTCTACTTGTATTTCTTTAAGATCAGTTGCAAAAAGCAATAACAGAGAGATGCTTAGTTTATCTGAATTTACGAAGGTAACATCTTATGAGTTCATGCACCTGTAGCATAAATTTGAGAAAAATGCAACCCCCCCAAAACACCAAAAAAACCACAACCCTTTATGATTAATTATTTCTATTATTCTTAACCCTAACTTCTGCTTAGACATCATCAACCTGCCACCGGGATTGCATTCATCAGACAAGTGGGCAAGCCCTATAATGCCAAGGGAACATCATCCTCACTGTTACCCACCAAGGCAGACTTTATGAAACTGCAGTTTTTCAACTGTACCAATTTAGTTAATAATATGGAAACTCTTCAGGAAAGTCTCTTTTCAGGCTATTTTTAAAGAAGCACTTTAGCAATAATGTTCACACGTTATGTATTTCTTATACTTATTAAAGTGTGTTCCAGTAGGACTTCTGCTTAAAGAATTTTTACTAACTTCTCCTTGTCATTGTATTTACTTAAAAGAAATAAAGTAAAAACAAAATTCTTCAGCTCAGAATTTTCATTAATTTAAAGTCAGGGCTTTTCCTCTCCCTCCCTCCTGACCCTTCTCCCCTGCCACCTCCATTCTGAATTAGAGATTTTACTGTCTTCCCAGACATTGAGGGATCTGCTCATTCAGTTGGAAAACAGGGCGCCATTTTCTTTTAGGCAATTTCTTCAACAGCGAAGTAAGAGCTTCTGCCAAAGTTTAAGGAGAGAGGAGTAGGGAAGACAACCCACCAAACTGAAAGAAAGCAACGCATCCCCTACAGAATGGCAAGAAAATCTGTGACAAAGAAACCAAGAGAACAGTCTTAGCAACATATTCCAAACTTCCTGCAGTTGTTTATATGTTCAGACAGATGAAATTTCTATATATAGCTGTGCTGTAGCAAAATACTTTTCAGCTCCAGCTATAGCCAAAGAACTGTAGGTAAAGCACAACGGAATTTTTGCAACCAGAGAATTTTTTTTTTCTTCTCAGTTTGGTAAATCAAATATGCAAGGTATTCGGGTGACAGGCTCTTCCCTGAACCACGCCTTCCTCTCTGGTGGGGTGAAATCAAACACCGAATAATTGAAGCAATGAACGATAGTAAATAATTCAATATTGACTCAAGGCTGTGGAGATCAGAGGCTTAGCTCTAGCCCACTGCTTCGGTTCTAAAGGTCTAGAGATATCCTGGTGTCCTCTCCTAACAGAAAAATCCAAAGTGTTGAGTAACCATCTACCCTCACTGAGGTAAGATACTCTTGATCTTAAGCCTCAAACCTGAGAATGCATTAGTTCCTGAGAATGCATGACTTCCGTCTCAAGGTCTTTAGACCTCTTGGCAATACTTCCTTTCTGTATGGTCACTGTAACACCATTTAATACCTCGGTGATCTCAACTCCTTCCTGCCTCTTCCAAGATTACATAAGCAATCAATACTACATATACTAGAGTCCAGACCTCTCCTGTGAGTTCCAGGCAGCCCTGCCCTTTGACTTGTTTCACCAGTAGACTTTCCCATGTCAGTCAATGGCAGATCCCCTCTTCCAGTTGTTCGGGTCAAAAACCTTGGCGTCAGCCTTGACTCCTCTCTCTCTCATTGGCCACACGGAAAGTCCACAAATTCTGCATCCGACCACTTCTCACATCTCCACTGCTCTCAACCTGGTTCTTCTGTGAGTTGCAACCACATTTGTCAATTTCACCTCCCAGTGAACCTTTGGCGATATCCACAGGCACTTTGGATTGTCACAACGGAGAGGGCACTACCGGCATCTAGTGGGTAGAGACCAGGGATCCTGCCAATCATCTTACAATGCACAGGACAGTCCCCCACAACAAAGAATTACCACCCCTATGTATGGATTGTTGAATCACTATATCGTACACCTGAAACTAACAACACTGTATGTTACCTAACTGGAATTAAAATAAAAACTTAAAAAAAAAAAAAAGATTTAACATCCCTAAAATATCAGTGTTGTGCCGGAGAAGCCTTGCCCTAGACCACACCACTATCTCTCTTGCCCAGATGATTTCAGCAGCCTCTTAACTGTTCTATCTGATTCTGTTCTGGCCTCCTCCCCCATAGCTATTCCCCACATAGCAGCCAGAGTTATCCTGTTGAAATAAGTCAGATCACGTCGCCTCTCCGCCGAAAACACTCACTCTACTCTCCGTCTTGCTCACAAAAATCCAAGTCTCCCTAACGAGGGAAAGTTCTTGTGGCCCCTCTACATCTCTGACCTCCCTCTCCTCCCACCTTCCTCCCTGCACCCCAGCACCCTAGCCTCTGGGTTTAGTCCTCGACACCTCCAGGTAGATTCCTGTCTGGAGGCCCTGCTCTCCCTCCCGCTGCCTAGAACCCTTGTGTTGCTTCATAAACTCAGGTGCTTTCTGGGTGAAATCTGAAACTGGCCCGGGGCGCGGAGGGCAAGGAGAGGCCCACGCAAGAGGCAGCCAGTCCAGGTTGGGGGCAGCTAAAGATGGGGGGAACTCACTTGACAGGCTTATCTTGGGCGCCGCAGGAGCAGCTCTACACGTCCGCTCACCAGAATCTTAAAGGTTTCCACGGAGGCCTTAAGAGGTTCAGGCTCATCTATCGTGCAGGTGTTTTCAACTCCTCGCTCTCTCAAAGCTCTGTCCTTGCTACAGCTCCCACCTGGGAATGGTGGGCAGGGCAGATGTGTGAGGACGGGGAGGGGTGGGGAGCCTCCCCCTTGCTGTCCACTGCCGGCCAGCGGTCACGGCCGCACCCTGACCTCCTCCAGCTCTCTCCGCTTCTCTGAGTGGCCACCCCCCGGGGCGGCCCTCAGCTTTCAGCTCAAGTGTGACATCCTCAGCCAAGCCAACACTTGTCCACTCTGCTCAAGGTCACAATCACAATCTGCTGTCCTGCACTCCCCATGTCCCTTTCCGGTTTTATTTTTCCCACTGCACTTCTCGCCTTCAAATTCACTGTGTATTTATTTGGTTAATTGCCTGCCTCCCTCCATTAGAAGGGAAGCTCCATGAGAGCAAGGGTTTTTGTTTATTCTGTTCCCTCTCTATTTCCAGGGCTAAACCATACCTGGAATGCAAAGAGCTTTCCATAATATTTGTGATATGTGCAAAAAAGAAAGAAACGAGGAAAAGAAAGAATAGAGACAAGAGGAGTAAGAGAAAGAAAGAAAGAAGAAGAAAGAAAGAAAAAGAAAAGAAAGAAGAAGAAGAAGAAAGAAAGAAAGAAGAAAAGAAAGAAAGAAAGAAAGAAGAAAGAAAAAAGAAAGAAAGAAAGAAATGAAGAAAGAAGAAAGGAAGAAAGAAAAAGAAAAAGGAGGGAGGGAGGGAGGAAGGGAAAGAAAGAATACCTGCTCACTAAAGATAAATTAGAATATACAAATAGGCAAAAAAAAAGAAGAAGAAGAAAATTAAAATCATCTGTGATCCCACCATCCTGAATTAACTACCACGAACACCGCGTTATGTATCTTTCAGATGTCCCTCTGTCTCTTTTGAGCATGTGTGTATTTTAAGCCAAAAAACAGACTGTGAGAATCAGAGCTTGAATCCCAGCTTTGCATGTGACCTTGAACAAGCATCTCAGTCAATTCAGGCTGTTACCACAGAAAACCACAGACTGGGTGGCTTCAACAACAGGCATTTCTTTCTCATGGTTCTAGACGCTGGGGCAGTCCAGATCAACGCTCCAGCAGATTCAGTGTCTGCTGAGAGCCCCTTCCTGGGTCATAGATGTCTTCCTGCTCTGTCCTCACGTGGCAGAAGGGACAGGGCAGCTCTCTGGGATCTCTTATAAGGGCACTACTCTTTTGTATAGGGGCTCTGCCCTCATAATCTAGCCACTCTCCAAAGGCTCCACCCCCAAATAGGTTCCAACATCTGAATTTTAGGAGACACAAACATTCAGTCCATAGCAGCAAGCGATTTCACTTGCTCAAGCCTCAGTGTTCTCATCTTGGAGATGAAGAGCAAACTCCAGCTTCACTGAAGTATTGTAAGGATTATTTAGGATAATGCAGGAAAAGCAGCTGGCACAATGCCTAGCACACAGGAAGCACTCCATAAATGGGGGCTTTTGTTGCCAGACTGTACGTGCTGTTTTGCATCTTGTTTTGTTTTTTTTCACGTAGTATTTCTGACCATACTTGTATATCGTGAGTATAACCCTCTGACATTTTCAGTGGCTCCACGGTATTTCATCACATGGCTACACCATACTTATTTAACCAATCCCCTATTGATGAATAACTAGGTTGATCCTGATTTTTTTTTTTCCCCTCTGTCAGTGTGGATAAACACCCTAGTTGGAGTCTTTCCCCAGGTATTACTTATGTCCTTGAGGTAGAAATACTGGGGCAAATAGTGAAGGCTTTTGCTATCCACTTATTTATTTTGATTTATTCAATGTTTTTAAATTTAAATCCAAATTAGTTAATATATAGGGTAATGATAATTTCAGGAGTAGAATTTAGTGATTCATCACTCATGTATCACACCAGTGCTCATCCCAACAAGGTCCTCCTTAATGCCCCCACCCCTTTAGCCCTTCCCTCACCCAACACCCCACCAGCAACCCTCAGTTAGTTCTCTGTATTTAAGTCTTTATGGTTTGTCCCTCTCTGTATTATTTTTTTTCCCTTCCCTTATGTTCATCTGTTTTGTATCTTAAAGTCCACATAGGAGTGAAGTCGTATGATATTTGTCTTTCTCTGACTGACTTATTTTGCTTAGCATAATACACTCTAGTTCCATCCACGTTGCTGCAAATGGTAAGATTTCATTCGATTTATTGGCCAAGTAATATTCCATTGTCTACGTATACCACATCTCCTTTATCTATTCATCTGTCGATGGACATTTGGGCTCTTTCCATACTTTGGCTATTGTTGATAGTGCTGCTATAAACATTGGGGTGCATGTGCCCCTTTGAAACAGTATTCCTGTATCCTTTGGATAAATACCTAGTAGTGCAATGCGGGTCGTAGGGTAGTTCTATTTTTAATTTTTTGAGGAACCTCCATACTGTCTTCCAGAGTGGCTGTACCAGTTTGCATTCCCACCAGCAGTGCATAAAGGTCTCTTTCTCCGCATCCTCGCCAACATCTGTTGTTGCCTGGGTTGTAATGTGAGCCATTCTGACAGGTGTGAGGTGGTTCTCATTGTGGTTTTGATTTGATTTTCCCTGACGATGAATGATGTTGAGCATTTTTTCATGTATCGGTTGGCCATCTGGATGTCTTCTTTGGAGAAGTGTCTATTCATGTCTTTTGCCCATTTCTTCACTGGATCATTTATTTTTTGGGTGTTGAGTTTGAGAAGTTCTTTCCAGATTTGGATATAACCCTTTATCTGATATGTCATTTGCAAATATCTTCTGCCATTCTGTCGATTGCCTTTTAGTTTTGCTGATTGTTTCCTTTGCTGTGCAGAAGCTTTTTATCTTGATGAAGTCCCAATAGTTCAGTTTTGCTTTTGTTTCCCTTGACTATGGAGACGTGTCAAGTAAGAAGTTGCTGTGGCTGAGGTCAAAGAGGTTTTTGCC
This sequence comes from Lynx canadensis, assembly GCF_007474595.2. Taxonomy (NCBI): domain Eukaryota; kingdom Metazoa; phylum Chordata; class Mammalia; order Carnivora; family Felidae; genus Lynx; species Lynx canadensis. Next base: position 162,602,167 of record NC_044306.2, read on the forward strand.
TGCTTTCTTCTCGAGGATTTTGATGGCTTCCTGTCTTACATTGACGTCTTTCATCCATTTTGAGTTTATTTTTGTGTATGGTGTAAGAAAGTGGTCCAGGTTCATTCTTCTGCATGTTGCTGTCATTTTCCCAAACCACTTGCTAAAGAGACTGTCTTTATTCCACATATTCTTTCCTGCTTTGTCAAAGATCAGTTGGCCATACATTGGTGGCTCTATTTCCAGGTTTTCTATTCTGTTCCATTGATCTGAGTGTCTGTTTTTGTGCCAGTACCATACTGTCTTGATGATTACAGCTTTGTAATACAGCTTGAAGTCCGGGATTGTGATGCTTCCAGCTTTGGTGTGTTTTTTTTGTTTCGTTTTGTTTTTTTTCAGGATTGTTTTGGCTATTCAGAGTCTTTTCTGGTTCTTTACGAATTTTAGGATTGTTTGCTCTAGCTCTGTGAAGAATTCTGGTGTTATTTGATAGGGATGCACTTAATATGTAGATTTCCGTGGGTAGTATCAGCATTTTAACAATATTTGTTCTTCCTACCCAGGAGCATGGAATCGTTTCCATCTTTTTGTGTCTTCTTCAATTTCTTTCATGAGGTTTCTATAGTTTTCAGTGTATAGATTTTTCACCTCTTTGGTTAGCTTTATTCCTAGGTATTTTATGGGTTTTGGTGAAATTGTAAATGGGATCAGCTCCTTGATTTCTCTTTCTGCTGCTTCATTATTGGTATATAGAAACACAACTGATTTCTGTGCATTGATTTATATCCTGTGACTTTGCTGAATTCATGTATCCGTTCCAGCAGTTTGTTTGGTAGAGTCTTTTGTGTTTTCACATGGAGTCTCATGTTGTCTGCAAAGAGTGAAAGTTTCACTTTCTCCTGGCCAATTTGGATGTCTTTTATTTCTTATGTTGTCTGATTGCTGAGGTAGGACTTCCAACACTATGTTGAACAACAGTGGTGAGAGACATCTTTGTCGTGTTCCTGACCTTAGGGGAAAGCTGTCAGTTTTTCCTCATTAAGGATGATATTCGCTGCGGGTCTTTCATATATGGACTTTATGATCTTGAGGTATGTTCCTTCTCTCCTTAACTTTCCTGAGGGCTTTTATCAAGAAAGGATGCTGTATTTTGTCAAATGCTTTTTCAGCATCTATTGAGAGGCTCATGTGGTTCTTATCCTTTCTTTTATTAATGTGATTTACCACATTGATTGATTTGCAGATTTTGAACCAACCCTGCATCCCAGGAATAAATCCCACTTGATTGTGGTGAATAATTCTTTTAATATATTGTGGGATCCGGTGTGCTGATCCATGTTCATCAGGGAAATTGATGATGTTCATCAGGGAAATTTGCATCCATGTTCATCAGGGAAATTGGTCTGTAGTTCTCCTTTTTAGTGGGGTCTTTGTTTGGTTTTGGAATCAAGGTAACGTTAGCTGCTATCCAATTCAGAGAATATTTTTATGGTGGCTCCAGTGGAAAACTGTTAACAAATTATATGAACTTTAAAGGTTTCGCATTCAAGAAACTAAATACCCACCTTGAGGAAATCATCTCATGAACGAGGTCAACGGCGACCAAGTCTGGCAGGCTCACCATAATAGAAGAGGCTAGTTTAAGTAAGTGGCAACAATCGTCATAAATGAGGCAGTGCTGATGCACTTAGGGGTCCAATATGTACTATCGGGCTTGTTGGACTCTCCCCCTCCAACTCAACCCGGCCACACTCCTAGAGCCCTGGTCCCCAAGCTGGGTCATTTAATTTGGCTGTTGGAGTCAGTCCTCTGACCTACCTCAGCCATCTTGCTCAAGGGGCTGGAAAAGTCAGGTGATCAGAGCAACTAAGGGAAAGAAAGAGATCCCCTCTCACCCTGCTCCATCTTGGATTACTTGGGACCACGTGTGAGGCTGGGATGTCCTGGGAATGGACTAGTAGAGGGGCAGGGACACCCACTCTCCCTTCATTCACTGCTGTTGGCACCGACATACTTAAGACACTCAAAAAGGTGTGTGTTCGCTGCCAGCATGGCTCTTTAGCTGTCTTCATTATTAATGTAAAACGGAACATTTACATTTGCAGGATATCAACCTCTCCACCATTTGCACCCCACGTAAGATCATCACATTTGTTCCTTCAAAATGACAATGGAAGTACTAGTGTGCATTCAGGGAGCCATCGGAAATTAGGGAGATCCCCCTACACGTTACCACCTCAGGCAAGTTGTAAGAAACACCCAATAATAACTTAAAAAATGCTGGATAGCTCTCCCAACTGTTGCATTTTAAAATAACTTGGAAGAGGGGCGCCTGGGTGGCTCAGTCGGTTGAGCGTCCGACTTCGGCTCAGGTCATGATTTCGCGGTTGGAGGGTTCGAGCCCCGCGTCGGGCTCTGTGCGGACAGCTCGGAGCCCGGAGCCTGCTTGGGATTCTGTGTCTCCCTCTCTCTCTGCCCCTCCCCCCGCTTGTGCTGTGTCTCTCTCTGTCTCTCAAAAAGAAATAAATGTAAAATAACTTGGAAGAAAAGAAAAAGGATCCTATATAAGCTGCTAAGGAGTTACTGGCATCTTCCTTGGAGGTATTCCCTGGGCCAGTTAACACCCAAAATAAACACAGTGAGTTGAAATAGATATGTGGTAGCTATCCAGTCAATAATTTAATTATAAGTAATGAGAAAAGACTAACCTGCTCATCAACAGGACTTTGAATAAGCAAATGAAGGTATCTGCATTGATGGCCCACCCCCTCAGACTCAGGCAGCCTCAACTTAATATGGTCTGATATTTCTGCTTCGCATTCTCCTTCTCTCCACTCCCCCACCCCACCCCGCAATCAAGAAATGGAACAAAGGCAAGAAGGGTGTGCCATTCCTGCCCAAGGCCATGGTAGAGTGATCCTTTTCAGGATTTGCCTCCGGTGGAGCCTACCAGCAATCCAAGGCTGCCCAGCCTCCCCTGGGGAGGCCTGTTCTGAGCCTGCTTTCAGGGAAGCTGTCTGGGCCTGTGGAGATTTGGGTGTGACTGATCCCACATCACCCGTTTCTCTTCTCACAATCCCCACCTTGCTGTGTGCATTTCCACCCACTTCTCCTTCCCTTGTCCAAAACATTATTTGCCCATGCTTGAACTACATACTTAATAATGTTCCTTTTGTTTTCCTCAACTAGGGGGTGAGGAATCAGGTTGCTGTTACTATTATTCCTACCAACGATAACAACAGCTCTCACTAAGTGCCAGGTCCTATTCTAAATATTCATTTAATCCTCACCAACCCCATGAATTGGAACTACATGGTGGGTTTTGATGAGGCCCAGTAACTTCCATCGTTGTTTCCCACTGGAGCGAAGAACTAATTGGAAGACAGACATGGGTGTTTGGAAAATAGAGATCAAAATGTTTACTGTCTATAGTCGATGAGGGAGAACATGGCTTAGGGTTTAGGCTTCCTAATTCTGCACCCAGAATCGGACTCACCTTCTAGTCCCACGTAGCACCAGGTCAGCACAGAATTACCCCCAGAAGCCTGGCCCCATAAAGCTTAGAGCAGAGCTGAACATGGTCTTTCCGTGAAGCAGCCAGATATGGAGGTCAGGGAAGAGGTAATAGGGAACAGAAAGAGGCCAGGATCACCTGTCATGGAAACTTGAACCCAGAGCAAAAAAAGATCTCCACATTATTATTAGCCCTAGGGTCATGTAGCTGATCACTAGAATGCACTTTTCCTGGGTTGCCTGGGTGGCTCAGGTGGTCAAGCTTCCATCTTTGGTTCAGGTCTTGATCTCTTGGTTCACGAATTTGAGCCCCACATCAGGTTCTGTGCTGACGACTCAGAGCCTGTGGATTCTGTGTCTCCCTCTCTCTCTGCCCCTCCCCTGCTCACGCTCTCTCTCCCTGTCTCTCAAAAATAAAATAAAACATTTTTAAAAATTAAAAAAAAAAAAAAAAAGAATGCGCTTTTCCCAACTGAACTCCATCTGTCCTGAGCCATGAGAGGAGTCTGCACCTTGAGTTGAGTGGGAGGAAAATGAGGGTGGAGTACACCAGTCTTCCCCACCTGGCTCTCAGTAGCGCTGGGGGACACACTTCTGTACCTGTCCCTGTCTGGGCAATCCCACAAACACTAAGGACCTACCGTGAGTCTAGAACTGTGTTGCTAGATCAGTAACATTTGAGTAAATTTATGAATGAATGAATGAACAAATGAATGAATTGTACAGAACTCACCATTTTTATCCCTTTGGTTTTCTCTCACGTGTTTTCAACACACTTGTGACCAAAATTTGTTATAATCCAGACAATCTTGGTCCCAGAGTACATTGGAAATTCCAGGGCCTGCTCAAATGGAAATGAGAGAAAATCAGCTGAGACAGCAAAGGGCAAACCTTTTCCGAGAAGGTCTAGCAGCTAGCCCCAAGGCCAGGGGGCATGGTGAACTCCAGACCAGTGCAGTTCTGGGACTCAAGGTTCTAAGCAAGCATGTGGGGCAGGGAGTGGGCCTCTTGGCAAAAATTTGAGTTTATGGCTTATGTTATGACTGTTGTAGGTCAGAAAGGATCAGGAAGCTGGGTCCACGCCCAGGAAATAAGGTTGGAAGAAGATGAGAAGGTCAGGGGTCCAGCTTAGTGGAGATCTGGGGTACCCTCTGCGCCAGAGGAATTTGGATGCAACCAGGAAGTGAGGATGAACCAGACAAGGGACAACCAGACATTCTTCAGGGCGGGGAGGCAGGCAGCTGAAGACCATTGAGTGGAAAGAGAGGTCCATTCATCCCCCCCCTCTAAATGTCAGTTCCCTGTGCAAAGTGGGGAAGAGAGGGAATCCAACATACCACAGTCCTGGACGTTGTCCTGAACATTGGCTCAGGACAGAGGTAGACACGGAGCCCATGTGCTCTTAATGTGGCAGTAGGGGGTGGGTAGTGCCACAGCTATTTTCTAAGGGTTGGATGACAAATTAATTTATTATCCAAAGCAGAACTCTTTTGAAGAGGAAGTGTCATCAATAATTACTAAAACTAATAACTAAAAAACTGACTTTTCCTGTAACCTTCCAAAAGTATTTCACAAGCCTGCTTTAAAGAAGCAGACTGATCTAGAAGCAGGTGTTTATAAACGGGAACCAACGATTTCATGCTCCCTTCCTCTCCCATCCAGGAGGCTGGATTCCGGGACCCCCACCACATCCCCTCCCACCCCCACCAGCACCACCTGCATTCACCTACAGCTGGGAAGACAGCTTCAGCTTGTGACAACTCAGGTGCCTGTCACTCTTTGCTGCTCCTCCTGGGGACTTTCTCACTCCACGGGGCTTGCTCTGATGCCAGAACAACCAGCCGTGTGGGCAAATTAACTCCCCTGGGAGACAACCTTCAACCAACAGGAAACAGGAGTCAGTGGATTCGCCCCCACCTCCCTGTAGTGCGGTGGATGGCCCTGTGATGGCTCCCTGTGCTTTCTCAGGACCCTCAGTGTGACTGGGTCCCCTGCCCACAGCAGCAACTCATTGGCTTTTCTCTCTTCACTCCCTACTTTCTCTACTACACCCCTCGCTTTGCTTCCTGGGATCATCTCCCAAATAAAATACCTGTGCCCAAGTCTTGTCTCAGGGTCTGCCTTGAGAGGAATCCAAGCTAAGACACTGGACAGCAAAGGAAAAACCTCATTCAAACCTACATTAACTGTGCTTTTTTGTTTGTGTTGGACCCTAGGGATAAAAGGTAAATAAACCAAAGTCTCTGCTCTTGAGAGGAAAAGGAGGTGGTCAAAGCAATCATATACACTGGAACCAAATCAGCAGTGCTGGGTCTCCCGGATATAGATACTATAGATACGGATACAGATACGGATAGGGTCAGATACAGATACAGATACTGATACGGATACAGATACTGATACAAATACAGAGAGAAGGACATTGATTCTTATGAGGAATTGGTTGACACAGTATGGAGACCGAGAAGTTCCATGATCTGCCATCTGCGAGAAAGAGCCCCAAGAAAGCCAGTGGTATAATTCCAGTCTAAGTCAGAAGGCCTGACAACCGGGACAGACCACGGTGTAAATCCCAGCCCAAGGGCAGGACACTAATCTGGCTTCTGAATGAGTTTGCCCAGTGGAAGCCATAGCAAGGGATTGGAGGACAAAAGGAGAAAGAGGTTAAGGTATTTATTACCTGTCCGCAGTTCAGGACAGCAGCTGTGTTCTTTCTCTACCTAAAGTCACAGCTCTGGCCAGACAACTCTTTTTGTATTCCTGCTTTCATCAACCTCTGGCATCACGATTCACATCCTCCTGCCCTTTAGGCCTGGGATGATAATGGTGTCCTGTTGTTACCTAGTCCTTCAACCCTGTCCATACCGGCTCCTCAGTTAAATCCTTTGGAGTACCTGTTGGCTCCCTGCTGGGACCCTGATTGATATGGGGGCAGTTGTTTTTAATCCACAACGAGGACTGACACAAAGCAGAGGCAGAAGGAGTGCAGAAAAACATGGAGATACAAGAGCTCTCAGCTTATCAGCCAGGCTCAGATCTTATCTGAAGGCTCAACTGGAGAAGCATCCACTTCCAAGCTCACATGGTCATTGTTATATCAGAATTCAGTTGCACTGAGGGCCTCAATTCCTTGCCAGCTACTAGGTCAGTGGCTGCCCTCAGCATCTCTCCATCTGGGCCCCCACCATAGCAGCTTGCTTTGTCTAAGTCCAGTAAGAAGGAGAAAGCCTTCTGGCCAGACAGAAGTCACAATCATATGGACCCAAATCATAGCAGTGACATTCCATCACCTGTGCTATATCCCATGGGTTAGAAGCAAATCACAACGTCCTGGCCACACTCACAGGAGGGGATTATATCAGAGTGGGAACATCAGGAGGTGAGGATCATTGGGGTCATTTTACAGTCTGCTTGCTATGGGAGGAAGAAGGAGGGGTCATTCCTCAGACTTTTACTTATAAATGGTGCCATTGATCAAAGAAGGATGAAGAACAAGAGAATCGGGTTTGAGGGGAAAAGAGTGGTGTAATGAATCTTAGGGTCAGTGGGAATCTGACAGAAGGTTGTCTCCCAAGAAGTTTAGAATTGACTCCAGTCCAACTGTGTAAAGAGAGAGTTAGGTCTGGGGGACAAAGGATAAGGTTAGGCCACTGGGGACTCTGAAGGGAAGTTTTCCCAGTCCTGTTCATTGTTTTAGAAAAATCAAGTCATAAAATAGACCTGTGACCAAATTCTCTGTTGCAGGGTTACAGGGGAAGAAAACACACTTGTATTTTCAAGGGCGGGAGGTGCATGTTTTAAAGGATGCATTTCCACGTTACTGAAAGAGAGAAAGAACCAGACCAATTGTCTCAAGCTCTGAATTTATTCCTTGAAGAAAAAAGACAGGCTTCTTCGGAGAGAAAAATGATACTTACATGGACCTCTGGAGTGCCTATGAGTGCATGCTTTGGATTCAGAGATAAAGTAGCTAAAGGCCTGAGCATGGTGTGGGATGATACCAGGATCGCTGGGGCAGGAAACCTGGAAACTACTGGCCCATTCCCTACTACCATACTTCTTAGCTCTGTGACATGCAGCCTGTCACTCAGCCTCCCTGAGCCTCAGGGGCCAAGCCTTTTCCATGGGGAGACCATCTGTCTTTACTGTCCTGAGCTGTCTTGAGGACCAAATGAGAGCATTTATCCCATGGAAGGTTTTGGGGCGCCTGGGTGGCTCAGTCGGTTGAGCGTTCCGACTTTGGCCCAGGTCATGATCTCACGTCCGTGAGTTCGAGCGCCGCGTCGGGCTCTGTGCTGACAGCTCGGAGTCTGGAGCCTGTTTCGGATTCTGTGTCTCCCTCTCTCTCTGACCTTTCCGCATTCATGCTCTGTCTCTCTCTGTCTCAAAATAAATAAACACTAACAAAAAATTTTAGAAGGCACCTACTACGTGCAAAACACCACAGTGACTACAAAAATAAATAAGACTTAGGTCCTAACCATACTTAGCCTACAGACCTGTTGATCTTTGTGAATCTGCTCCATAAACTAGAGAGATAATAGAGGTGAAAATCTGCCCCAAAAACCCTGTTCCGTTGTGCCAATGTCATTACTAGGTTGAGTACAAAGCAGGAGTAGGTACAAAGTCCATTCAACTGCCCCCAAGAATTCTCTTTTCTATGACAGAGTCTAACAGTTTCTGATATGATCATACTTTTTACCAATACTTACCCATTCATATAACAAACACTCCTTGATGTAATTTTACAATCGATCTCATTAATAACAGAGAACCACACGCCAGCTTTGTGTCCTTGAATAATACCCATAAGCTCTTTGTATCTCAGTTTCTTCATCTGTAAACTGGTAATAATAACAAGAAGAAAATATTATCCCCCTCAAATGAGAGGGCCAAAAGAGAGAAAGGGTATACAATTGTTCTTTCAACTCACTCAACAATAAAATGTGAGCTAATTTACTAGCCTCTGTGTCTAAAGATCCTAGGGGTAAAGCTATGACCATGCAGCTGCAGTTGACATTGGCAGAGAACTTACAATCAGTGTTAAGAGGGATTCTCTCCCCCGAATCCTGTGGCATTCTGCTTCTTCTGGCTCTTGTTAGCGGAAATGGAAACCAAAGCTGTGGAACGCTGAGGGAAGTGCAGTTTAAGTCACAAGCCCTGACATCCCAGTGGAGACGCTGTGACTGCGACCACCCAGCTTCCCAGCATGACCGTGGGCCACACCAGCTGCCCAGGTTCTGCACTGACCCTAAGGATCAACCACGGGTCACAAAACCTCCAGGATCGGAGGTAACACCTTGATTCTATTTCAAAACAGACCCCCTCAGTTGGCTTCCGAAACAACGAGAACTGCTCAGAATGGCACGGATCCGTTAAGATACAATATGGGCATGAAGCTGCTTAGGTTTGGTTTTGTTGGATGACATCTATTTTTTTAAATGGAGGGAGAACGATCATGCTCCCCATTATTTAAACCCCACTATCTGCAGGTAAAAAGGCACCTTTCGGCGCTGCTTCACTCCAGCGGGTGTGAGCTACCCCCAAGCCAGTCAGCTGCACTCTTGCCTTCACACCAGCAGTGTTGAGGAGATTACCGTCCCCTCACACCCACTCTCTTCTTCTTCTAGCAGTAGACCCCCACTTACCAAGTATCAGCATAGCCTGTGGCCATGGAGGTTAGAAATAAAATCTTCCCAGCACCCTCGCAGCCATATATAATAATAATTATTATTATGTATTATATAATTATTATATAATTTATTATTATTATATAATATCCCAAATTATTATTATTATATAAGAAAGACACAAGCTCCTAGCGTACGTAAGCTTCTGTATTTGGGGGCATTTTTGTTATATCAGCTAAGCCACACCTGTGCATTTGTGAAAATATGCCTGAAATGTAGTACGACTCCACCAGCAAAAGAAATTGTTTGACTTTATCAGCTTTTATAGCTCTCAGACCTGTGACCAGGACATTGCGCTTCAAAGATCATCTCTGATGATCTCAAAGATCGTGTGCTTCCTTTTCTCAGTTCTCACGGCTTACAGGCGAGTATTAATCTCTTGGACCACAGAGTACATGGAAAGATCTTTCGTGATAGGAGATGTGGAGAAGGGCTGAGGACGGAGGAAATGGTGGCTGGAACATTAATTAAGCTCTTACTATGTACCAAAACTCCATACTTTATGTCCTGCCAACGATGGGAAGTAAATATAGTCCCCCATTCCCACTCCCCCCACCTTGTGTTAGATGAGGAAATGAGCTCAGAAAGGTTTGATCTGCCCAAAGTCACCATACGTCAGAGCCCAAATTTGAAACCCAGTCTACTGGTGTCGAAGCTGCTTCTCAAGAATGAAAAATCAGTAGATTAAAAGTAGGACTCGGGGCGCCTGGGTGGCGCAGTCGGTTAACGTCCGACTTCAGCCAGGTCACGATCTCGCGGTCCGGTGAGTTCGAGCCCCGCGTCTGGCTCGGGCTGATGGCTCAGAGCCTGGAGCCTGCTTCCGATTCTGTGTCTCCCTCTCTCTCTGCCCCTCGCCCGTTCATGCTCTGTCTCTCTCTGTCCCAAAAATAAATAAACGTTGAAAAAAAAAAAAAATTTAAAAGTAGACTGCCACAGGGGCGCCTGGGTGGCTCAGTCGGTCGAGCGTTCGGCTTCGGCTCAGGTCAGGATCTCACACTCCGTGAGTTCGAGCCCCGCATCGGGCTCTGTGCTGACAGCTTGGAGCCTCGAGCCTGCTTCAGATTCTGTGTCTCCCTCTCTCTCTCTGCCCCTCCCCTGCTCATTGCTCTGTCTCTCTCTCTCTCTCTCTCTCTCTCTCTCTGTCAAAAATAAATAAACATTTAAAAAAAAGTAGATTGCCACCTTACAACGGTTGTGAACCTTAAAATTATGAGCACTTTACGCTCACCTTAAAGCTGATAAGACCAAGAGAAGCATGATTCTGAGAAGGTAAAGGTCCCTGTATTTTTTTTTTTTTTTCATGTAAAATGTTGGCAACCGCTGCCCTTGCCTCCGAAACCCTCTGCTTCAGGATGGTGGAACGGTGTTCCTGGAGTGCCTGCCCATAATGCCTTCTATTCACCCACACATCTCCTCCTAACTCCTAGCAATCTCCATCCCCCCGACAGGTAGAGTCTGGTTCTCTAGTGGGACACAGTTGACTTGGAGGGACCAGAATCTGGAACCAGACCCATTCACCGAGGCAAGTTCCAGGAGGCCCAACCATCTGCCAGTGTTGGGATTCTGGATAAAGTTCCTACTATCCTCAAGCTTGTATTTAAGAGAGGAGAGACAGAGACTAAACACGTCCATATACGGGGTGAAGACGTTCAACTGGGTAAAGGAATAGAGGGGCAGAGGCAGCCGTCTTCCATCAGGAGGTCAGGGAACGTTTCTCCAAAGAGGACATTTGAGGACCACTCATTTTCTGAGTGAAACAAGAGAACAAGTTTGTCACACAAAGCAGGGGAGGAGTGTTTGAGGATGAGGACTCGGGAGCTCAAAGGCACCTGAAGAAAAGGTGTGCCGTTCTTGAAGTAGCAGGAAGACCGGTGAGAGCAGGGATTGAAAGACGGATTCCCTACTCCTGTCTCCCCTCCTCACAATGCCTGTGGTCCCCACAGGGACTGAACTGGCAGCAGTCTCCATCCCAGAATGGAATTCAGGTCCCCATTCCTTGGTGGCAGCCAGGAGAGACCAGATCACAGAGATGGTTACAGAAACAGGGCTTAAGGCCGGGATGCCAACAGCAACGGACCGGGTCTCAGGGACCCAGGAGCAGGCCAGTTAGTAGACCTGGAACATGAGATCAGAGTCAAGAAATGGGCAGATGTCTGGATGTGGAATCTCCAGGAAAGGAGTAGAAGGCTGTCTATGATCCCCACCTTCCTCACCAAACACCAACTGTGGACTATGCCTTTGTCTTGTGTCTTCTCTGCCTTTTGTATACTCCATTCTTGGAAGGTCTGCTGCCCAGCCCAACACCCTATGACTTCACATTCTTTGACTTTGCTCTTCTGTATTTCTGGAATTCCCTTCCCCTGAATGCCCTTAGGGGAACCATTCCTTCACCTACTTCAAGCTCTGCACGGATGTCACCTTCTCCGTGAAGCCCACCCTGACCACCCTCTTCTAAACCGCAAACACCAGGTCTGGGGATAAGCTCCCTTGCTAAGGAAGAGAACCCTGGGAAAGGTACCCGGTCCAGCCAAGGACAGAAACCAAATGGCACAGCACTTCAGGCGTGAGTCAGGCAGGGAGGGTTCCAGATTGCCGACCCATCCTGGCACACAGGATTCCCCTCTTTTTTTATTTATTTTTTATTTATTTTTTAATTTTTTTTTCAACGTTTATTTATTTTTGGGACAGAGAGAGACAGAGCATGAACGGGGAGGGAGGGGCAGAGAGAGAGGGAGACACAGAATCGGAAACAGGCTCCAGGCTCCGAGCCATCAGCCCAGAGCCCGACGCGGGGCTCGAACTCACGGACCGCGAGATCGTGACCTGGCTGAAGTCGGAGGCTAACCGACTGCGCCACCCAGGCGCCCCAACAGGATTCCCCTCTTGAGTGCCTTGAGAGATGTGGAGACCAAAATTAAAACTCCATCACTCATAGATAAACCACTGGTACCTTGGTCTTTGCCCATGATTTTTTGTTTACTTTTTAGAGGGGAATATAGATAACACATGTGCAAGTTTCAAAATTCAAAACACACAAAGGGTATTTCATCAAACATCCCTCCTGCTCCTCTTGCCATTCAAGTCCCTGTTACTTCCACTGAAACCCACAGACCATCATCAGTGCCTGGTGTATCCTTCCAGCGGTATTTTCTAGATAGCCTACCCAGCATGTTCCTATTTCCCACCTTTGACCCAAACGGTAGCCTACCGTTCATATGTTCCTTGCGTTTTTCACTCAAATGTCTTAAAGATCACTTCATTACACCTCTTCACTCCTTTTCACAGCTGCTTAGTAATCTCTTTGGGGGTACTGTGGAGTTTTTTGTTTTGTTTTTTTCAGCAGTTCCCTCTGGACGAACACGTGGCTATTTCCAATACATGCTCGCTACAAACAGCACTATAGGGAGTGACTTTGGCACAGATCATTTCCCTCTGGGCTAACTCCAGCGGGTCAGATTGCTGGGTCAAGGGTACGAGCATTCCCAGTGTTTACAGCACCAAACCGCCCGTGTTGGGGAAGCCCCTCTGCTGGCGTGTGTGTGTGTGTGGGGGGGGGGGGGGGGGGTTAATCTTGGCCCTCTCGTGCCAAGGAGCACACGCGGCTCCCATGCGACTACCTCAGCACAAATTCCACCTCGGCGCTCGGCGTCCGGTGCACAGTGGAACCCAGGACATGTTTGTTGGGTGGGTGGGAGGGAGGATGAGCGGAGGAGTAGATGGAGAACAGAGAGATGGGCATACAAACAAACCCATGATGAAATTCAAGACGGATCCAAGTACAGCCTCCTTCCGGGAGCTCTGTGTCAAAGTCTACACTGACTCCCCCACTTTCAGTTGCCAGGGCCACCGAGGCTAAGACTTCGTTGTTCACACGTGCCCCTTTCGTGTCCTCAGATTAGGGGCAGGTTCCTAAAGGGCCCCAGGGGATGGAGGTGGAGAGCACAGCAAAGGGACTCCCAGCTCCCCCGCTTACTCGCTGTAGGACCCTGGGCGCATTATGAAATTGACCTGGCACCAGTTGCCTTGAATACCCGCTGGAGATGATCGCCTGCTGCCCACCTGCCCGTAGGTGTACTGGGAGAATTGGGCACGCTAATGGGAGGAATGAGCTTAGCATATGCCTGGCCGATAGCAAGCCCTCAGCAAATATTCACTGTTCCTTGTGATTGTGCTTCTACTGTATCTCCTCCGGGGCCTAGAGTAATGTTGGGCACGTGAGAGGCAGTCCCATAATATTTCCCCGCTAATTCTGTACACTTTAATTAACACTCAAGTTTTGGTTGGAAGATGCCATTCTTCCGGCACGCACGTTGCCTTGGATTCCTGCCGAACATCTCAGGCTTTATTTGCCTAGCTCAGGTCAAGGCAGGCTTTGAGCAAGTATACGTTAACTTATTCCATGAATATTTAATTTTATCTACTAAGAGCCCAGATTACAGCAGTGAACAGGACAGCAAAATCTTTGCCCTCGAATTTTAATGGAGAGACAGCCCATGGAGCTGAAGTAAAAGAGGCAGCCAGCCACTCTGGGGGATCCACTGCGTGAAATGACTTTGTTTGGGAAGTTGCACCGGCAAAATTATCCCATGTCCCTGGCTGTTTGCTCTGCTCTCCAGTTCATTTATTTTAGCCATGAAGCTTTACCTAAATGCTCTGAATTTCCTCTTTCCTGAATATCCCTTTAATCAGATACACCCTCTTCCTCACCTCCTTGATCTTGCTCCTCAAATATAGTTGCTAATGATGTGTGCATGTGCCAGACTTGAACAAATGTTGAGCTGCTAACTGCTCTGTGTCTGTTAATTTCATACTCAGCTCGAGCAGGGATCCTTGAGTTACAACAGATGCTGCTTCCCCGGGGCTTTAGCGCCCATCGATCAGCTTGGTGGATGAGGAAGGAAAGGGAACTTTCCTCCATGACTGCCATTTGAATATAATTTATTGTGCCCTGAAAGAAAAGTGGAAAAAAGAAAAGGTACTGACAGGCTATAACACAAATGAATGGTGACGAATGACACTCAGATTTCAGTTTCAAAGGAACATGCTTTTAAACCAATAAATGATTGCAATGGTGACATGAAATTCTCCAAAGCTGTGCCAAATGGGCCCCTTCTAAATGGTCAAGGTGCTGGAGTCCTCTGGGGAGTCCAGATTGATAATTATAATAAAGAAAATAATAAGATAATCGCATAGCCTTTAAGAGCAAGGACACCTTAAACAGGCTATGTGAATTTGGATCGCAGTTCCCCGCTTGGGCAAGCCAGCTAACAAATCCTCCTGTGTAAGTGAGGATGACAGTGACACCTGAATGGCCGGGTTGTTGCCAAGTTTAAATGAGTTAATATAGAGAAAGCGATTAGAACGGTGCCTGGCACTTACAAAGCTCCAGATTGATGTTTGTTTGCTCCATTTATTGTGATTAATAGTGAATTTTACTGCCAGGTACCAACCTAAGTCTTCATTGTACTTTCCCCTCCTCCCCACCTCATGACATCATGATTACCCTTACTCTTCACTAAAAAAAAAATTTTTTTTAATGTTTAGTTATTTTTTGAGAGAGAGAGAAAGAGAGACAGACAGAGTGTGAGTGGGGAGGGGCAGAGAGAGAGGGAGACACAGAATTTCAAAGCTCCAGGCTCTGAGCTGTCAGCACAGAATGCAATACAGGGCTGGAACCCACGAATCGTGGGATCATGACCTGAGCCAAAGTTGAATGCTTAAATGACTGAGCCACCCAGGCACCCTTTGCCCTTACTCTTTAGAGGAAGGAATGGCCCTGTACTTGTCTTCCAAATCCACTAGAATTTCTGACTTTGCTCTTACCCTTATTTATGAGTATCTTCTGTTTATTTATTTGCATTTGCAATCATTTATAGAAAATTAAACACTGGAGGGACACCTAGGGGGCTGTCGGTTAAACGTCCGACCTCAGCATTAGGTCATGATCTCGTGATTCGTGGGTTGGAACCCTTTGTGGGGCTCTGTGCTGACAGCTCAGACCGTGGAACCTGCTTCGGATTCTGTGTGTGTGTCTCTCTCTCTCTGCCCCTCCCCTACTCATGCTCTGTCTCCCTGTCTCCCTCTCAAAATAAATAAACATCAAAATTTTTTTAAAAAGAAAAAATAATTTAAAACACTGGAAAAGAATACCCCAAAAGTATTCATAGGATTTTGAGGGACTACTTTTCTACCTATTTTTTCTGTATTTTGCAATTTTCTAAAGATAATTGTGTGTATTTTTGTAATGGAACATATAAAATGAATGTTTAAAACTGAAGGAAGAGAAGATTAAGTCCATTCTTCCTCTTCCTTGAATAACTTAATCACCCTCCTCATCAGGGTGTATTAAGAAGAAATCAATTGCACTACTGGGTATTTATCCAAGGGATACAGGTATGCTCTTTCGAAAGGACACATGCACCCCCATGTTTATAGCAGCACTATCAACAATAGCCAACAATAGCCAAAGTATGGAAAGAGCCCAAATGTCCACCGATGGATGAATGGATAAAGAAGATGTGGTATATATATGTATACACACACACACACACACACACACACACACAATGGAGTATTACTCGGCAATCAAAAAGAATGAAATCTTGCCATTTGCAACTACGTGGATGGAACTGGAGGGTATTATGCTAAGCGAAATTAGTCAGAGAAAGACAAATATCATATGACTTCACTCATATGAGGACTTTAAGATACAAAACAGCTGAACATAAGGGAAGAGAAGCAAAAATCATATAAAAACAGGGAGGGGGACAAAACAGAAGAGACTCATAAATATGGAGAACAAACAGAGGGTTGCTGGAGGGGTTGTGGGAGGGGAAATGGGCTAAATGGGCTAGGGGCACTAAGGAATCTACTCCTGAAATCATTGTTGCACTATACGCTAACTAATTGGGATGCAAATTTAAAAAAAAAAATTAAAAAGAAAAAAGAAGAAGAAATCAGGAACTCAGTACCACAGAGGGGACAAGACTGGCTATGTCATTCTTGCTGTGTGCTGAAGGGTTGTTGCTTTCCCTGGGAACTCGCCTGACCTGTGAGCTGCCCGAGCCCATGCAACAGCATAATTTCATAGGAAGAATTTCTTATACCCGCTGCTGTGTTGAGAAACACCGCGTGGGAATAAAGCCACATTTATATCCTAAATCATTTAATATTGGAAGGAAAACAAATAACAACAGCCGCAGAATCGCCCCTACAAAAAGGTGAATCGCTTGAATTTCAGGCAGTTTGTTAGTTCTTTGTGCATTGGGCACTTCTATTATCAGGGGCCTCGGGGCCAGCATCTGAGGTTAATTAGATGCTACCTTGCGGCCATCCAGACCATTTCTCCTGTAACAATACCACTCACACCTTTATCTTTTCTAGTTTCCTGCTCGCTTGAAAATCTATCGAGAACAGATTGTAGGCTTGATAGGTTGGATACAAAGAGAGAAAATAAAATAAAATAAAGGCAGTCTTACCTCGCATTCACCGCATTGAAGAAAGCAGGACACAAGCCCTCGGGTAGATCGTCTGAGCGCAAGCATTCAATGGAGAGTCGAAGTCCTTTTCAGTCAATCTACAGTCTTCACAAATCTTTAGCCTTTTGTGGAAGAAGGGTGATGGCAATGGCAATAGGGCATGTTCTTCCACTCCAATTCTGCAACTTAATGTTACAGCAGAAACCCAAGGGGAGAAATTAGAATTGTCTGAAAGGTCAAAATGTGATAGAACTTTTTATCGGTTACATATTACCCAACTAAGGCTGTGCAATAAATCGCCCACAGCTTAGTGGCTGAAAAAAGCAACAGCCTGGGATGACTTCTCCGCTGGGTGGTTCTGCTCAGCTGGGCGAGATCGGCTCACCTTGATGGGGCTCACCCATGCCTCTGTGGGCAGCTGTGGTTGGCCGGGGCTGAGCCTCCATTGGGCTCCCTTGGCCCTGATCCACTCGGTCTCTTAAATTCCATCAGGCTAGCCCAGGCTGGAGTGGATGTGCGCACACGCTCTGAGTCCTAAGCTCAGAACTGACATTCCATCACCTTCCACTGCATGCCATGGGCCAAAGCATAATAGAAGCCCGCCCACATTCCAGGGAATGGCGGCAAAGTCATGTGGCAAGGATGTGGGTCCAAGGAGGGATGAAAATTTGGCCCCACATTTGCAATCAATCTACCATACACAATCGTGAAGCATGATGGTCTGTGAAATTAGAGACGGCAATTGTGAAATACATTTCATTGTTGAAATTTGTTCTGAGATAGTATAAACCATAAGATCTTCATCAACGTCAAAGACAAAAGTACTCAAAATTTTAATCAAGGACCGCCTGAGAAGACATCAGCCATAACCAGCCAGTTTGTGTTCCAACCACCCCCCACCCCCCCCACCAAGAAGGTTTTCCTCTCTGTAAGGCCTGACCTCAGGGTTTTTCTACTACAGTCTAGTTTTAACAGAAGGTAGAAACATAACTTGGGCAATTTTTCTGTACCCCCGAAACACCCTCTTTTAAATGCAATCCTAGGGGCACCTCGGGGCTCAGTCAGTTAGGCATTCGACTCTTGATTTTGGTTCAGGTTATTGACGAGGGAGCATAAGGCAAGCTGACAGGCCACAAACACCCCCCCCCCCCCCCCCCCCCCCCAAACCAGGTGGGATGTGTGTGATATTCCTCAGGCACTCCTGGCTGCCCAAGAACAAAGAAAGGGGGAAAACAAATGGTTAACTGATAGAGAGCAGAGTCCGGCAGGACCTGTCTCCATCACCCCTCCATAGTGATGCGGGAAACAGAGGCAGAAGGAAATGGCAGATAGAACCTTACAACCTGTAGCCTGTTGACAAACATTTGAGGCTGGCAGAGTAAAGTGTTTCTCCAGGAACTCCTTACTGTCTTAATGTTAACACTTTGCTAGAGGAAAAAACAATCCTAGCTTGACAATAGCTAGGCCTCCAGGATCCTGTGACTCTTCTTTAGCATATAAAAATCTCACTAGAAACTTCCCCTGGACTTTACCTCCCCCACGCCCATAGTATAGACCCAGTTTCTCCTCATGGTCCTGTCCCTATGCTTCAACAAAATCACCTTTTTGCACCAAACACATCTTCAAAAATTATTTCTTGATCATCGGCTCTGGACTCCATGAACCCCACTATCACCCCCCCAAAACCTCATCAGTTATGATCTCGTGGTTCATGAGTTCGAGCCCCACGTTGGGCTCCATGCTGACAGTGCGGGATTCTCTCTCTCCCTCTCTCTACTCCTCACCCACTCTCTCTCCCTCTCAAAATAAATAAACTTAAATAAATAAATAAATAAATAAATAAATGCAACACTAGAAATTTATAGTCAAAACTGCATACATGCTATGATTGCAACCATGAAAGCTATGTACGTGTAAGAACAAAGATGCACCAAGAATACACAAAAGGGGTGGGGTGCCTGGGTGGCTCAGTCGGTTGAGCATCCGACTTCGGCTCAGGTCATGGTATCGCAGTTCGGGAGCTCGAGCCCCGCATCAGGCTCTGTGCTGACAGCTCAGAGCCTGGACCCTGCTTCGGATTCTGTGTCTCCCTCTCTCTCTGCCCCTTCCCCGCTCATACTCTGCCTCTCAGAAATGAATAAACGTTAAAAAAAATTTTTTTAAACAAACAAAAAAAAAGAATACACAAAAGGGAAAATTGTTACATTCAGATGATGAGATAGACGATGGTGTTTTTCTTATTTTCAAAATGTTCTTTAATGCTGGGTTATACTGTCTTACAGTAAAAACGGAGAGGACGTAAATAAGTTGAAAGCAAAGATTAATGAGCATTTATCTTCAATCGTGTCCACACGGTGCAACAACCACCACCCAGTCCTTGTCTTTCCATTTTATAATCTTCGAGGCTCACAATGAAATATTCAAATGCCAAGAAACACAAAAGCACTTCAGGATTGTACTTGCAGAAGAGTTATGCGACTCCACTATCATTACTTAATTCATACAAAGTGTCTTAAATAAGTGGTGTTATCTTCATCTTGTGATTTTTTTTTTTTTTTATTTATAGATTTCTATGAATGTGTCTAATGATGACAAGCCGGCAGGACCCATGTGCTGAAGCATATCTCACAATGAGATCACGGTAATTTGAGAAAAAAAATAACAAAAGAATAATCAGGGCCATATATTCTCTGGGTGGTTTTGAATACAAATGCAAAAATTGTGGTAAATGTCACAATTAATGTATCTGAAGCCAACTAGAGAAACCTGGCCCAGTAGGAAACATTTTCACTTAGAGTGCCAAGTAATAAAGTTAACTTAACGTAACAGCAAAGGAAACATGCTCCCTATTTTGTTTTCTAGAGTTGGGCACAAAGCTTTTAATCTTAATTAGACGCTTGATAAAAGGAGGCAGCGCTGTTGGAATCAGAAAAGTAGTTTTTGCTCTCAGGACTTAGCTCGTAAGAGGTGGTCGGATGATCGGCCTATTCTTAGATTCCGCCCCTGCCTCAGACTTCCCTACACAGACCAGAAATAACCACACTAGGAACATTTTATATCCATGCTGATTCTTTTTAAAATTATTTTTGCATACATTTTCTCATGTAATACCCTTCCAACCCAGCAGACTAAATAGCACAGACATTATCATCTCCACGTTGCTAATAAAGAAATTAAGACACAAAGAAATGTCAGTAACTAGTTCAAGGACATACAACTGGTGAGTGGCAGGATGGTCAGGATCATCTTTCTGAGCGGCAGAAAAGGAGGACAGTGGGAGAAGACACATGTTACTCAGAAAAAATGTATAATATTACACACTGGATAGAAATCAAAACTACAAAAGGCAAAGAGATCATTTAAAATGCCCCTAATTCCACGTATGAGAGCGGAACACTTATAGCATCTTGGAGTAGTGCCTTCCAAATACACTGATCTTGTTTTGTATCTCCCTGAGCGCGTGGAAGCAAGAAGAAGAGAACTTCTACGTTCTCCCCCACCAACCCTACCAATCCCACATCCGTGCCCACAAACTCTGCCTTCCCTGGTGCAAAGGATGAACTATGTACCTGTCTACGTTCTATTCTGCACTCCATTCAATTTCCTTCCACCTGCTCAAAGATTTGCTCTGCAGTAGCTTCTCATCGATGCCTTCTATGCCAGATCGTTTCCATCAGTAAGCAAACACCATAATTTCTCTCATATGGAACAAAGAAACAAATAACGGACATATCTTGGTCGTCCCTACATCCCTCTCCTGCTCCAGCCCCATGTCTCGGCTCCCCTTTACAGCACACCGTCTTCAAAGAGTTAAGCAGACTTTCCAGCTCTGGTCATCTCTTGATCACATTCCAAGCAGGCTTCTATCCCAGCGACTCCACTAAAACCGTCCTGGTCAAAGCCAATGACCTCCACGTTTCCAATCCAACGATGGGTCTTCGGTGATTTTCTTAACCCTGCAACAGCACTTGTCACCATAGATTGCTCTCTCCTTGAAATACATTCTCCCTTTGGCTCCTAGGACACCACCCCTACTTGGTTTCCTCTACCTCAATGGTCACTTCTCACCTTTGCAGGCTATCTTTCTCAGTGTTTGACCTTTTCATTTGTATATCTCTACACCCACTCAGTTGATGATCTCATCAATCCCATGGTCCTTTTTTTTAATATGAAATTTATTGTCAAATTGGTTTCCATACAACACTCAGTGCTCATCCCGACAGGTGCCCTCCTCAATGTCCATCACCCACTTTCCCCTCCCCGTCAACTCCCATAATCCCATGGTCTTAAACCACTCATCACCAGCCCTGATCCTCTTCTGAACTCCAGAATCACATGTCTCTACTTGGACATCTCATAGGCAGAGCTAACACTCACTGGCAAGTTTCACTATGGTATTATCATTGGTTTATAAGTGTCATCAGCTCTGAATAGTGGAGAATCCTTTCTGATTGGCCAGCATCTGTTGAACATCTGTTGATTTTTTTTTTTTAAGATTTTATTTTTAAGTAATCTCTGCACCCAATATGGGGATCGAACTTACAACCGTGAGATCAAGAGTCACATGCTGCACCAACTGAGCCAGCCTGGTGTCCCATCTGCTGATATATATACTTTTAATGTTTTATTTTATTTTTTCAACGTTTATTTATTTTTGGGACAGAGAGAGACAGAGCATGAACGGGGGAGGGGCAGAGAGAGAGGGAGACACAGAATCGGAAACAGGCTCCAGGCTCTGAGCCATCAGCCCAGAGCCCGACGCGGGGCTCGAACTCACGGACCGCGAGATCGTGACCTGACTGAAGTCGGACGCTTACCGACTGCGCCACCCAGGCGCCCCCGTTTTTATTTATTTTTGAGAGACAGAGAGAGACAGAGCATGAGTAGGGGAGGGGCAGAGAGAGAGGGAGACACAGAATCTGAAGCAGGCTCCAGGCTCAGAGCTGTCAGCACAGAGCCAGACGCGGGGCTCGAACTCATGAATCGTGAGATCATGACCTGAGCTGAAGTCAGACACTTAACTGACTGAGCCACCCAGGTGCCCTTATCTGTTGATACTTTTTAATATCACCCCAACTAGGTGGCCAACTCAATTTTTAAAGGGCCCAACTGAAATCTTGATTCCCACCTCCCACTACTCAGTTTTCTCCAAGTACTTCTCCATGTCAACAAACATTCTAGTACTTACTATTCTTCTTGCCAAGACTTCACTCCCTCCAGATTCCTGCATGGCTCGCTCCTTCACTTCATTCATGTCTGTTCAGGCATCAGCAGTGAACTCCTCCCTCAGCATTCTGCTTAAAACAAGAGACCTTACCTCTCCCATATTGTTCTTTATTCCCTTACCTCTTTTGTTTTTCTGCATTGCTTTTCTCATTAAGTGATTTATGAGATGATAGACCATGGAAGGATGTGATACATGATATGGCCGACGTGCTGATTCATGTGTTTATTTTCAGTGTCCCTCCACTACAAATTAAACCTTAGACAAGCAGGGACATACTTTAAATTCTGGTTCAGTGCTTTAGATCTAGGGACTAGAATAATGTTTTATACGCAAGACTTTCTGTCTTCTAGGAGAAACGTAAGTTAAACAAATAAATGGGCACATGTATCATGGCACACAGACATACCTCAGAGATATGGTAGGTTTGGTTCCAGAGCACGGCAATAAAGGGAATATTGCAATAAAGCAAGTCAAATGAATATTTTGGTTCTCCAGTGCATATTAAAAGTTTGTTTACACTATATTGTAGCCTAAATGTGTAATAGCATTATGTCTAAAAAATACAATGTACATACCTTGATGGAAAAATAATTTTTTGCTAGAAAATGCTAACCCTTATCCGAGCTTTCGGTGAGTCATAATGATTTTGCTGGTTGGAGGCTTGATGTTGAAGGCTCCTGACTCCTCGGGGTGGTGATGGCTGAAGGTTGTGGTGGCTGTGGCAATTTCTTCAAATAAGACAACAATGAAGCCTGTCCCATCGATTGGCTGTTGCTTTCACAAAACATTTCTCTGTAGCATGTGATGCTGTTTGATAGCATTCTACCCACAACAGAACGTCTTTCCAAATTGAAGTCAGTCCTCTCAAACTCTGCTGTTGCTTTTTCTTTTCTTATCTTTCTTTCTTTCTTTTTTTTTTTTTTTTTTTTTTGAGAGAGAGACAGAAAGAGTGAGCAGGGGAGGGGCAGAGAGAGGAGAGAGAGAATCCCAAGCAGGCTCCACACCGTCAGCACAGAGCCCGAGGTGGGGCTCGATCTCACAAACTGTGAGATCATGACCGGAGCTGAAATCAAGAGCTGCCCGCTTAACCGACTGAGCCACCCGGGCACCCCTACTGCTGCTTTGGCAGCCAAGTTTATGTCATATTCTGTGTTCTCCTTTGTTGCCATTTCCACAGTCTTCACAGCTTCTTCCCCAGGAGTGGACTCCATCTCACGAAACCACTTTCTTTGCTCGTCCATGGGAAGCAGCCCCTCATCTGTTCACGTTTTGCCCTGAGATTGTAGAAATTCCGTCACATCATCAGGCCCCACTTGTCGTTCTAGTTCTCGTGTTATTTCCACCACGTCTGCAGTGACTTCCTCCACTCAAGTCCTGAACCCCTCCCAGTCATCCACGAGGCTCGGAATCAACTTCTTCCAAACTCTTGTTCATATTGATATTTGGATCTCTCCCCATGAATCATGGATGTTCTTAATGGTGTCCTGGATCACTAATCCTTTCCAGAAGGTTTTCAATTTACTTTGCCCAGATCTAAGAGGAAGCACGACCTATGGCAGTTATAGCCTTATGACATGATAAGACCTGAAAGTCAGAACAACTCCTTGATCCATTGGCTGCAGAGTGGACATTGTATTAGAGGGCCTGCAAATGACATTAATCTCATTGTCCATCTCCGTTAGAGGTCTTGGGTGACCAGGAGCATTGTCGACGATTCTCTTGAAAGGAATCTTTTCTTTTCTGAGCAGTAGGTCTCAACAGTGGGCTTAAAACATTAAGTAAACCACGTTGTCAACAGAGGTGCTGTCATTCAGGCTTTGTTGTTCTATTTATAGGATACAGGTAGAGTGGATTTAGTGTAATTCTAAAGGGCCCTAGGACTTTCAGAATGGTTAGCATTAGCTTCAGTGTAAAGTCACGGCTGCATTAGCCCCTAACAAGAAAAGAGTCAGCCTGTCCTTTGAAACTTTGAAGCCAGGCCTTGACTTTTCTTCAGCTGTTGAAGTCCCAGATGGCATCTTCTTCTAATAGGAGGCTGTTTCATCTGCATTTAAAGTCTGTTTAGTGTAGCCACTTTTCTGAATTATCCGAGTGAGACCTCCTGGGTAACTTGCAGCCTCTCCATCAGCACTTGCTGCCTCACCTTGCACTTTATGTTATGGAGACGGCTTCTTTCCTGAAACCTCACGAACCGACCTCTGCTAGCTTCAGACTTTTCTTCTGCAGCTTCCTCACCTCTCTGAGCCTTCACAGAATTGAAGAGAGTTAAGGCCTTGCCCTGGATTAGCCTTTGGCTTAAGGGAATGTTGTAGCTGCTTTGATCTTCTATCCACACCACTCAGACTTTCTCCGAATCAGCAACAAGACTCTTGCTTTCTTATCATTTGTGGGTTCACTCGAGGAGCACTTTTAATTCCCTTCGAGAACTTTTCCTTTACATTCTCAGCTTGGCGACTTGGTGCAAGAGGCCTGGCTTTCGGCCTGAACCTTATCTCCAAAATGTAACCACCAGGCACTTGTAGTTAATGAGCACTTGAAAGGTGACTAGTTGGAACTGAGATGTGCTGTAAGTGTGAGATATATACCGTACTTCCAAGATGAGGTACCAAAAACAGGAATGTCAAATATCTCGTTAATAACATCATATTTATTATATGTTAAAGTGATAATATTTTAGATAGATGGGGTTAAATTAACACATTGTTAAAATTAATTTCACCTTTTTCTTTTTACCCTTTTCATGCAGCTACTAGACAATTTGATTTACATATGTGACTCACATTTGTGGCTCTCATTACATTCCTAGTCTAGACTCCTGAGGGAGGGCACCGAAATCCCATTAATTATTCATTACTTTGAGCTAACCAGTCATTCTTTCAGAAATCGACACAGTCCAAGGCTCCCAGACTTTCATATCTTTTCTTAATTTGTTCAGTGTGAACCTTCCTACCAATTACCTTAGGAAAATAAGAATTTTTATGTTGTTATAGATGAAAAAAAAAACTGCACCCATTGGCTAACAGTTTAGAATTCTGAGTTTAAATGAATTACTTACCATTCTTTTATTTAATTTGAGCCCAGAGTCTCTGATTGAAGGTGGGCAGGTTAAAGTCAGGGAGAGGAGTTCTCCTTTCTGTGCATTTTGCCAGATCCCCTCTGGCTGAAGGACATCAGCCCTCTGAGTAGTAACCAGTCTCTCAGATGAAACTTCTGAGAGAAGTTTTGAAAGTGCCCCTGGTTTTGAAAGTGCCTCCTTTGGAGCAATGCCTACTTGCTTCTGTGGTTTTCTGGGCTGAACATCTACCAACACCAGCGGAATCAACGCCGTTTACCACGTTACAACTGCAGTTTGCATCTCACCCCTTTCCGTTTGCAGTAACTTGATGTATGAGTTCAGGATGAACTCAACGACCGAACGCCATCTGAATTCATGTTATTTTAGGGGGTGGGGGCGGCAGATTTTATTCACCCCTCGTCAGATTATTCACGGGTGGGTGTTTATTTGGGGCTTGTTGCATCCCAGGTACTGGGAGGCGCTGAAGATCAGGGGTGAGTAGGAAAAACATAGTCCTGTCCTTGAGAAGCACCCAGTCTACACTAGCGACAAGACACTGAATAACAGATGGTAAACAAAACTGCCACAGAAATAATTGTGTAAT
Organism: Lynx canadensis; assembly: GCF_007474595.2. NCBI lineage: Eukaryota > Metazoa > Chordata > Mammalia > Carnivora > Felidae > Lynx > Lynx canadensis. The sequence goes on from NC_044306.2 coordinate 162,627,713, forward strand.
GCAAAATTTTTATAAGAACCGCAAAGGCGGGAAGGGGATGCCTTGACTTGTCTGGGGCAACTAATCTAGACAGATGGGTGACATGGAACCCAGACTCTACATGAGAACTAGAAGAAAAAGAGCAGGGACACCTGGGTGGCTCCGTAAGATGAGCGTCCAACTATTGATTTCGGCTCAGGTCATGATCCCAGCGTTGTGGGTGCTGAGCATGGAGACTGCTTTGGGATTCTCTCTCTCTCTCTCTCTCTGCCTCTCTCCCCTGCTCAGGTGCACACATGCACCCATGCTTTTGCTCTCTCGCTCTCTCTTTCTGAAAGAAAAAAAAGGAAAAGGATCAATTGCAACAGATTGTATTTCTCTCAAAGGGTCAGGACCACGCGTCCGTCCCACATGCTCTTCCAGAACCTGCTACTCCTCTATCAAGTGGCCGAGTGTGCATCTCCTCGGCTCGTCCCTTTGCCCCCAGGGCAGGTGTCTGTGAATGCCGTAAGCAATAGAGCACTTTGGAAAAGATGCCCCGTGACTTCTGAGGTAGGGCCTCAAAGGCAATGCAGCTTCCCATTAGTGTCCTCTTTTGGGAGCTGCCCTGGGAAGCCGGGCACACAGAGAGGCCCCCATGGAGCAGAACGGAGGCCCCCGTCCTTGGCCCTGGCTGGATTCATGGCAGCGGATGCCAACCTTGCCAAGGAAAGGGAGTGAAGTGCAAACACCGGGAGGCGTGCAGATTTGGCGGAGGGAAGGAGGGGGCGTTCCTCTTGGTGGTACCTACTCTCTCCGAGAAGTGTGAAAGTGAAGTCGCTGGCTCAGAGTGAGGGGGCCGGAGGAAGGGGAAGTCAGGTGTTTGCAGAGCAGGGGGCATCCAGCTAATTAGAAAGACACAATAAGATTACTGGGCAGTGTCGAGATTGTTGGACATTATTGAAATAATACCAATCTGTGAGATTTTTCCCCAAATCCCCTTATCAGCTGGGAGGCAGGCACAGAGAAGGCAGGTGTTGGGACTGGGTTCTTCCAGAACGAGAAGACAGGAAGGACAGTGGACAGCACACGGGGTCGGCCATATTCAGTGGGCAAGGGAAGAACTATAAAGACGCACTAAGGAAAGGCAAGAAATCCGGTGGGACAAGAGAGAGGTTGATGGACTGGAGGGCACAGCTGGGGTCAAAGAACAGCTCCAGGGAACAAGGCCTGAAAAAGTCAGCAGAAGAATAGACAGTCATGTCAGGGAAGTGGGATTTTTTAAAAATAATGTTTATTTATTTGTTTTGAGAGAGACAGAGAAAGAGAGAGCAGGGGAGAGGCAGACGGAGAATCCCAAGCAGGCTCTGCCCTGACAATGCAGAGCCCGACGTGGGGCTCGATCTCACGAGCCGTGAGATCATGACCTGAGGCCAAATCAAGAGTCAGATGCTTGACCAACTGAGCCACCCAGGTGCCCCAGGAAAGTGGGATTTTAAATGGAGAGTTTCAGATGGGGACTGAGATCACTGCATAATCGTTGGCTCGTATTTGCCACCTCATCTCTGTCTTAATGAATACATTTCTGGTGATTATAAAGGTTGATATGGTTAAAAAAAAAAAAAAAACAAAAACGTGCAGCAGAAAGAACACTTTGGAGTCAGACAGACCTGAGCTGAGAATAAGGCTCCACTGTGTGACCCTGGGCAAGCCTATTTATCTGCCCAATTTTGACCTCTAGCTCCTTTTCTCCTTATCAGTATCAAACAAAGCTGTAAAAATAAAATAAAGTGATGTATATAGACAGATATAGATATATAGACATATATTGATACATATTGATATATAGTCAGATATATGGATATATATTGATGGAGGTTCAGATATATATCTGAAAGTGATACACAGTTATATCAATTTATATGTATATAGCCATTATACATATACCAGATATATAAATACTAGTTATATAAGTATACATGTCTTTCAGATACAAATCTATAGAGAGATAGATATCAGTTTATGTATACTATAGATATATAACATTCTCAGCACATAGCAGATACTCCACAAATGTTAACCCATCACACACACACACACACACACACACACACACACACACACACACGCCCATCCTCCTAATCACCCACTTTTTTTCCACACTTAAGAAATTAAGAACCAGCTGATTTAAATTATAATCCTCCGCTGGTGCTCACGCCTTAAGAATTGATACTTTCAGACCCTGGGAAGCCTTCTCAGCCGTCTGGGAGACAGAACCAGTAGTGTGAGGTTTTCCCAGGCACTTGGTTTGCATGAAACAGATGTCCACAAACCTTTCATTCATAAAACACCCAAGCCTGGCCTTGGGTAGAGAGCAGACTAGAAATAACCAGGTCTTTCATGCACTTAGGCACTGAATAGAATTTCTATTCCCCCCACCCCTCTGAGAAGGCCGCTCTTGACGTTGTAGCAATAAATAGATTCTTTTTAATGTGGATATCAATTTAGAAAATACTTGGACACCCAGTTTTCATCAATGGATACCAAAATGGGCTTCACTGTCTCTATAATTTAGAAATGACCCTACTCAATGTCAGCAGCCAGGAGACCAAATTTTCTCAAACGGGCACCTTCATTTCAACCACTCTGTCTCATCAGAGCCCCTATTTCAAATACCCTGTCAGGCTGTGCATCAGGCCATGTGTCTGGTTTGGGGCTTTGAACACATGATCGCCAGTGAAAGACAGAGGAGAAAGTAGGACATTCTTTTCTTCTCAAACTTAAAAGAAAATTGCTTATTACAAAAACAACATCCTAGCAAGAAACATGACCAGAAATATTACTGAAAGAAAAATTCACCCCTGAACCAAACATACCAAGAAACCAAAATGTTTTCTTTTTCCATGGTGCCCTTTGCCACTCCTAATTGGTGAAATATTTGTGATCATAGCGTTGTTTTTTTTTTTAAAGGCAACGCCGAGGTTGTGTGAGCTCCCAGACGTGCCCTCTCCCACCCTCTAGCCCCGCACTTCTACCGGATCTATAGAAGCAAATCCTCGGCACTGCCTTCTTCTCCTTCCCAGCTCACCTGCAGATGGCCCAGATGAAATCCCAAACTCTCAATCAATCAGTGTTTCAAAACATCACCTACTCAGTGTTCAGCGCCCTTGTAAACACAAAAGGGGTGGGTAGGAGGGGTGGTGGGGAAGAAAGAGAAGGCCTGGTCCTGACTCTCCAGGGGCGTAGCCATGGCAACCGGGAGGAAGCCGCAGAAGGGGTGGAAGAAGGGCACAGTTACAGTGAGAGGCCAGGGCCCAACTGGGGTTCTTGCCCCGTTTCGCGAGTGCAGGATGCAGCTGCCTTCTTTGTCCCTTGTGAATGAAGCCACTGATTGTGGTTCCTGGGGCAGTTTCCCAAAAGTGTGTCATGAGAAAGAGGCAAGATGTTAATGTGCTAAGGAGAAAAACACACACACACACACACACACACACACACACAATTCCACGGCCAGATGAGTTAGGGACAGGAGGGTTAACAAACAAAACAAAACAGGTTTCTTTCTGCGGGAGGTCTCAGAGCATGACTACCGCGCACTGCGAATGTCAGTGAGGGCGCTGAGGCTCGCTGCCTTTCCCGAGCTTGTGTGGCCCCGGGGAAGGACACCCGGAGGAGCCAGTGTCTAAGGAACACACGGGGGAAAATGCAGCTCCAGAGTATCCACGCCGCAGACCATAGGCCAGATTATACCAGATTCTGCCAGATACTTGCCGGTCAGAGGAAGCCTTCTCTTTGCCTTCCTTCCCATGCCTGGAAAATGCAGAATGCAAGGGAAAAAAGACGTTAGGCGCAGCCTACCCTGTGCAGAGAGGCCCAGAGGGGAGCGAGAAGGAAAAAAACTCCCACAAGAGACGCCATTTACATGTTCTCTGCTTCCTGTACCAGCCTCACCGGGGAGTTGCTGCGTCACAGCTATTGTTGTAACCGAGACCAACAGCAGCCCCCAAACAGAAGGTTCCGTGACCCAGTTCCACGCCACCGTCCTGAAATCCCAGCCTTTCCCTATTTCCTTCTCTTTCTCGCTCTTCTCTTCACAGTGTTTATGGCAGCCTGGAGGATGGGGTCGCAGAAGGCCCTGCGGTACGAACTTCTCTAATTACTTAGGCTGTTCCAGGCCCTTCCTCTTCCCTCCAAGTTTCCTCCTGTGACTTCCAAGGTCACTCCATTCTTCCACCCTCTAACCCAATGGTTCCCAACCTTGGGTGCACATCAGAAGTTTTTAAAAAAAAGCCCCAGTGGCCAAGCGTCATCCCAAACGAATGAAATCAGAATCTCTAGGGATGAGACTCAGGCCTCAGGAATTTTAACAGACCCTCAGGTGACTGCAGTTGGCAACCAACGTTAAGAACCACCGACATAGGGGCGCCTGGGTGGCGCAGTCGGTTAAGCGTCCGACTTCAGCCAGGTCACGATCTCGCGGTCCGTGAGTTCGAGCCCCGCGTCAGGCTCTGGGCTGATGGCTCGGAGCCTGGAGCCTGTTTCTGATTCTGTGTCTCCCTCTCTCTCTGCCCCTCCCCCGCTCATGCTCTGTCTCTCTCTGTCCCAAAAATAAATAAACGTTGAAAAAAAAAATTAAAAAAAAAAAAAAAAAAAAAAGAACCACCGACATAGTCCAAGAATGGAGTTTTCTCCTTTTTATCTGGAACCCAACCCATCTTTTATTTTGAGCCAAACCCATCTTTTATTTTATCTTTTATTTTATATTCTCTCTAGGGTACTCAAATCCTAATTCACTGGTGTCTTCCAATTGCGACCAAAGAATTTTCTGGAACAGTCATGTTCTCTGCTCTGGGTATCAGACGTCACTTGTATTTCTTGGAGCATCTCCACAATCCAATGTATACATCAGGGAGCATAATTAGACAGAGTACAGGGCCTGCTTCCAGGAGGCTAACCACGGACAAGCTTTAGTTCTCAAAGATTTTTGCCAATTCCCAAGTTCTGCTCACCCCAATTTCCCTTCTTGGTGCCATTTACTCTCGTTCCTGCTAGGAATGACACCCTCAGACACTCGTCTCTCACCATTTCTCTTGCCTGAGAAGCCAAAGTGCAGAACACTAGCTCCCCTGCAAGGTTTTAGTCCATGTGAGAAGGCTGCAGTAGGTTGCCCCCTGGAATCTTGGGAAATAAACAGAAAATGACACCTTAGCTGAAATGAGAAGTAATAGAATTAATTTTAAAAAACACCTGAAGTAGCCTTTCTGATCTCATCTAAATAATCTACTTTATTTTTTTTTTTTTTAATTTTTTTTTTTCAACGTTTATTTATTTTTGGGACAGAGAGAGACAGAGCATGAATGGGGGAGGGGCAGAGAGAGAGGGAGACACAGAATCGGAAACAGGCTCCAGGCTCCGAGCCATCAGCCCAGAGCCCGACGCGGGGCTCGAACTCACGGACCGCGAGATCGTGACCTGGTTGAAGTCGGACGCTTAACCGACTGCGCCACCCAGGCGCCCCCAAAATAATCTACTTTAAAAGATAGGTTTGTCCATGGGGGAGAGGAAGGAAAAAAAAAAAAAAAGAGGTTAGAGTGGGAGAGAGCCAAAGCATAAGAGACTCTTAAAAACTGAGAACAAACTGAGGGTTGATGGGGGGTGGGAGGGTGGGGAGGGTAGGTGATGGGCATTGAAGAGGGTATCTTTTGGGATGAGCACTGGGTGTTGTATGGAAACCAGTATGACAATAAATTTCATACATTAAAAAAAATAAATAAATAAAGGAATCACTGTATTGTCAAAAAAAAAAAAGATAGGTCTGTAAGATGGTGCAGTCGAGAGTAAACACAACTAACAGAGCAGATTATTAGAGTATAACTTTAGATCTGTGTTGGATTTAGTGCAAAAACAAAAACTGTTCTTTTGATGGGGAGGATAAGACCATTTGGGGTAGAGAAAAAATCGAACACTTCAATTTAGATTCAACTTAATTCATAGAAATAAATAAATCTTCATTTTATTTTTTTAAGTTCATTTATGTATTTTTGAGAGAGAGAGAGAGAGAGAGAGCTCAAGTGGGGGATCCTGCTGTTGTGGGTGCTGAGCACGAGAGGGAGAGAGAGAATCCCAAGCAGGCTTCGCACTGTCAGTGCAGGGCTTGAACTCATGAACTGCGAGATCATGACCTGAGCTGAAGTCATCTACTTAACCGACTGAGTCACCCAGGTGCCCCAATGATCTTCATTTTAACCTACAAATTGATGGCAGTATGGGTATATAATAAGCAAGTAAGTAAATAAGTAAATAAATAAATGTGGTTTTAGTGGCCAAAAAGTTTTAGTCATAGGGGTGAACAATAAAATAAAGCTGGGATATTGCTATGCTAAGTAATTACAAAACCTCAGTGTACATAAAGAGCCGGCGGTCAACTCGTAATGAGAAGGAGACCGTGAAAATAGCAAGAGTTGATCAGTGTTTATCCAACACTACCGAGAAACAGGATATCTTGACCAGAAGAGTGTTTATTCGCCCACATATCAAAGTGTGTCCAGCTATTATGGCTTAACTGTCAATTCCTTAAAGTTGTCCAGTTTCCTATGCCCACAGTGGTGCTTACAAGGCAAACTTCTGATAGTAATTTGACTTCTCATGCAGACCTTCCTACAGAGACGTTATGTATACACCAGCCAACTCCTGACTCCAGGTCTGTTTGGAGACACTGTAAATTCCTAAACTGGATCCTTGGCTCATCAGGCAGTTTGGGGTAGGAGTTCTAATAAGTTGGGTAAATGTGAGTCAGGTCTCCTGAGCCTGATCGTCTCTGAAGGAACGTGAGGGCCTGGTCCTCTCTGAGGTTCTGTCCTGGATGCCATCTTGACACTCCACTACAAGGTCCTAAGCCCCTGGCCCCTCTGTTTGACATCACTTTAACACATACAGAACTTGATTTGTCTGAATCCCAGATACACCAGGTTTTCTTAGTCTACCTATGTTTTCAGGAAAGGGAAGTGCTTCTCATTGTTGGTAGAACCCCAAACACTACAGGACCCACGACATGAAGTGTAGGTGGAAACAATCCAAATGTCCATCATTTGATAAATGGATACGCAAGACATAGCATATCCATACAACGGAATATTATTTGATCGTAAGACGAAATGAAATTCTGATACATGCTACAACATGGATGAACCTCGAAGGGTTGTGAGGAGTGAAAAAGGTGGTCACAAAAGACCACATGTTATATGATTCCATACATATGACATGTCCAGAACAGGGAAATCTATAGTGACAGCAGATTAGTACTTGCCAGGGCTAAGGGAGGAAGGTTCTGGTGGGGAAGGGGGATGAAAGCTGAAGTATACGGAGCTTCTTTTTAGGGTGACACAAATGTTCTAAAACTGACTGTGGTAATCACTGTGCCTACCTGTAAATATACTAACAACCACCGAATTGTGCACTCTAAGTGGTTGAATTGTATGGTGTGTAAACTGTATCTCAATAAAGCTCTTTTTAGGGTATCCTGAGTGCCTCAGTTGGTTAAGCACCCTACTCTCGATCTCAGCTCAGGTCATGATACCGTGGTTCATGGGTTGGAGCCCCAAGCCCTGAGTCAGGCTCTGCACTGACAGGGCAGAGCCTGCTTGAGATTCTCTCCCTTTCTCTCTCTCTCTCTCTCTCTCTCTCTCTCTCTCTCAAAATAAAGAAATAAACATTAAAAAAAGATCTTTTAAAAATGAAGGTGAGAAGTGATCAAGAGTTCCTGTGGGTCTTCTCATCAGGATTTTCTTTCCACAGGTCACTGTTTTACTTCCTGTAACTATGCTCTAAGTGCAAAGAAGGAAATACAAAGGCTCATGGGGCTCAGAGTTCTCACAGAGGTCAGGGGAAGTTATCTTCTGAAGCCGAAAAACCACACCACAGTTCATGATAGAAAAGGGAGTTGTGAGCAGAAGCATTCTGATCCTCACCTCATAACCTCCCTGTAGTTCTGATTATCCCAATACGACAAGCATTTCTCAATCAGAAGAAACTCAGAACATTCCAGCAAAGATGATAATCTGGATGTTTAAAATATCCACCCAATCTGCATAGGAAGATTTAGAATCATGGAATTTCATGGAATATCTTGCAGAATTTGAAGATGTAATTCTATCGTTGAATGGGCACAGGATGTTCAATGAGCTCCCTTCCCACAGGATATGGGGTAGAACTTTTCGCCGTCCTCTCATCCCCAAACCTACCTACGGAGTGTTCATGGCCCACCTTACCCCAGGGTCCTTTGTCTGGCTCTCTTCTCTTGCCCCAATTCCTCCTTCCAGTTCAAAAGTTTGAAATGTCCTTTCTGTGTAGTAAGAAACTGAATTTGTCGTATGCTACACTCTTCTCTCTTTAGTTTATAAAGGGAAAAATTTACGTTTGGTCTTCCAAGCTCTGGTCCTCAATATTTAAAGAAAAGCTTTCGGAATTTGGAGAAATAGACTCTTTTTTCTCTCAAGTGCCTGGCTCTGGCAATCAATCTATGGCTTTCCCAGCTACTATTGCTGAAATAGGCATCAAGAGTCTATTTGGGCTGCAAGTACTTCAACTTCAACGCTTTATTTCTTCTTGTATTCCAACTATAAAAATCCTGGTCCTCTCTGGAGATGTGCCTCTGGCTGAATACTTGGAAATAATGTCTCCTCCCACACACACAAGAAAAGGATAGTGCCATTTATATATCTAGAAACTAACTGATACACTAAAGCTTTCTACTCAAACATTCTATGATTCTATGACTTGAACCCAAACAGCCCTGGGTGTTCAGTGATCCTCCCGTGGTGGTGGGTCACACTACCCCCAATCTTTCATTCTTCCCGTAAACTCCTGAGGGGCACCTCCTCTACTCTCTCCCTCCCTCTCCATTTTCTCCGTATGGTTGGGCAATGGTCTTCTAAACTCCTCTTCCAATGGGTTGTCAGTAGTGGAAGAGAATGGCCGCATGGCTCCTGAGGTCTGCATCACGGCCTAAAACAAGCCTATGAATTGTTTGAAATCTTGAAAACTTGTGTTCATCTTGCAGATTCATGTGCATGCTCCGTTGTCCTCCAAAACCAATGACTGTTTCTTTTAAATATTACAAATCGGTTTTAAATTACCTATCCAAAGTACTTAGCTGATTCTCCCAATCTCTAAATAACACTGACTCGCCAGTATAAAGCACTACTTTGGTTCCATGACTTCTAACAGACTCTAACACTTTGCTGAGTGCACCCTACTAATGGGCCCGTGTTTCAAAAATATTGGTGATTTGCCAATACTAAATCTGTCTGGTAGTTCAGGCCCGACAGCACTGACTGTATCAGGGAGTTGAGACGATATTTGTGAAACTGGTTACCTTGGAAGAGAAGAGAAAGAACCAGCCACTTTGAGCAGGTTGGAAGACCTATTCAGAAAATAGTGATTATAAATTGTTTTGCTCACTATTCAGGATAACCACCAGATTCATCCTTGGCTGTCTTCGGTTCTAGTTGTTCTCAAACATCCGGAGCGAGAGTCATTTCCTGTGTGGGGATTTGAGATCAGAGGTTTCCTCAGAACCATAGAGAATGTGATCCTTTCCCCAGGACAGTGAGGCTACGGGGCCGGCTACCGTGGAGGAAGAAAAGCCTGACCCTTCCAATCAGAAGACTCGTAGGAAGGAGAAGGGAGAAAAGGGTTGAGAAGGGAGGAAGATATAAGCATGCTTCCTCTCCCTCTCTTGGGGCCCTCACCTTAAAGAGGGACATTGTCTTTGTTTCTTTGTTTTCCATGCGGTGTAACAAATTAGCACAAATTTAGTGGCTTAAAACCCCACAAATTTATTCCCTTACATTTTCCATGGGTCAGAAGTCCAGCATGTCTTAGCTCAACACAGGGTCTCTCAAGACAGATCTCAAGGTATTTGTATTTTTATCCCGGGGATTAACTAGAGAAAGGTCTGCTTCCAAGCCAATTCTAGTTGTTATCAGAATTCCTATTCTTGCAAGTATAGGACTGGGTCCCCTGTCTTGCTATCTGTCACCCAGGGATAGCTCTCAGTGCCTTTCTGTGTGTCCCTCTCCAGAGGCTGTCTCACACTTCCAATGCCTCTGACCCTGTCTCTGACCTCCAGACCTCATTAAAGAGTTCGTGTGATCGGGTCCGGCTCAAGAGAAAGGTAATCTCTCTCTCTTACGATCAACTGATCTGCAAAATCCTTTCACAGCAGCACCTAGGCTAGTGTTCTACTGAATACTGGGAAAGGGTGCGAGCACAACAAGGGCCCGGACTCTGGGGACATCTTAGAATTCTGCCCACCACAGGCAGTCACAAACACCCAGATATGAATCAGATGGAAAACATCGGGGCTAGTGCACACTTTCCCTTGAATCCTGGGAGAAGGTTTCAAGCCTTTGGGAAGAGCCCACAGCTGATGGGGCTATCTGTCCTACTATGACAAGAGCAGTGATGGACACTGTGGCAGAGGGAATAATCAAATGAGCCCATGATGAGCGGATGACTCAGAAGTGCCCACGCCCAGAGAGACAGTCTTCAAGGCCACTGAGGGCTGGTGACCTGCCCTGAAGGCACAGTTAGGGGGAGGAAGTAGGTGAAGACGCTGAGATCAAAGGCAAGAGCCATACTCCAGCCGTGGGCCCAGAGCAAGAGCCAAGCAGTCCAAATCTGCCCAGTCCTCCTTGCTCTTCCTCCAAAGCTACCCCCAAGACAGGTAGGTGGACAGGATCCAGAGAATTTTACAGGGATCCAAAGACCTGGGCTCCTCTTTACTGGTGCAAGTCAGGTGAACTGCACCTTTCCCCATTATACCAGTGCCTTCTTGCAGAAGAGAAAAGAGCAGGGGACATTGGAAAGACTGAGCGATGATCCCAAACAGACTGATGGGACTATTCAGGCACAGGACTTTGAGTTTAAAATTGGGGAAGTCCTGGTGAATGAAGACAGTACCTTAGCCTGAAGAGCTGATAGTTTAAATGATTACCTTGAGCTAAGATTTTAAACCAAGTTGCACTAAATTGAGACACACACACACACACACACACACACACACTCCCCACTTCAGAAAGATCACATCACTGTAGAGAAATAGCAAGCTGCATTTTCTTTGCTCGTCTAAACTGTAGTGCCGGTAAACTTCTAATCCGGCTTTACCATTTTCCTAAGCATTTTCCCCCACGTTCTCTCGCTTCATCCTCACGTCCGCACTGTAACATGGACAGAAAGAGGCCGTGGGGAGCATATGAGGGATACGGCCAGGAGAGACTTGCCGAAAAGCACAGGACACTGAGTGCCTTGCAAGCCAGCACTGGGACCAGATTTTCTGGTTCCCAGTTTTCAGTATATGACCAATCTTCGGAATCTAAGAATTTGCCATCTCTACTTACCTGTTTCGGTGATTTGCTTACTCTCATTAATGAGTTAAGTCCTGAATATTCATCCATGTCAATTACTATTCATTGAGCGTCTATTGGCCGCGCGGCTGGGTTCAAGACCACAGAAGGACAGGGTCACAGCTGAGCAACAGCCACAGGCGGTGGGCCTCACCTGCCTGCCTTTTGTGGATGACAATAGGAAAGCCAGAACAAAGAGCAGGTCCAGCCAGAACACTATCTCTGTATGATGCTTCCCCCTTGTGGCCAACTTGCTGCTTTGGACAGGAAGTAATGAACTCTCCAAAGGTCTTCCTTGCTAGGGATTATGTACCTACTCAGAAGCCTGGGTCTGAGTCTGATGGTCTGGAGGGGATCCCCACCAGCTCCCTGCCCACAGATTTTACATAAAATCCTTACCGTGTGGGTAAGGGAGGTGGAGGTTTGCTCACAATAAAGCTGAGGCTCCAACGAATTAAGTGCACAAATGGAGTGTCTGACCTCCTAATGCCAGCCGGGAACTTTACGGTTGTTCAAGGGCTAACTCTTGCCTGTCAGCAAAAGCTCAACACATCTTGAGGATGTCAGTAGGTTGTAGGCAATGGCTGATGCCAAAGGATGGCCGGGGGAGGAGAGTTAGTTGGTGGCTGACCACCCCATAATCTCCATCAGAGCTGCCTCCCAGCTCTCCTTGGTGTCTTTATTCTTTCATTATGTGTATATCCCTTCAATGTTATATAAACTTGAATAAAAGCATTTTTGAAACTGCTCTTTTTATTGATATAAAATGGATTGGGGTACCTAGATGGTTCAGTGGGTTAAGTGTCTGACTCCAGCCCAGGTCATGATCTCACAGTCTACGGACTCAAGCCCCGCATCGGGCTCTGTGCTGACAGCTCAGAGCCTGGAGCCTGCTTCGGATTCTGTGTCTCCCTCACTCTCTTCCCCTCCCCTGCTCACGCTCTGTCTCTCTCTCAAAAGCAAATAAACATTAAAAAAAAAAAATTTCTTTTAATTAAAAAAAAAAAATAGGACCCAGGATCCCCTTCCAGCTCCTTTGCCATTTCTAAGCATTTCTGGTTCACTATCCTGGGGCCATCGCAACCTGCAAGATTATAAGGACCACAACCTCACTTATCCATGGTGCCCAATTCAGGACCGAAGGGGGTGGTAAATAGGGGGCATGTTTAGCTTGGTACCTGGAGCCTTGTTCTATGTAGGTTCCAGCAGAGCAGAACCAGTCTAAGGTGGCAGGGAGAGTCTGAAGGTAGGAAAATGAGCAAGAAACAAAATGGTGAATGGAGAGGCAGAGGGATCAGCAGCCCATTCCTAGATTTGTTTTTCTTTGAAATCAGAAACTCCACGAAGATAGCACTATGGTTAACCAATGGCTTAAAAGATGTTTCAAGTGAACTCGTTTCACACCGGGTTTTTATTTGTTGGTCAGGTTTAAGGCTGGGGTGCGGATGCAGAGGACGGTTAGAGTGAAGATCGCAAAAACATGCCTACTTATGTCCTTGATAGAAAATCAACTTCCCGTTCTCCCTGTCCCTCTGACACAAGATCAGATCCCTCTTTGGTGTACCTTCGTAATGCCCTTTTTACTTATAGTCTTAATCAGAACTCTTATGAGGTGACTATTTGAGTACTTACTTCACTAAGTCTTTCTCCACCACTGCACCATTAATGAAGACAGGGATCAACAAATGTTTTTGAGGTAACAAGTAAATGAATGAAGGACTGTGTCATCGAATGAACAGGCGCTAAGAGCGAGGGCACCAGGAACACAGAAGGCGACAAGATTCGCCCTCAAGGAACTCACAACTGAGCAAGTAACTAGAAAACTGATAAATTCAAAGCACAAGTACAGTGTGCTGTGGGAGCTGACAGGAATCCAGCATGGCTTGGGCATGCGTGGATCTGATACCTCAAAGACTGCATGGAGAGTCACTAAACAAAGAGGTAGGGATGTAGGGATCCAAGGGAGAGCATTCCAGGCAGCAAGAACTGAGCATGGCAAGGTCTGAGATGGGGAAGAACTTAGCTCATTAGCAAGACCATCATGGAAACCAGAGCAAAAGGGAGAGTGACACAACATGATGTGGGCAGGGGCCAGATCACTCAGGGGCTTTCAGTACTTGTCATTGAGCTGGACTTTTCCCTAAGAGCAGTAAGAAGCCATTGATTGGTAGGAAGCTATGTATGGAATGACATAATGGAGTTTGCGTTTTTTTAAAAAATAATCATTTCTCTGGCTGCTGTGGGAGCATGGATCGAAGGCAGGGAAGAGTTGACAGGGCTAGACTAGCTAAGAGGCTGCCGTGGCCGTCCAGGTGAAAAGTGATGTGGGCTTGCCCTTGGTGGCGGTCATGGAGGTGAGTAGGGGGAAGATTTGGGAGTGACTTAGGAAGCAGAACTTGGAGAGTGTAAGGAGGTATGAGAAGATGCCAGAGATGACTGCCAGATCTGGGACTTGAGCAGCTGGTACGTGGACTCTAGGAGAGGAACAGGTCTCTGGGCTTATTTGGGGACCTCCCGAATTTGAGGATGCTACGTGTCCTCCATGAACAGCTATCAAGTCAGTAATTGGCTACGTGAGTTTGGAACTCAGAGAGAGTTCTCAATGGAAATAGAGAACGTATTGATGGTAAATGAAGCCAGGTGAGTTCAAGATAAGAAAGGCCAAGCGACTCCACCTAACAGCCATTGAATATATGGGCATAAGGCGACTGTGTTAAGACAGCGCAGCAACTCTCTGCATCAGAATTCCTCTTGCATTTTGCTTTTAATCTCTGTATTTTTCTGGGCATCAGAGAATTGAATTCTCATATGTAGTCAAGGCAGTTAGTTTCCTACCCCACATCCATTCTCTCTTCTGCCTCAGTAACAGACTCCAGTTTTGTCAAAAGACTCAGTGTGTCCACCTAGAAAACTGTATGTCCCACCTAGAAAACAGCATCCGTTGTGGTAGGGATGGCTAGCGGGATACAGATGAAAGTGGCTGAGACTGCTAACAAAGCCCTCCTAAGGGGGCTGACTCAACAAAGAGGTATGTGTCCTTTCGCTCTTCTACCTTCCTTCATTTTCTCCCCGGAACTTGGACCTGATGGCTGGGGCTCCAGAGGCCATCTTAGACCATGAGGCAGTCTTGAACGAAGGGTGGAGGGATGGACAGAAAAATAGTTTCTGGGTCTCTGATGACTGTGGAGCTACCATTCCAGCCTAGGTGATTCGCGGACTTCTTGGATATGAAATAAAAAATGAGCCTCTATGTTGTATAAGTTACTGACGTGTGTGTGGATTTTGTGGCATATGAAGTCAAACATAATCGAACCGATACATCATCCATGTGATAATCAGACAGTGAATTCAAGATCATGTAGGAATGCACAGGAAAGAATAAAGCAGGTTAGGCTGCTGCATAAAGGCACAAAATGCTCTTTCATGTATCATCAGGGAAATTTTCCACATTTCTCACAATGTCTTGAACTGGCAGTGCAAAAGCTAAAGTAGATCATGGCAAATTCCTCCCCTTGGGAGTCTATTAGCAATCGAACATCTTTGAATCACACAGGAATGTTAATTCCGTGTACAGAAACGAAATACAAAAAGAGTGCTCATTGTGAGTAAGATCTAACAACCATAACTGAATAATTGCAAAGTTTAGAATATTTCACACAATTTAGATAGTGTGACATCTCCACTGCTTGGGATGCACATCCATTCTGTACAAAGAAAGCACCCTCACGAAATTTCTGGAAAAGAATTTTTTTTTTTAATTTTTTTAATGTTTATTTATTTTTGAGACAGAGAGAGAGCATGAACGGGGGAGGGTCATGAGAGAGGGAGACACAGAATCCGAAACAGGCTCCAGGCTCTGAGCTGTCAGCACAGAACCCGATGCGGGGCTCGAACTCACGGACCGTGAGATCATGACCTGAGCCGAAGTCGGACGCCCAACCGACTGAGCCACCCAGGCGCCCCAAGAATTTTTTTTTTTAATTTTTTTTCAACGTTTATTTATTTTTGGGACAGAGAGAGACAGAGCATGAACGGGCGAGGGGCAGAGAGAGAGGGAGACACAGAATCGGAAACAGGCTCCAGGCTCTGAGCCATCAGCCCAGAGCCCGACGCGGGGCTCGAACTCACGGACCGCGAGATCGTGACCTGGCTGAAGTCGGACGCTTAACCGACTGCGCCACCCAGGCGCCCCCCCAAGAATTTTTTTTTAATATATGTTTACACCTCACGTTCTTCTCAGTTCCCTTTGGTTCGTTAATTCTTCTAGAATTCTATCTCCAGGTTGCCTGAGCAAAGGAATGAGTGAGAGCTGAAATCCAGCTTGAATTTAATTCTTAAAAGACTGCCCTGGGGTGAGGCCAGGTCAGCCAGGAAGCAGTGGCACTTTTGGCCATTTGTTCACCCATAAGAGGCTTCCTTTAGAAATGGAGACAAAGATGTTTGATGTATTAGCTGGTTCCCTGTGGATACATGGGCCCACCTTATTCCTTTCCTCTGAAAACCACATGTATTTAGATGGCATTTAAGAAGTTGAGAAATAGGAGGGCACCTGGAAGGCTCAGTCGGTGAAGCATCAGACACTTGATTTTGGCTCAAGTCATGGTCTCGTGGCCTGTGAGATCGAGCCCCACATCAGGCTCCGCGCTGACAGAGCAGAACCTGCTTGGGATTCTCTCTCTCCCTCACTCTCTGCCCCTCTGTTGCACACTCTTTCTCTCCCAAAATAAATAAAATTTTTTAGAACTTTTAAAAGCTAAAATAAAAATTTTTAAAAAGAAGTTGAGGAATAGGAAAACATCTTAGCAGTCCCTCCAAACAGCAAAGAAGACAGATGAAGCACTTGGATGGATTGGATTAAAGAACACTGGTACTGGGGCACCTGGGTGGCTCAGCTGGTTAAGCATCTGACTTTAGATCAGGTCATGACCTCATGGTTCATGGGTTTGAGCCCCACATCGGGCTCTGCACTCTCCTGCTTGGGATTCTCTCTCCCTCTCTCTTCTCCCCCACTTCCCCTCCTTCTCTCTGCCCCTCCCCCTGCCCTCTCAAAATAAATAAACTTTAAAAAAAAAAGGACACTGGTATCACAAGCAGACAAATATGAATAACCCAGGCAGAGCCATATCCGCTAAATAAATATAATCCCGAATGGAAGAAAACACCTCACTTCTATGAAACTAAGTAAATGAGGATGTGGACAGAAGGGGAAATTTAGGTTTCTTTAGAACTTCTATTGCTCTCTAGCATCCCCTTGTGGAACTTGAAACAATCTGCAGCTCTGTGCCTCTGTTCCAGACCCCTTCCAGCTCCCAACTCTTGACCTTGAATGCACTAGAATCTTTGTCTTAAGCACAGGAATCTTGTAGACCTTGCAAGAAAAAGTTTACGGTAATCAAAATAAAGCTAGCACTGACTATTTCCTACATACCAGTGAAACTCAATTCTTTAAGAGAACCAATTCAGTTAAGAATCTCTCTCCCCACCTCTGGCTCTCTCTTGATCTCATTTGCTATATCTCTCCAACCTCCAAACATTTAATTAGCTTCTACTGTGTACCAACCTTAGGATTGTGGCTTGGGTAAATAGATGGGCACAACAATATCATACTTTTGTAAGACAGACGGCTAGCAGATAGGCAAGAGTCAAATCACGAAAGACCCTCTATATTCTGCCGAGAAATTTGAAGGAGATAGGGAGACATGTGGTAGGTCAGCAAGGATGTGATGTCACCACACCTGGCACTTACCAAAGCTCATTCTGGAAACCGGGTGAAGCTGGGGTGGGCATGGGTGCAGAGGAAAAGATGGATGAGGAGAGAGCAAAGCCGAGGGAGTCTGACCCATGGCAAAGGTAGTAAACACAAAGAATGAGAAGGACACACTGAAGAGATACTAGGGACTAGAACTGAAGGACTTAGCAGATGGCTTAGCTTACTAACTAAAGCAACCAAGCAGCTGGTAGTGCTAATACCTGATGTTGCAAACTTAGGAGGCTTGGAGAAGAGTTGGGGGGTATAGAGATCACAAGAAGGAGAATTTGATGAAAACTTCAAATGGTTTTCGTAGAAAGAGTCTTGCATTTGGAGTAAGGCTCCTGCCTTAATGCCACCTGGTTCTAACTGTATTTTCTGAGGCTGTATTTGTCTTTGACACCCATTAATCACAGATCCAAACTAACGAGTTGTCTATATCTCCCCTACAATCCAAATGTCACAGGTACACAAAAATGGCATTACAAACCCCCCAACCAGTCCCAAGTTCATACCCCCCAGCCCCTCCTTTATCTAATTCACACACACCATGTCAATTTCCTCCATCCTAAAGCAACCCGAACCACCGGGGACAGCTCCTAAGCCCCAAAGCCTGCTGGAATCGTTCAAACAAGTGAGTCCTAAGACATCTACCCTGCCCTGCCTTGCCTTCCTGGCTGGAAACCCAATGAACTTAAACCTATACTACTCATATTTCCCCCTTTTCATCTGCCTCCTGACTGACTCCAATGCTTCCCATGTGGTCCTGCATGATGTGGTGTGAGCTCCCTCCTCTCAGGAAATGTAAGGAAGAAGAATCTTCTTTTAATGGCATCGACCTCTCCATATCATCACTCAGTCCCCTTTATTTTTATAAATTAAGGTGGAAAAATAATCACGCCTCTTCCTTTGTAATTCCAGACATGCTACTTCCTTTGAACTTTCTTTTGCTTAACTAAAATATAGGAATAATAGCAATGAGTTACTTCGTATGATTGTCATGAGGCTTACTTCAAATATGTGATAATAGTCTTTGCACATTATAAACATGTCCATTCTTATAATTAGCCCTCAAAAATCCGATCTGTTAGTACCTTTCCTGGCAA
The DNA here is from genome assembly GCF_007474595.2 of Lynx canadensis. Lineage (NCBI taxonomy): Eukaryota > Metazoa > Chordata > Mammalia > Carnivora > Felidae > Lynx > Lynx canadensis. Next base: position 162,645,928 of record NC_044306.2, read on the forward strand.
AATCAGCTTCTGATGTTTTTTTCCCCTGACAATATAATCAATGAATCATATTCATGAAGCATCGTGCCCGTCCAGGTGAAGAGTATCTTATCAGAACTCAGATAAATTCAAGCAACGGTTACAGAGCTACAAGGAGTTGGATTGTTTGGACTTACATGATGCAGTATCATATATAAAACTCTGCATTAAAAAAAAGGAAAATCAGGAGAAAGCATTCCCCTAGTGTATAAAAAGATGGCTGGATTTATGATCATTCTAGTTAGACTTTTTCAGGAGTCCAACGAAACAGAATTTGACCATTAAGCCTTTATTAAATCTAATTGCTAGTTTATAAAAACTTCCCACCAGATTCTTAATTGTTGCTGTTCCAAACACAATAAATGGAATAAATGATGCCTCAGGAAGGAGGGGGAGATAATCTGTGGAGGGAAAGGGAGTAAATAGAAGGAAAATGGTCTTTTCCATAAGCAAAATGGCATTATTGTTGTTCTAAGAAATAATGAAGTTCCCACAGATAGCCCTCCAGAGTTTCAAGATGCTGACAGGGAGGGGCTTGTCCAAGACTCATCAGAGAGTATCACAGTCAAGATGGCGAGTGACTATTTACGGGAACTCGGCGTGAGGAAACTCTAGACTTCCTAGACCACTTAATGCTTATTCCACTTGGTTCAGAATGAGAACAGATGAGGACAATGATCAGGGTGAGGTAAGTGAGATGCCAAGGGTGCAAAATTTAAGGAGGCACTTGAGATTTCTGACTGTGAGTGCCCCCTGATCCCCACCCTACAGTACAGCTCCACAGATAAAGAATTTCCTTTCTAGCACCATTAACATAGAGAACCTCTATCAAGTGGCTAGTCCTCAGCTGTAGCATAATCATAATGCGGACTATTGTGTGCTATCCTCCACACTGAAGCATGCCTCTATGGGTAGACTGGGTTCTTTGCCAAGTAGCCTCCATCAAAACCTAAGAGTCCTGAATTTGAAGAGGAATTGAGACTAAACACTGTTTGCTTATTCACACCGGAAGTGGGACAAACTCTCCGTCTTAGTGAGGTAAAAGTCAGTGTTTCTGAGAAATTCGCCTCAACTTCTACGTATACAAAGAAATGTTTCTCATGAAAGTAGCCACCACTCAACACGACTCATGTACTTAATTCCAACAGTGCTCAGGATTTCGCCTCTGGTTTTTCTTCCTTTTGCCTCACTCCAGGCTTGGACAGGTTTCCGGCAAAGTGCTGGGTTTTATTTAATCCACGCAAAAATGGTCGATTAACCGACAACAAAGGAGGAATCCCCCATTGTAATGGGGAAAGGACAGGTCTTCTATAAACAGTGCCAGGAAAACTGGAAAGCCACAGGCCAAAAAAATAAACTGGACCACTACCTTGCACCATAACATAAAAATTAACTCAAAATGGATTAAAACTTGACTATAAGACCTGAAACCGGAAGACTTCTAGAAGAAAACATAGGTGGTAGGCTCCTTGACATGGGTCTTACAGATTTTTTTTTTTTGATCTGACTCCACAAGTAAGGGCAATGAGAGCAAAAGAAATAAGTGAGATTGCAAACTAAAAAGCTTCTGCCCATCAACAGAAGCCATCAACAAAATGAAAAAGAGGCAACCTACTGAATGGGAGAAGATATTTGCAAACCATATATCTGATAAGGAGCTAATGTGCAAAATGCACAAAAAACTCATACAGCTCAATAACAAAAAGAATCTGATTTAAAATGGGCAGAGGATCTGTATAGAAAGCCACAGAAGACATCCAGATGGCCGATAAGCACATGAAAACATGCTAAACATCACTAATTATCAGAGAAATGCAAGTCAATACCACTATGAGATATCACTTGGCATCTGTAAGAATGCTACTACCAAAAGACAAGAAATAACAACCGTTGGTGAAGATGAAAAGGAAACCATCATACACTGTTGATGGGAATGTGAATCGGTGTAGCCAGCATGGAAAACAGTATGGAGGTTCCACAAAAAATTAAAAATAGAAATGCCATATGATCCAACAGCTCCACTTCTGGGTATCTATCCAAAGAAAACAAAAACATTAACTCAAAAAGATATGTGCACCCTTAGGTTCATTATAACATTATTTATGATAGCTGAGATACAGAAACACCTAAGTATCCATTGATGGATGAATAGATAAAGATGTGATATATCTATCTATCTATCTATCTATACACAAAATAGAATACTACTTAGCCATAAAATGAATAGAATCTTGTCATTTGTGATAGCATGGATGGATCTGGAAGGTATTATGCTAAGAAAAATAAGTCAGACAGAGAAAGACAAATACTGCATGATTTCACTTACACATGGAATCTAAAAAACACAATAAACAAACTCAGGTTCATAGATACAGAGAATAGATTGGTAGTTTCAGAGGGAACGGGAGTTGGGGGGTGAAATGAGTGAAGGGGATCAAGAAGTATAAACTTTCAGTTATAAAATAAGTAAGCTATGTGAATGTAATGTATAGCACAGGGAATATAGTCAGTAATATTGTAGTAACTTAGTATGGTGATGGATGGTAGCTAGACTTATTGAGGTGATCGTTTTGCAACGTATACAAAGATTGAATCACTGTGGTACACCTGAAACTAATATAACATTGGATGTCAATTATACTTCAATTATTTAAAAACTTTGGGTTTTATTCAAAATAAGGAACGCAATTCTTCCCTTAAGTCTGAAAGATGTGTTATGATGGTAAATGAAGGCATTCAGAAGGAGGTTTGATTTGGGGGGATTTAAGAGAAGCTCTGTTTAGACACTTTTCAGCGCTTTGCAAATATGTCCTACTAAAAACGTCCCATACATTCATTGTCATAATTGTTGTTCCTCTTTTCACTAGAGAAAAGCATAGCCATTATGTAATAGGCATTTTAGATCGGTTCATACGGGCAGGAGCTTTGGGGTCAACATTGAATTTGGCCTCCAGAATTGCCAGAGTTGTGGCAGAGTGTTGCTTTCTCAATTACTCTGCTGACCTGAAGCCTCCTGTAACTACCCTCTCTGTGGATAGGTGGTTCACTCAATCCTGCAACAAATATTTACTAGACATTTACTCTGGACCAGGCACTGTTCTAGGTACCAGGGATATATCAGTAAAGAAAACAGATTTTTTTTTTTAATTTTTTTTTCAACGTTTATTTATTTTTGGGACAGAGAGAGACAGAGCGTGAACGGGGGAGGGGCAGAGAGAGAGGGAGACACAGAATCGGAAACAGGCTCCAGGCTCTGAGCCATCAGCCCAGAGCCCGACGCGGGGCTCGAACTCACGGACCGCGAGATCGTGACCTGGCTGAAGTCGGACGCTTAACCGACTGCGCCACCCAGGCGCCCCAAGAAAACAGATTTAAATCCTGTAATCATGTAGCTTACATACTGGCAGAGGAGACAGAAATAACAATGAACACAACAATAAATTATACAGTAAATTAGAAGCTCGTAAGTGGAGGAAAAAAGAAAAAGTAGAGGAGGGTAGGCGGAAGGGAAGTGTTGGAGGTGAGAGACAGTGTGGGAGTAAGGTGGTGGATGGTGCCGATGTCAATACGAAATAGAGCAGTCAGGCTTGGCTTCATGGAAAAAAAGTGAAATTGAACAGACATATGAAGAAAATGAGTGAATTATCCAAGCATAGCTGGGGAAGAGGATTCCAGGCAAAGGGAACAGCCAATTCAAAGGCCATAGCATGAGTGTGTTCTTGTGATTTAGCAACGAGGCCAGTGAGGTTGGAAGAGAGTGAACTAGAGGAGAAGAAGTTAGCGAGGTGGCAGAGGTCACACCTTGAAGGGCCTTGACACCTCTTTTCAGCAATTTATGTTTTACTCTGAGTAAAATGGAGAGCCGTTGCAGGGTTTTGAGCCAAGGGGGTAACTGCGATCTGACTTCATTTCTAAAGGATCACTCTGGCTGTGGTATTGAAAATAGTGTACTACGGGAGGGAAAAGAGCAAAAGGTGATGGTGACTTGGTGCACAGAAGTAGCAATGGAGTTAATGAGAAGTGGCCAGATTCTGAATCCACTTGGTTAGGCTTAAGGTAGAACCAAAGTCTTTGCCAGATTAAACGCAGAGTGTGAGAAAGAGAAAGAGAATTGTCAAGGATGACTCCAAGATTTGGAGCATAAGCAATTGGAAGATTAGGGTTGCCATCAATTGAATTGAGGGAGACGGAAGATGGACAAAGCTTGAGGGAAGAAGCGGGGGGTCAGGTTTCGAAGTTAAGAGGTCAACTATCTGACATCCAAATGAATACGCTGAGAATGCAGTTGGACACATGAATCTGTAGTTCAGGAGAGAGGACTGGGTTGGAAATATGCATTTAGGAATTGCCAGCATATACATGGTATGTGAAGCCGTGAGCTTAGATGAGACCAGAAAAGAAATGAGGTTCAGAATTTGGCCTGGGGCACTTCAATATAAATAGAGACCAGGAGAAGAGAAGGATCAGCAGAGAGTGATTAAAACCGACCAGCAGTGCCAGATGAAAACCAAGAGAGGTTGATGTCTTGGAAACCCAGTGAAGAAAGTATATTACAACTTGGAATTACAGACGTCCCCACACAACATTTTTGCTTGTTATAAAAAGTTGCATCACTTATGAGTGCATTTATTGCAAGTGATGGAAAACATGGAAATAGTCACTTAAACATGTATTTTTTGTCATGCAAGCATAAAAAAAAAAAAAAAAGAGTGTGGAATTATAGAGGTCAGGGCTAATGCACTTGTGAAGAATGTCATCAGGAAACCTGTTGCAGTCTCCTGGACTGCCATTTTTAGGGTTTTTAATGTCATGGTCAAAAGATGGCTGCTACAACGTTAGGAAGTGTCTTCAAGTTCCAGGCAGGAAGAAATGGGAAGGACAGTGTGAGAAAGACAAAAACTTTTTCTCATCTTTGCCTTTTTAATGCAATAAGGAAGTCCTCCCTAGAAATTATACTCACATCTTATTGACCAGAATCATGTCACATGGCCAAATTCTAGGTTCCAGGGAATGAGTGTTTTGTTTTCCACCATTCGTATTTTTAAAAAACAATAAAAACAATATACAGAAAGATGTTGAGTGAGCCGATCTATAATATCTGCTGCAGAGGGTAGAAATTAGGCAGAGACAAAGGTCTCATGACTGTAGAAGTAGATGAGAAATTGGGATTTCCAAGGTAATATCTCTCTGACAAATGAGTGTTTTGTAATGATCTATACCTAAGAGTTATAACCAGACACTGCCTTATTTCCACCTCATTTTACCTTTGTTCTGATCAATACCCAAGAATTTCACACATGACAGTACTTGTTTTTTTACTCTATTGGGCCTATACTATTCTCATTTGAAATGGTATCAACTAAAAGGATGACTTCAAGACCCAAACTTTCAGCCTCAACATCATTTTTGGTTTATGGGAATGACTGGCTCTGTCCCTGTCTTTCAAGGAGATGCTCTATCTGTAGATTATAGTTATTAAATATTCATGAGCACACTTTATAAAGGAAAGGTCAATTCATAAATCCTGGTTTATTGTTCTTTTGGCTTAGAATGTTCTTACCTCCTCTCTGCCTGGGGGATAAAGATCTTTCAAAGGCCAATTCAAACACTTCTCTGCAACATTCCTTGGATTGATTAAAAGCTTTTTTCTCTGTATTTTGATAATCCTTTGAATTATATATCATATATCATACTGCACTTTACCAAAATGTGTAGAATGCATCTACAACTCTTAGAAGGAAGTATTAAGGTCTTACCTAAATTATCTAAGCTTCTATCTTAAGAAACCAGAAAAGAAAAAGCAAATTAAACCTGAAGTAATAAGGAGTAGAAATCAATAAAATAGAAATGGGACAAACATTAGAGAATAAGCAATGAAACCAAAAGCTTATTTTTTTTTTCAAAACTGTTCCTAAAATTGACAAGCCTCTGGTCAATAAAAAAAGAAAGACACAAATTATCAATATCATGAATGAACAAGGAGACAACACTACAGATCTTACAATATTAAAAAATAATAAGAAATGTTACCAACAACTTCATGCCAATAAAGTAAAAAACTTTCTGCTAATATATTCATAATGGATATGGACAAATTTCTTTAAAAACACAAACTAGCCAACTTACTCAAAAAGAATTAGATAGCTTGAAGAGCCCTACATTTATGGAAATTGATTCATTATTTGTAACCTTCCAACAAAGAAATTTCCAGGCCTAAATGGCTTCACTGATGAATTACATCAAACATTTAAGGGAGAAATAATACCAGTTCTACACAAACTCTTCCAGAATACAGAGGAGGAGGAAACATGTCCCAACTCGTTATATAAGGCCATTTTATTACCTTTATACAAACTAAGACAAAGACATGACAAGAATAGAAAACTATAAGTCAATATCCATTATGAATAAGGATGGAATGTTCTATATATATCTTTTAGAACCACGTATTCTGAAGTATGCTTCAAGTAAAAAAATATTCTTGTTGGAAAAAAAAAAAGCTTTAACTGTGTGTACTCTATTAAAATAAAGCACATCAGAGGGGAGGTGGGGGGGATGGGTGAAATAGCTGAAGGGGATTAAGAGTACACTTATGATGAGCACTGAGTAATAAATACGTTGTTGAATTGTTGAATCACCATATTGTACACTTGAAACTAATATAAACTGTATGTTAACTATAATGTAATTAAAATTAAAAACTTAATAAAAAATAAAATAAAGTAAATTAAAAAAATAAAAGAGTCTTAGAACAAAAAAAGACTTGGAGTGCCTGGGTGGCTCAGTCGGTTAAGCTTCCGACTCTAGATTTCAGCTCAAGTCATGATCTCACACTTAGTGAGATAGAGTCCCACCTCAGGCTCTGCTCTGCACTGAGAGCTCAGAGCCTGCTTGGGATTCTCTCTCTCTCTCTCTGTCTCTCTCTCTCTTTCTGCCCGCCCCCACTCATGTTCACACTCTCTCTCTTTCTCAAAATAAATAAATAAACATTAAAAAAGAGAGAGAGAGACCCCAGCCTAAAGCATCTGAGGAGGAAACTTTTTTTAAATGTGTATTTACTTATTTTGAGAGAAAGAGAGAGCACTGGGCAGGGTAGGGGAGAGAGGGAGGGAGAACGAGAATCCCAAGCAGGCTCCACACCGTTAGCACAGAGCCCAATGTAGGGCTCAATCCCACAAACAGTGAGATCATAACCAGAGCTGAAATCAAGAGCCTGAAGCTTAACTGACTAAGCCACCCAGGTGCCCCAGGGGAGGGAACACTTTAATAAAGACACCTGCGGATAATGTAAGCAATAAGGACCTTAGATAAATAATTGTACTGTCCTAAGAATTTTGTGGAGTAAAATAAAGTCTGTGAGCAATAAGTATATGATAATTTCAATAGATGCAGGAAAAAGCTTTCCTAATCAACCACATCCATTTAATTATGTAGTGGAATTCCTAGCCAATGAAATAAGATAAGTGAAACAAATAAAAGGCATCCAAATTGGGTAGGAAGAGGTAAAATTGTCTTTACTTAAAGATAACATAACTTTCTGTATAAAAAAAATTTTTTAGGAACCTACAGAGTTGCAGAATATAAGGTCAATTGCATTTCTACATACCAGCTATAAATAGATATAGAAAAAATGCTATGTATGGCATCAAAAAATGAAATATTTAGAAAAAATTAACAGAATGTATGTAAATACATAAAACTATAAAATATAGTTTTTATAACTGAGATATTAGGATAAAGAAGACCTAACTAACTACAGAGGTAATCATGTCCACATGTTGGAAGACTCAATATTGCTAAGATGTCAAGAGCATAAGCCCTAAACACAAATTTCAAGCATCCACTGTATCATGTCTGTTAACATCCTGTAAGTCAAAGAGAGTTACATGGTCAAGTCTAACATCACTGCAGTGAGAATATCTACTTCCCCTGTGAAGATGAGGGGGAGGAATATAGTTCTAAAGCATAATTTGATTTACCACAATATTCACTGAACATGAGTGATATTAGTATCCCTAGGACTTAATACATGAGAAATGGTTGTTGACTAACGACTAAATAAATGTCTTTTTAGAAAAAATATGACAAAATATCACTCTATGCTTTGATTTGGAAGGATTCTTATTTCCCAAATCATAAATAGATCATAGAGTGTTGCAACCTTACCCTCACTGTGGACATCTCTTAGATCCTACCATCACTATAGTCTCACTCTGGTTGCAAAAGGAGCTATGATAGGAGCTGAATGGCTGCACCAAAATATATCATTCTCACAAAAAGTAGGAAATTGCTATTTTTTCCCTGTTTTCTGTAGAGTTGAGATGCAATGGTTGGGTTGAGCATGTATTATAATAGAAAACAACCTTAATTAATTATTGTCCCATAACTTCCCCTACATACCTATTCTGTAGAGTTCATTCTTCCTGTCCCTTTGGATGAAATTTAGAATCAACCCATTGACATTTTTTGTCATGCTTAGATAATGAAATGTTCTCTAGTTCCTCCAGTATAGTAACTATATCAACTCTGAACTTTGTGAGAAGGTTTAATTTCTATTTCCCCATCTTGGACCTACTGAAGAAGGCGAAGGAAAGGTTACAGCGTTAAAAAGATGTTGATGATCAGTTTCTTCTCTATCTTCCCCCAACTAGAGCTTTTTAATTCCTTCCCTACTCACAGTCCCTTCAGGGCTAATGGGGGGCATCGTTTGGGGAAGAAGTAAGAAGATGGAGATCTTACTTGGCTGGTACCATGCTCAGTTAGTGTTAAGAACTATGAAGAGTCTGAGGTTTTATCCTATTTGCAAGCTAACAAATTGGCCTACCACGGTTTCATGGATGCTGCCAGAAAACACAAGAGACTCCTAAGTCAGAAACAGGACTTTACTACTCACAATCCAGTAAATACCATGAACTTGGTATTTACATCAGTTCTCCCTGCCCCCCAAGCCCTGTGGGGGTAATGCAATGTGTCCTGGGTGGGTGCTATTCAGGCACTGGCTTTGTGTCACAGCTCAAGAGCCCTAAGCTTAGGAAGCACCAGTCTTTTATTATGGGCTGCAAGCGAATGTGATCAACATTTGTCCCAGAAGGGGACATCGTCTTTATTATACTGGCCATTAAACAAATCTGCTTTCTGCTCTGGAGAAAGACTATTTCTGTCTCCCATGATGTAGAGATCTTGTCTGTCGTGTTAATTTCTGAATCCCAGTGCCTAAAACAGTGCGTAGCTCAACAACATCTAAGAATAGGGGAATACAATTTGGGGAGGAGGGATGTGAAGTTGGCCGTAGAGTATCTGGAATCAAGCTAGGACAGGGGCTTCAGGAAGCAAATCTACCAGGTCTGGCTCCCGTGGCCCTACCTTCCCATTCTCGAATGTTCCAACAACACTCTATGTCCTCTGGTTGCAGAAAAGCTTTGGTTTTATCAGAAGGCTCCCTGGAGCTATAATCCATATCACTCAGAACATACATGATATAGTCCTCCGGCTGCTTGTTACTCCCACATACAGACCGTGGCCTCCACCCACCACAATTTTCTGTTCTGCGCTGCTCTGCCCTGTGATGTAATGTTCCCCTCAGGTAATTAGCCAGTTGGAATCAACTCCGCCAGCTGCCTCACTGAGGCTTACATATCCTAGAGATCACCTAAACAAAGAAGAGGCTGCTCTCTAATAAATATTTGTTGAAGAGATTAATTTAAAAGATGATTTTCTGTGGCCAGATCATTACATCATGTCCTCATGCATTTTCTGCACTTAGGAAACTAACCCCAACCTTTCTAGGGAAAAAGAACGGGTGTCTAATCATCTCAGGCTGGCGAAGAATGTATCCACTCTGGAACTGTCTCCACATACACCAGATATGACAGGCTACCCTGTGGGACAGCAAGCTCGAACAAAACGAGAAATGGGATGGAATACTCAGGTCAGAGAAGAAAAACGTTTTCTTCATTTCAGAGCGTTCCTTAATTCCTCCTCAAGTCTAAAACTTTGACCAACCCAACAATCTGCAGCTTAGGCACCACACAGAAAACACTGGATCCGATTCTGTGCGGAGCAGTCAGCATGAAATGTAATGAAATTCAAAATAGACAGGATACACATGCTCCAGAGGGAAGTCATTAATACCCATGAATAATGATAAAGCAAAATACCATCTGCCAGGATAATGTGGCAAATCTTTTTAAAATTCCAATTAGCCTTTAAACCAGAAACAGGGAGCAAATATGCTCCCCCTGCCATGTGAAACCATGTGTCCTTGATATCTCCACTGTTTTATACGTGGACTAGGATGTGGGTGATGGAAACATTAGCCACATAGGAATATATTTTGGAGGATGCGTTCATTATCCTCTAGGACACAGGTGCTATTCATGTAACCGGGTGGAACAGAACATTATAATCTGCTAATTAAGGCCACATATATATTTTTTCACCTGTATCTTAAGTGTAGGGGTGAAAAAAATTGTGTCTGTTATAAGCACAGTATATTCATTTTGCTGTAACAACATGATTGGGTTTGATCCTTATATGTATTCGGAGTCAGAGATAATGAAGCATTTCTATAGCCATTATCTTGGGGAAAATTGCCTAGTTTATGATGGATTCAGATATTCTAAGTCATTTTCCTGAGCTGCATTTTATGAAGCATATAACCGTTAAAGTCATAATATCCATTATTACAGCTGTTGTAGTATAGCCTAAAAGGAAATCCTTATTATAAACGTGTAAAATACTTCCATAGGCCAACTAATCCATCACTTGTCTTTTGAAATACCTCTAGCAGCAAGGCTTCTCAGTATCTCTTGCTTTCCCTGGTCTGTTGTGGTATAAACAGCGCTGGAATTGGTACAATTTCGAATTTCTGGCCCTCATGCTCTCATCACTCCGCTGTATGATTTTTAGAAGTCACTGGGTTTCCTCATCTATAAACTCTCTTCCCTGCCTCAAAATCCCATCTTGAGAATCAAAAGAAGTGAATGTGAACAGGATCTTTGAAAAAGCTGGAAAATCCTCCAATAGTAAAAGTCATTTTTATCATCACGAGGGGATAAAGAAGGCCGCGTTGTCTATACTATATTGAGAGGTAGAGTTATACGTTAAACAGCAGAACAGAAAGATCTCTCTGCAGGCTTAGCGCTTTGTGTGGATGCTAGATTAGGCAGCTATTGTTTAATCAGTAGGATTATTGTTCCTGATGATCCCTCTCCTTTCTGGGGCTGAACAGAAGCAGAGCCAATACTCAGCCTACATTGACATCTTCTAACTTAACTCCAAGGAGGTGTACTTTGACCTGCAGGCTGATTGAATATGGGCCAGAAGGAGTTCTGTTGGAATAGGGTGCTATATTCCAATTATTAATAACAATCAATTTCCATAACCGGAAATTGAAAACAAATTGAATTAAAAAAAATAAAAAAATAAAATAAAATAAAATAAATAGGGGCGCCTGGGTGGCTCAGTCAGTTAAGCAACTGACTTCGGCTCAGGTCATGATCTCACGGCTCGTGGGTTCGAGCCCCACATCGGGCTCTGTGCTGCCAGCTCGGAGCCTGGAGCCTGCTTCAGATTCTGTGTCTCCCTCTCTCTCTGCCCCTCCCCCACTTGTGCTCTGTATCTCTCTCTCTCTCAAAAATAAATTTAAAAAAATGTAAAAAAAAATTTAAAAAAAAAAGAAAAGAAACTGAATTATGCGATTTTTGTTTTGTAAATCCATGTCGTTTGATTCGGCATGCCTCAGAGTGCAAAAACTGACACCCTCCTGACACTTACGACTTCACAGCGAGCAATGAGAGGTAGAGGAGACCCGAGAAAACTAGGGCTAATAAAATAATCTGCAAAGCAGGTGACTCCCGTTCCAAAATTTACTGTGACAGTCGGAAGTGAAGGCTTGGGCTTAACATCAGTTTATTTCCGCACACCCTTTGGCGTAGCAATTTTATTTCCAGGATTCTACCCTAACAAGACACTCCTATGTGTGCACAAGGCTATTCAAGAAGTCATTTCTGTAGCGAAGAATGGGAACCTATAAATGCACCTATAGAAACATGATTGCATAAATTATGGTATATTCACATAATGAGAAACTATATAGCTGATAAAAATCAAGGGAGGTCTATCTATATGTACTTCTCACAGAGCTCTGTAAAACATAGCATTAAAAGAGAAGAGCAGAGGGGCGCTTGGGTGGCGCAGTCGGTTAAGCGTCCGACTTCAGCCAGGTCACGATCTCGCGTTCTGGGAGTTCGAGCCCCGCATCAGGCTCTGGGCTGATGGCTCAGAGCCTGGAGCCTGTTTCCGATTCTGTGTCTCCCTCTCTCTCTGCCCCTCCCCCGTTCATGCTCTGTCTCTCTCTGTCCCAAAAATAAATAAACGAAAAAAAAAAAAAAATTTAAAAAAAAAAAAAAAAAAAGAGAAGAGCAGTATAAGCTCTGATAATGATGTATGCGTATAGGTTCATCAATTGGAACAAATGTACCACTCTCGTGGGAGATGCTGATAATAGGGGAGGCTTTGCATGAGTGGGGAGAGGGGGTATACGGGAAACCTCCATACCTTCTGTTCAATTTTACTGTGAACCTAAAACTGCTGTAGGAAATAAAGCCGATTTAAAAAAGGAAAAAAAGCACTTTACAAAGCGTTACGTAAAGTAAATACCATTTAGGTAAAACATGAAGCAAAAATAGAGATGTAGATACGGGTACATAAGCAGATGCACGGAGAGGAGAGTGGAAAGATGAAAGATGCAATTCTGCCTCTGGGAACCCGGACAGGGACAGGGAAGAAGATATAGTGAAGAAAGCCTTTAATCGCTCGTATCACACACACCTACAATGTTTGAATGTTGCAAATGCACTCCTGTGCTCCTGCGGGGGAGAAAAACACGATGCAATAAAATGCTATTCAAACAAACAAACAATAGGATTGAGGATGAGCCAAGTGCCGGTTATCTTTAAGTTAAACGCTGTGTCTGAAAACTAACATGCTCAAATAACGTTTAAATCTTAAATTTCCCATTGGTTTCATCAAAACCACGATATGAAGCCCTACTGAAATACTACTCAGAAAGCGCATTGAACAAGATTGCTTTAATTTATGTGATTCAGCTAAAAACAAAAATGCTGGGACCTTAGTGTAACTTTAAATTATATATATCATTTATTGAAATATAAAGATCTTCATTTACATGTTTTAAAACAAAAACACAAACGGGGCGTTCTGTAGTACATTTTTTATCAGTAGACCCTACCTATTGAGTTACTTCACAAACATTCACCACACCACTGTTTTGGAAACACTTATGTATTTTTCTCTTTATTTTTCTAAAATATAAATTTTGGACATTCAAAAGTGCAACAGTTAATGTGCCTGTGGGGAATATCACAGTCAAAAAAAATATAAACAAAGGCAGTGATACAGCTTGTCATAAATGTTTTGGCAGTATTCTCCAAGTCTATAAAGAAATACATATATACATATTGATGTATAACATCATTTTATGTCACGTCCCTCTTCACAAAAATAGGACCGTTTGTACAGATTGGCAGACCACATTTTAAGGACATCATTGATCATTTAAAAAAAAAAGTCACAAATTGTGTTTCTCAGGCCAGCTTTGATTGTCTTCATAAAAACAGAAAGCAGGAAGGATTGGCAAATTTTCATCTGGCAGTTTTGCAGGAGGCCAAAAAGGAAACAAGTCTGTGATACAATGAAAATACTGTTAAAAAAAATAAGATGCAGTCACACAAAAACTTAGGTGGGAGTATTCATTAGGACTGGAACCTGCTTGTCTGAGAATTTTCATCCAGCCCCATGATGTCACACAAAATTCAAAGGAACATCAAAATGCAAAGCACCAACAAAAGAAGGCTGTACAAGGGAGAGTGAGCGATAAACAGAATGCTTGAGCTGTGATTCTAGAAACACAAATGTATTTCAAGTCTAATTGGCTCTACAGAACCTAGTCAGATTTTCTTTTTTAATTGGCCAATCTGGCTCAGTCTTCACACTTAGTATGAAAAAGGTGGGTAAGAAAGTTGGGGCTTGCACTGAGATTATACCACTAGGTAGTCAAGTACCTTGTTTCTGCTGCTATTTCTTCCAAGGAGCACGGACGGTGATTGCGGCAATCACAGCCCATGTTTCATTCATATGGTGTCAGCAATTAAGCAGTAGTGCAGAGAATGCCAATGAACCCACCCCAATCCGTCTGACAGTTTGGATGGAGGTGACAATGTGTCCTGCTATGTCACCCCAAAATTTCAGCACAACTTTTTAGGTTTTTTTTTTTGTTTTCACCAAAATATTAACCTGGTTATACAGAGACCTGGCACTCTGAATCGCATCATTTTTGTACATGCCTCTGGGGGGCTGGGGGCGGGGTTGGGTGGCAAGTTCAGGTCCCCCATGCAGTAGGGAGCAATGTCTTTACTTTTGGAAAGACGTGCTAAACCAAGGTTTTGCTTTCGCAGCCTCAGCTAAGACTGGAAAGTTAAATTAAGGGCAGCAATTGCCACATATATGGCATTAAACGTCACTGACCCAAAGCCAAGGACTTAAATGGTAGGCTTCCTGCATGGCTGACTTCTAGCCTAGTTCCAAATTTCAAATTATCTGTGTCCCATGGCAACTTCCTGTACCCTAAGCTGGCGTTGCCCAAACCTGGCTAATCAAAACAGCCAGGGAGTTTATAAAAAGACAGGTTCCTACTCCTGACCAGACTTAATAATTCAGAAGATCTGGGGTGGGGACCTAGAATCTGGTGTTCCCAGTTGCGATCCCATTTGGGAACCAAGGATCCAGGCCAATGTGCATGCAGTATTCATTAAATAATGCCTTTATGTTCTCACAGTTTCAAACTATTTCTCTTTGGGGTATGAGATGAAAGAAAGGGGGCTGATATTCCAGGCATCCTTCTGACCCTTCTAGGGTTTGTAACATTTTAAAAACACAGATTTGGGGATCCACCAAAGTTATCACCAAGCATGAAAACGACCTCTGCAAATCCAGTCTTTTTACCGATGATTGTATTTTCCACTGGGTAGTAACATGACAAGTCATGTTAGGCATAGGCTTATGCCTTTAGATTGCGAACATTTAGGATTTCGGGGTTTTGTTTCTTTCAAATCCCATTACTTCAGAGGGCAGTTAATTGTTTTTAGTACAACGGATTAGGGAACCTATTCGGCACACAGTTAAAAACACTGACTTCCTGGAAGACACTACTTTTACTGTTCTCTATGTTCAACTAAATTTAATCCACTAAAGCTATTACCATATTTTATAGAGAAACATCGGTTATTTGATATAAATGTCACAAACTGTCAAACTTGTCGCCTACTTAGTAAGAATCTTTTTTTTTAAATTGTGCTTTCTCTGTAGGGAAAACGTGTTACACATTACACATGTAGCATTACTGATAACAGTAGATTACAATATGAAAATGAGTGGCTGGGCTTCTAAATGACCCAAATCTAGTAAACAAGATTGGTTAATTATTATTCTTTATCTCTTTAACACTAAAAAAAAAAAAAAAAAAAAGTAAGATGCTATAGTACCAGTACCTTTTAAGGTTCAAAAGTGGTTTTGCATGTACTTCCCAGGAAAGTTCAACGGCAACTGATACCAGGTTTCAAGCAGGAAGTACATGGATGGGTTGAGTGGTCTCTTCAGAAGTCCAGACAGTTAATAGAAATCTAAACACACCCTCAGTTAGAGTTATTTACATAATTACAATGCTGGAGTTTTCTCGTAAATAAAAATCGTGTATGTTGGACTCTCACCAATGCCCTTGAAACACAAAGTTCACCTTCCGTGGCCTATTATTTCTTTGTCCATCTATCTCCAAACTTCACACACCGCTGAGATGCTACTAAAGCATTGCAAGGGCAACGCTAAGAAAGTTCATTCCGAAATATCCCATTCATCCATATTTAGAAGGCTCCCTGAGGCCCTTGGCTGGGAACTTCTCTTTACACATCGTCCAAGTCCTCCTCCCCAACTTTGTATTGCAATAAAGTGGTTTTCTTAAAGGGATCCAAGGTGGCTCCAAGAGTGGAAGGTACCCCCTGAATCTGCCAGTCACAGGAAGCTGTCCTCTACCAGGTCTGAGGAGTCTATGCCAATGTCATCCATCATGTCGATGTCCTCGATGGTTTCATCCTCTCTCTTGACGAAGGTAGAGCTGCTGGAACCTGTCTCAATGGCGCTCTCTTCTGAAGTCTGCGAGCTGGTGGAGGGAGAGAATAGGAAAGGTTAAGCCCAGGTACAGACCGACGAGACCACAGTCGTGTGACCAAGGTGGCCGCCCCCCCCCCAAAGGCAAAGGAGCTCTTTCTGCAAGATCCTTTGGCCACCGAATTAGGCAAGATCCTGCCACCAAGCCAGACAGCTACTCATCATCCACCACACTGCAGGGGGCCCAGTGGAAAACCAAGAACCCCCAGGTCACCTTCACCCTTCCGCCTTCCTTCTCTCCCGTCAAATCTTTCAGCAGAGCTGCTAACACACTGCCACGATTCTTTCCCTACCCAGTCCTAGTGGAAAAGATAGTAAGCAGTGCCTGGTCAAAAGACAGAAGGGGATGAAATCAGCTGCAAACCACAGCCCAGCCAGTCTCTTGCTGTGAAATTTCCCGAGCACCCAAATGGTGTTTTCAGGATCTGACCCCACGCCCCTGGAATGCCTTCCTCCCCCTCCTCTTTATACCCACCCCCCACGTTCCCTGGCACCAGTCGTGAAGGCGGGTGAAGGCTCCTTACTCACTAGAGTAGCGGCCGAAAGGGAGCGTTCTATCGTCAAAAAGCCTTAGGTCTGGAATCACCCACCACTTAGTAGCTGTGGGAGTCACATGAGTCACTTAACTCCCTGAACTTGTTCCCTGGCTTACAAGATGGGATGACAGGGGCACCTGGATGGCTCATGCAGTTCAGCATCCGACTCTTGATTCTGGATCAGGTCATGATCTCACAGTTCATGAGTTCGAGCCCTGAGTCAGGCTCTGTGCTGAAAGCACGGAGCCTGCTTGGGATTCTCCCTGTCTCCCTCTCTCTCTGCCCTTCTCCCGCTCATACCCCCTCTCAAAATAAGTAAATAAAAACTTTTTAAAAATTACATTAAATAAAATGAGATGACAATAGTACCTGACAATATTCCTATCTGTTAGGGAAATTAAATAAGGTAATAACCATAAAGCACTGAGCACAGGACCTACAACATACTAAGTGTCCAATAAATATTAGTTATTATTATTATTATTGTTATCACTCAGATCCTTACCTGATTAGGGCCCAAATATCAGATATCAGGAAACAGTTGTTAATTTTCTCACATGTGATCATGCTGTTATAATTACATAAGAGAGAGAGTATCCTTATTCTTAGGAGATGTTCGCAGGAGTTTCAAATGTTTTAGCAAGGAAAAATAAGTAGGGGTGTGTATGTGGTACATGTATATTTACATATCATATGTTATTAAATATGTAGTATTGGGGCACCTGGGTGACTCAGTCGGTTAAGCATCCGACTCTTGGTTTTGGCTCAGGTCATGATCTCATGGTTCATGAGATCGAGCCCCACACTGGGCTCTGCACTGACAGTGTGGAGTCTGCTTGGGATTCTCTCTCTTCCCCCCCCCCCCCGCTCCTCTCCTGCTCACACATGTGCTCGCTCTCTCTCAAAATAAACTTAAAAAGAATACACAGTACATATTATTATATATTATGTATAGACACAACATAGGTATAACTACATATATATACATATATATGTATATACGCATATATATGCATATATATGTATAGTTAGATAAACCACACATGGCAAAATGTTAACAACTACTAAAGCTAAGTGGTAGATGGATTCACTCAATCTTTCTGAACGTTTAAAATTTCTCACAAAGATTTTTAGAAAAATAATTCTCCCTAGTCTCTAGCCCGTCATGATTCCCTGTCTTCCTGTCTCTGAACTCTTACCGCCTTATCATTATCCTGCCTTGCATTGCGAAATTTCTATATATATCTTTTTGCCACAAGCAGGTTATCTGCTGATAGGCAGGACGGTCTGCTCTCACCGTGAGGCTGCAACTGTAGACATAACACAGAAACCATACCATTGGCTGGCCAGCCAGAGGAAGCAGTCTCACACACGTGCCCAATAGGGGCTCTCAGCCCTGCTGGCTGTTTCCTTCCCGAAGGGCCAGGCCTGACTCCTCTGCCTCTCCCCCTCCTCTCTAGGTCAGTTCAGTTTCCAGGCAGAAAACTGAGCCTGGCGTATAGAAGCCCATGCGAAATGGTCTGCTGCCATCCATCCCAAAGGTGGCCTGGAGAGTTCTTAGAACCTGCAGGGTGGCTACACTGAGGGGTCTTTTCACAACCCCACAGATTGGGCCTTTCCCTAGGACTAAGAGCTTCTGTCTCCGTTCTTACTTTGTACTCTACCCTCCCCTCGGCTTACACCCTGGTCCTGGGGCCTCACTGTGAACCCCAAGTCCACTTGGCTGGTCT
This sequence comes from Lynx canadensis, assembly GCF_007474595.2. NCBI lineage: Eukaryota > Metazoa > Chordata > Mammalia > Carnivora > Felidae > Lynx > Lynx canadensis. The sequence continues at coordinate 162,664,454 of NC_044306.2, forward strand.
TGATAACCATGTTGTCCCGACAACCTCTCTCTCTGGGAAGCCAGTCCCGGTTCATGGGGCCCTGGCCAATAGCTGGAGGCCAGAGTCAACCTTTGGAGATGGCCCTAACCCAGACGGGACCTGCATTTATGAGACTGCTCTAGATGCTGTGATTTGGACTAAGGTCCCCTCCATGGGGGCGAGTTCTACAGCTGAGTCCTACAGTGGAGTCATTCCCCTTGCACTGACTCTCCTGGGCCTGACGTGCTCCTCTCTCGGCCAGTCTACCTCACAGAGAGAAGGCAAGGGTATGGGCGTGGAGGAAGCTAACTTCCACAGAGACTCGGCATGAGATCATCCTTGCAGCTTGCCAGGCTTCATGGTGGTCCTAAAGCTGATGACTGGGCTTACTTCTGAGTCCCAAGCCACAGTGCCCATCTTGTGGCCCAGGGCCTGGCTCCTGATATTCCTGACCCAGCAGCCCCAAACCCTCTATAGCAAGCAAGGCCCAGTCTTTCTCATACCTATTCCCCTCCCAAGGCCAAGCCCCCTGAGCCCAAGAAGATTCCACAGGATCATCATGCTTTCCTAGACCTAGAGCATCTCAGCCCTGGGATCCCCCTTCACTAGGATAGGCTGAACTGTATCCCCCTCCCCCCCACAAAACTCACATGTGAAAGCCCTAATCCCCACTGTGACTATCTTTGGAGATAGGGCCTTTAAGGAGGTAATCACAGTTAAATGAGGTCATTAAAGTGGGGCTCTCACCCAATAGAAACGGTGTCCTTGTAAGAGGAAGAGACACCTGTGATACACACACAGAAAAAGACCATGAGAGGACACATTAAGAAGATGGCCATCTGCAAGCCAAGGAAGGGGGCTGCAGGAAAAATCAAACCTGCCAACACCTTGATCTTGGACTGCCAGCCTCCAGGACTGTGAGAAAATAAATGTCTATTGTTTAAGCCCCCAAGTCTACGGTATCGTGTTATGGCAGCCCAAGCTAACCAAGACATTCCCCGTGCTCAGCCCATCTGTGAGGACCACAGCTTCACCTGACCTGGTGTAGTCATTTGGGACATACTCTGCACAATTAGAAGACCAAATGTATTGCCCTTCCAGAGGTTCTAATTATCTAACACAACAACTTTCTACCAACTAGAATTGTTCTCTCCACGTAATATACGTCAAACTCTGCATTACAGCCTGGTATACGCCTAGAAAAGTCCTGGGCACCTTTCTTGTGTTATTTATCAATACGACTTTCTTTTTTTAAGTTTATTCATTCTGAGAGAGTGAGAGAGAGCAGGGGAGGAACAGAGAGAGAGGGAGAGAGAGAATCCCAAGCAGGCTCTGTGCTGTGAGTACAGAGCCCGACACGGGGCTCAAACTCATGAATGGTGAAAGTCCCTACAACTTTCTAACTTAATTTAGAAACAAAACCTTTTGGGGTGCCTAGGTAGCTCACTCGGCTAAGTGTCCAACTCTTGATTTGGGCATGATCTCACGGTTCGTGAGTTCGAGCCCCATTTGGGTTCTGAGCTCACAGCATGGAGCCTGCTTGAGATTCTCTCTGTGCCTCCCAGCTTGTTCACTGGCTCTCTCTCTCTCTCTCTCAAAATAAATAAGTAAAGAAAAAAAAATGAAGCAAACCTTTTTTGTCACTTAAATATTATTCAGAGCCCCCAAATACAAAATAACCAAATGGATGGCAGATCTGGGGTCAAGGGCTACCACAGATCCCCAAAAGCTGGAGAAACGTTTCGCTAAAACAACACAAACATATTTTTGCAAAGGTAAGTCAGAGTGCTTTGCGCAATCTCCAATCCCCATAACCATTCCAAAAACAAAAAAACACAATTATACTTTTTTTTTTTTTAATTTTTTTTTTTTTCAACGTTTATTTATTTTTGGGACAGAGAGAGACAGAGCATGAACGGGGGAGGGGCAGAGAGAGAGGGAGACACAGAATCGGAAACAGGCTCCAGGCTCTGAGCCATCAGCCCAGAGCCTGACGCGGGGCTCGAACTCCCGGACCGCGAGATCGTGACCTGGCTGAAGTCGGACGCTTAACCGACTGCGCCACCCAGGCGCCCCACAATTATACTTTTTTAAATTACCTGGTTCACACCAACAGCAAGGGATGTCACAATCACAAGCCTCCAAAATAATAATGCCATATGCTTCTGCCTAAATAATTACATGTAGCTAACCAAAAGAGGAAGAAGGGAGAAAAACATCCTCAATGAAGATGGAAAAAGGAGACACATCACTTTCACCTGCCTCTGTTCAAGGACCCTGCAAAGACAGTGGAGACCAAAGACACAGTCCCCTCGTCTGGGCGTTCAAACCAGTGGTTCTAGTCCCGGCTGCGTATGAGCATCGCTTTGGTCGTAAGTTAATGGATCCAGGTAATGATCAACAATGGCTGTTGATGTCACAAAAGGGAAGGCCACTGGACAGCATGCAGCTCCCGACGGAAGGATACAGCATGATCTTTGAGGCACACATGCCAAAAAATCTAACCTGAGTCAGATCAAGCCTCTAGACCACCAGTTTACAACAAATACAGGAGATAAAGCACATGAAGACACACTACAGAATGCAATCAACAAAACTCTGAACGTGAGAACGTGACGGCCAAACGCTCCGTCCGGGTCCTTCACAAATACTATGCAAAGTGGGTAAAAAGAGGCAAGACAAATGCATAGAGACATAGCAACTAAAGGCCATGGGTCACTCTTAATTTCCATCTCAATTAGAATAAAACAAATGCAAAATAATACTTATCAGAGAGTCGGGGAGATTTGACCACTGGATATCTGATGCTCCTAGCAATTTATTGTCAATTGGTGGGGGAGGGGTGAGAAAATGGCATCATAAGTTATTTTTAATAACTCCAGTTATTTCTTTCAATAGAGTCACAGGGGGCCTGGGAGGCTCAGTCGGTTAAGCACCTGACTCTTGCTTTCAGCTCAGGTCATGATCTCACAGTTTGTGCGACTGAACCCTAGGTCAGGCTCCACGATGACAGCATAGGTCCTGTTTAGGATTCTCTCTCCTCGCTCTCTGTTCCTCCCCCGTTCACGTTCTCGGTCTCTCTCAAAATAAATACACTTAAAACATTTTTTAAATAGAGCCTTTATCTTTTAGAGACCCATGATGGAATATTTATGGGTGAAATGACACGATGTCTAGGATTGGCTTCAAAATAACCCAAGGAGAGTGGTAGTGGATTCATGCATTCTGGCCATGAGTTCATGCACGCTCAAATTGGGTGACAGATTAACTGACAGGTCACTGTACAACTTGAGTCGGGCACGTTAGAAGTCTTCCATTATACAAAGTTAAAAAGGAAGAACAAATCAGCCAGGAAGCGCCTGGGTCCCATTCCCAGAGATTCTAACTCGTTGGTCTGGGTGATGTGCGTAGATCGGTTTTCTAGTCTCCCCAGGTGATCTGAGCTTACAGCTAGGAGTAAGATCCACCGATGAAGCATCCAATAGCCCAGTCTGGCCTCTCTCTCAGCTCTCTCCTCCGTTCCATGACCAGTGCAGAAAACAGCAAGAGAGGCTTCTAGTATCTCAATAATCAGAGCGGCTGCGACAGTCTGATCAAAACACCTGAGGACTCTGGGCAAAGACTCTCCACCCTGCCTGCCCTATACCTCCCCCAGCCCCACGGAGCAGGTATGAGGAGCATCTGGGAAGCATTTGCATATGGAAACAGACCCCTCGGAGGCTCTGCCACAGCTCCCCTCGAACAGATGCACTGATGTCGCCAGGGCAATGGCTCCCCTCCTTCAGGTGCGCTGGGGGCGGAGGGGAGCTCTGCAGGAGGCCCTACCTGTGTCTGTTCCTCTTGCCCAGGTCCTCCTCCTCAGGAACAGGGTCGATGTCGGGCAGAGGGATGATGTAGCCGCTGTCTGCACTCAGCCTCTGCTCGTCCAGGCTGCCTTCCCAGTCCTTCAGCTTGTCTTCCTCGTGTTTGTAGGTGACGCCAATGTAGGCGTTGTCCGAGTCCACGCGCATGCGCGCCACGGCAGGGTGGTCGCTCTTCAAGAAGTCCAGGTGAATCTTTTCGTAGCTCTGCAGATATGCATTTCACGTGGTTAACCAAGTGTCACCCACTGAACTGCAGAAAGGACGCTCAGAACTATTATTTAACCGTCTGTGTTTCCAAGCTACCGCACAGATGCGGGGTTGAGACAACTGAAGGAGAGTCAGCTGTCAACTGTCACATCCCAGGGATGTGGGACATGGGGAAAGGACCACTGATGGCAGAGATCTCCTGCCATCCTACCAATGGGATCTCTCATTCTCCTTAAGATACAATGAGCCCCAGGGCACCTGGGTGGCTCAGTGGGTTAAGCGACTGACTCTTGGTTTTGGCTCAGGTCATGATCTCGCGGTTATTGAGTTTGAGCCCCGCATAGCACTGAGCCTGCTTGGGATTCTCTCTCTCTCTCTCTCTCTCTCTCTCTCTCTTTCTCTCTCCCTCTGCTCCTCCCCCGCTCTCTCTGTCGCTCTCCAAATAAACTTGTTTAAAAAAAGATACAATGAACCCCTTCACTGAGTTGGTAGCTATGACTGTGTTCCCACCCACCTCCATGCACACACACTCCCTTCTCTGGGACTAGCGGGGAGCCTTCTGGTCCCAATACATAGTCTCTTCAGGGCTTGGATGGGTCTCAATAAGAGGGGACAAGGACTTCCACTGAAAGCACCACCCCTGAAACCTTCCTGACCCTTAAACGTTGGAGAAATCTAACTCAAAACTTACAGAACTTGGATCTAAAAAGACTTCATTTTCCAGACCAATTCCAGTCTCTTCCCACCCATACATCTTACTTAACCAGCCAGGGCATCTTTGACTGAGCCACCATTAATTTCCTTTTGCCTCCTCATTGCCTCACTTATGGGAGTTGTAACGGGCAGTGAGATAATCAATAGACACAAGTATTTAACGCCCAGTTCAGCATGCAACGACCTAACGCTGCTCCTCTATGAGAAGGACAAGCAATAGATAGGAAGACTCTACATACTGACGAACCTGAATCTTAGAAATTGCATTGATTATACAACTGTGTCTGGGGCTCCTTCACAGCATCTCGGCAGAAAGTTGTTTCATTTATTAACATATCCTGCTTGGCTCCATGAAATTACATTTGTTCCTTTGAACAATGCTTCCTATTCCGCAAAAAACCAGCTGGAGCCACAGATAACAGCTGAGGTTGTTCCTTCCAGTCAGCTGGTGAAAGCCAATTTCACATGGATTTAAGTGCATTCAAATTAGCGATTTAATGGCTGTGGATGCCCTGAGACTTCTAACTGCACGGTAGCTTCAGATACTCGAACATCTGGAGAATAAAGTGCTTACAGGTGTCGCACACTTGAGATAAAAGGGGAGCCCTGAGGAGAGGGGAGGGTTTTCATTCATCATCGCTACCAGGGGCCGGGGGAGCACGCCATGAAAGCCCTGGCCACTGGATCAAACAATCTTCCTCCCCTTTGGAAACGTTCCTTTAAAACAGCGTTGAACTGTGCTGCTCGCTCGTGTGACTGCCTGCTCTTGACTTCTCCCTTTGCCCGTGCCGTTCCACCCAGCTTGGAGGGGCCCAGACAAACCTTCTTATATTGTCCCGGCAACAGATTCTCCACAATCTCACTCAGGTGGTAAAAGGAGGGTCTCTTCTCCGGCTCACTGTGCCAGCACTTGACCATGATTTCATAGCTGCGGAAGCACACAACTCCGAGTGGGCACAGGGAGGAGTGTCAGGGCACCCCCGCCCCACCCCACACGCCCGCCGGGCATGAACGCAAGGCGCACGAGATGGGGAGGGGGCTCACACTTCGCTGGTGGCGTGGTCAGGCTTGGCCATCCGGTACCCGTTCTTGATCTTGTTGTAGAAAGTGGAATCCACCATCATGCCAGGGTACGGGGTGCCCCCTGAAAACCAAAGGGAACAACCAGGATTAACGAGTGTGCGTTACACTGCTGAGATACTCGGGGGTCATACAGCACCTACAGAACACATTTGGGGATCCCCACTTGGACTTCTGGTTCTTGCAAGGAAATGAAGGGTTACCATCTCCTTGACTTCACGGGCTTGCCCGGAATCGTAAAGGTAACCAGGACTTCTGGGTTGGTCAAGTCCAGACACCCTAGGCAAAGATGCTACATCTTAGGAAAAGCACACAAGTGTTTTTCAATGTTTCTGATCCCTGGATCTACACATACAAAGCAAAATAGAAAAGGAAGAGAAATTCTCAATCACTAAAGCCAAAAAAATTACAAAAAAAAATCATTCTCACCAAAAATGTTTAATAATTAGAGCAAAAGTCAAAGCTGAGGCTTGAAATATCTAGGTGATTCTCTGCTTTTAGTAGACTGTGAGCCTCAGTTAAGCCACACACCGGGATGATGCAGTGACATCCAAGCAGGGACAAATGGGATCGAAGAAGGAGACCAGGCAGGAAGAAACCCTTTACTACCACATTAAGATAACAGAATTCATGAAACATTTCCGTTTTTATGGCCACAGTCAGAACAAGCTTAGTTTCCTCTCTAAAGCCTTCCAAAACTACTCCAAAACTCCTTCCCCTTTTCTCTTCCATTACAATTTTAATCAGAACCACCCCGTTTATTGCTATGTGTAAGTCTTATCTTATCCGAGATGAACTGTCAGAGGTCAGGGTCATGAATCACTCCTCCCTCAGGGCCCTCACCTGGCAGCACAGGGTACCTGTGTTGTTTGGGACCTGGTGACTGACGAACCCAATGACTAGGAGGCTCTTCTCCTCCAGAGAGATGATCAGGAAGGGGAATCACACTCTTTTCCTGGCCACACTTCTTTTCACCTGAGCCTCGATCACCACTGGTGAACCCACTTAACCCAAAGACCCCGTGAAAAAGCAGCTGGGGAGTGGGTGTCCTCAGGAACATCTCTAGTGGGAGAAAGTCATTCTAGCACAGCCCAAAGGAGAGGGGGGGCAAAGGCCAGACGTGAGGGTGCAGCCCCCCAAAACTCCTGGCTGTCTGCACGGGCATACTCCTGACACCAGAAGTGCGCAATGTGTGATTTAATCTGCCGCAGTGCACTTGACTCACAGCAGGTATCTTAACATTGTTACCACCCTGGAGCCTGGAAAACACAGTGTTTCCCTCCCAGTGTTTTTCCAAAACGACCCAAGCGAGCAGAGACGTCAGGCCCATACCAAGGGAAAAGATCTCCCAGAGCAGAATGCCGTAAGACCAGACGTCACTCAGCGTGGTGTAGAGGTTGTCAAAGATGCTCTCAGGAGCCATCCACTTCACAGGGAGAAAGGTCTGCATGGAAGGAGGGAGGAAATTAAATCCAGCATACGCACCAATGACCCACAGCAGCGGAAATAGTAGGGGTCCTTTTTGGACTAATAATAACTTGCAATGAGAACCTTGTCCATGTAAGTATCTCCCTGTGTTTTTTTGTCCAGGGCTGTGTTCTCCACCCTCGTGAGAGTGCCTGGCACCTGGTGGGTACTCGATAAATATTTCATGAATGATGGATAGTTGATGTGGCCTCTTAGGTCCTCCCAAGGAATAACATTTGAAAATATTTAATCCTGAATGTTTTACCCAAAAAGCGAAAGCCCTGACTGGACCAGTCTCTCCTATTTGCCGGTGTTCCTAGGAACAAAATTTGAAACAGATCCAGTGATCTGAGAACCAATTACATTACTGAATTTTAAGAACTTCATTTCCTATCACTATAAATATGACGTTATGATAATTTTGCCACTTCTTTTGGGAGGCTGTACAAACTCCAGTCGAAATACTAAGACTGAAGCAGATATACAACATAAAGGAACCACATTAGCAACCTTCAGCCTTCTGAAATTCATGGGGAGATCACAGATTCATCAACTTTTTTTTAATGTTTATTTATTTTTGAGAGAGAGAGAGAGAGAGAGACAGAGACAGAGCACAAGTGGGGGAGGGGCAGAGAAACACAGAGACAGAATCCAAAGCAGGCTCCAGGCTCTAAGCAGTCAGCACAGAGCCCAGCGCAGGGCTCGAACCCAAGAACTGTGAGATCATGACCCGAGCTGAAGTCAGATGCTTAACCCGCTGAGCCGCCCAGGCGCCCCAACTTTTTAGGCAGGTGAGAAATTGGCTCCACCAAAGTCCACTGACTTGTTCAGGGTACCTAAAGCTGGTCTCACATGGAGCCTGGACACAGACCAGTGGCCTTCTGTGGGTGGGCACAGCAACCCCATGCTGTCTCACAACTAGTGCAGTGGGGTGATTTGGAATTGTCCCTACAAGTGGAAAATGTATCCTAAATTACTGCATCTGCTTAGAGGTAGAAGGGGTGGGGAGAAAGACCATCTTTAAGGAAACTGTGCTTCTAAGATCTATTAACTCATAGGGTCGCAACATTTTAGGGGTCACAGACACCGTTTGCAAATTTGATAAAAGTTAAAGATGCTCTCTTTGGAAATGAATGCAGGTGCACCGGCACACATGATCTACACATTAATAGCTAACACTTGCTGAGGGCTCGTGTGTGCCAGGCACTGCCCTAAGCATTTAACTTAAAGTCACCGACTGAATCACCCAAGGCAACCCAGGAGATGGGTACTATTATCAGGTCGCTGTGACCGATAGGGAAACCAAGATACAGAATGGTCAAGTCACTTGCCCCAAATCCCCACAGTAGTAAGTGCTGGAACCAGTACTCACACCCAAGCAGTCTGGCTGCAGACCTTGTGCTTTCCGTATTGGTCCCAGGAGCCCATTCATGAATCTTGTGGGCTCCACATTAAAATATGGACGCTGGGGACGCCTTGGTGGCTCAGTCGGTTAAGCGTCTGGCTTTTGACTTCGGCTCAGGTCATGATCTCATGGGATCAAGCCCGGCATTGGGCTCTGCTCTGACAGCATGAAGACTCCTTGGGATTCCCCCTTTCCCTCTCTCTCTCTCTCTGCCCCTCCCCCACTTGCACATGCACACGTACATGCTCTCTTTCTCTCAAAATAAATAAATTAACTTTAAAAAAAATGTTTAAGGGGCACCTGGGTGGCTCAGTCAGTTAAGCGTCCGACTTTGGCTCAGGTCATGATCTCAAGATTAGTGGCTTTGAGCCCTGCGTCGGGCTCTGTGCTGACAGCTCAGAGCCTGAAGTCTGCTTCGGATTCTGTGTCTCCCTCTCTCTCTGCCCCTCCCCTGCTCATGCTCTCTCTCTCTCTCTGTCTCAAAAATAAATAAAACATTTAAAAATTTTTTTTTTTTAATATTTAACAACAAATATGGACACTGAATGGCCAGAAGCAATGCCTAGTTTCAGAGCTTCAGTGAGGAAAGGTGAGCAAGTCAAACGGGGGGAAAGAGCACGTACGCTGCCTTTGGACACGTAGTTTGAATCGTGCATGATGTCCCTGGCCAGGCCGAAGTCACAGATCTTCACGATTTTCCCTTGCGCCAGGAGGACGTTGCGAGCAGCCAGGTCCCGGTGGACACACTGCGTGGGAAGGGAAGAAACAACAGAGTCTGTCCATCTGCCGCCAGACCACCTCACCCCTGCAAGGTTGGCCACTTCGTGGTGGTGCTTGGGGCTGCCCGGGACACCTCAGGGAGGCTGTCCTGGAGCAAAGAGCTCACGGCCTGCAGGCTCTCATCCCGGCCACCCCCACGAAGGAGAAGGCTCTGAAGCAGAGTAGGCGCCTGATGAGACCGGACGCCCCACCACACTTCGGGGAAAGGGAAGGGAGAAGCAGCCGTTGCTACAAGCCTCTGCCAGGCCTACCACGCTCCAGGCCCGGATCTACAGAGAACTCCGTTCCGGGAACATACTCACATTTTTGGAAGCCAAAAATTCCATCCCTCGCGCCACTTGATAGGTAAAGCTCAACAAATCCAGCAGAGTCAGGCCTTCTGAGTTATCGTCCGAAAGGAGGTTTTTGACTTCCGAGTCTGCAGGAAAGGAATTAAGTGTGTTGGTGCTGGAGGACAGCGTGAAACGTCACCCACAGGGGGCTCTCCCACAGGGCTGCGCAGGCTTGTCCAAAGAACAAATCTAAAATTATTTTCCTATAGTGTTTCCAGACCTCGCAGGTGGGGACGCAAACCACACAGAGGTTCTACCATTAAAAAGAAGTATGCCTGCGGAAATATATATCTGGTGTGTGTGTGTGTGTGTGTGTGTGTGTCCATAGGGACCAGTCTAAGGGGGTCTCACACATATTTTGTTGTTTGCCTCCTATATTTCTTTTTTCAACCTTAGTTAGCAAGTCACATAGTCATCTTTAAATCTTACGGGATGAATATACATGAGGGCCCTTCGAAAAAGTAGCTTCTGGGGTGCCTGGGTGGCTCAGCCTGTTAAGCATCTGACTTTGGCTTAGGTCGTGATCTCACGGTCTGTGAGTTCGAGCCCCACATCAGGCTCTGTGCTGACAGCTCAGAGCCTGGAGCCTGCTTCGTTTGGATGGATTCTGTGTCTCCTTCTCTCCCTGCCCCTCCCCCACTTACACTCTGTGTGTGCGTCTCTCTCTTTCTCTAAAAAATAAATGACCATTAAAAAAAAAGTAGCTTCTAAGAATTGCCTTTCTCTTTTCTTGTTAAAGCCACCTTCATAGTATTTGGCTTCTTTCCTGTATTAAAGCAAGCCCCAGTCAGACTAGAGGGAACGATCTTAAAGGTCAGTGCCATTGACTCTGCGTTTAGTTCCTTTTGCAACTTGTCCACTTTGCCCAGTTAGTCTCCTCTGGAAGGGTCCCAGGGTTTTCGAGGAAGGAGGTAATCTAGGCCAGCCGTTCTCATTTCTTTTTGAACGCTTTCAGGCAAGTGAAGAGTAGTGCAACCATTCATATTTTTCCAGCCAGCCAGGAGAAGGCCAGAAATCAGGGGCGTGCCTGCCAACAGGGCCCGGGCTGAGCATGAATCAGGTTCCCCTGACATCTGGAGCCAGGTCCAGCCTGGGAAGCAATGTAAACTATTTTTAACAATACGGGAGGGGAGAGGAAGCACTGTTCCGACAGCTCTCATTGGCTAATCTTTTAAAAGGGCTTGGAAGTTCCCCCATTTGGCAATGAGGAGTGAATGGAACTTGGAACTGCAGCAATGGAAAATATTCTCATGTATGGAGCTTTGCAAAACAAGCACATTCTTTTTTTAAATGGATTTGTACCTTTCACTGAAGAACCCCGCAAGCATGCAGAGCATATCAGTGATTTACAAAATAATTTCCATGGCAGCTCAACACTTTTTTGCATTGACCAAGGAGAGGGCCCAGGCCCAGGAACACAAAATCGAGAGACTGGTCAGCCTCAGACCCAGCAGGACGTCCTCCCCACTCCAAGCCTGGGATTAGACGGGGACCTGGAAGGGTCTCCCCGCAGCAGAAGTGGGGTAGTCCATCTGCTATGGGCATCAGTTAGGCTCCCTGGAGTTCACGAATCAATGCCACTATGCCACATGTTCATCTGTTTTGAAAGATTAGACGGGATTTTCCTTCAAACAACGTTCAGTACAAACACTCAACACCCTTGTCAGAAAATATAACCTTAAATTGTCTACCTTCCAGCTTCTATCACAAAGCGGATATTAGCAAAGCCAAAAGCAAGGGCTACTGAACTCATCGATATCAGAGACTTATGTGATTAAAAATTTTTAAATACTATTGGGAACCAATATAAGGTAGCCAACTTTTAAATTTACCAAGTAAGGGCACTGAGGGGGGAAAAAACCATCAATTACCCCCATACTTTCATTTCACACACACACACACACACACACACACACACACACACACACACTAACACCAAAAAAAGGAAGATCGTTATATCAGAATAAATAATTCCTTAGAAGTTTTACATTTCAAGTAAATGAAAATGCATTGCATTAAGTTCGTCTTTATTCTCGTTCTTCCTTTCAAGTCATAGCCCAGAAAGTTCTGAGGGCACGTCACAGACCCACTTGTGCAAACCTGCATTTAGGGACCACAGCCTCACAGTCTGACTCACCCCACCTGCTCACCTTCCCCTGAGAATTGACCACTATCCGAAAGTAGAGCATGCCTATGAAACCCTCTGCAAGCCAAAATGGCATAAAGCAAAGAAGCAAATCCTCTTTGGATTGATTTCTCTCAGCAAGCGAAAACAAATACTCACGTGGGCCTTTCATAAAAGCAGAGTGGCACGAACAAAACTTGCAGAGAGCAGGGGATATCTGAATCGTTAAGGCACTAGAAGAGGCAGAGAGGACACACTGACACTTTTACCTGACGTAGATTTCTTCTTATACGAGGCCGGGCGATCATACAGAGATCTCTGGATGTCCGAGTATTTAGAAACCTCTTTCCTTTCCAGCATGGGGACGTACTGTGTGGTATCAGCTTGCTTCATGTCCATATAGTCACCGTTGTTTTCAAAAGATAAAATAACGTAACTGTAAAAACAGAAAAAGAAACCTGATTCAGGGTGCCCCTCGGGGGTGGTCATTCAACATTCAGTAGGGGACGACCAGGTGCCTACCGCATGCAAGGTAGTGTGGTGAGTAGGGGGGTGGCCGGGGTGAGCAAAAGCAAAACCAATGTGTACCCTTCACGTGGGGTGGTCTGGTAGATGAGATGAGCACTAATCAGTAATCACACAAACACACGGGTCATCTACTCAGGTGTGTCTGTCCTTATTCTTGCTCCGTTTTACAATAAACAGGCCACAAACCTGGACCACACGACCACATGGCTCGGGCAGACGTTTCCTGCTACTCCGTAAATTCAGTGCCAGTTTGGTGGCCGTCGAGTAATTCGATACAAAGGGAACTTGTACTTTCTGATCTTACGGAACTTGAAATCTACAGAGATCTTTATAGCCACCTGTAAGTTCCTGCAGTTACGATCACTACCACTGGCTTGATTTATAGCTGCAATTACGGGTCTTAAGTGGAACACACAAAAACAGCAAACTGGCCCCCAGAATGAGTCCAACTTTTGCTTCCATTCAAACCTCTCAGTTAGGCCTCCTCAGGTGATATCTGGTCCAAAACACCAGCACCGTGTCATGGGATGTACCGGCACGTGTCACCATCATGGAATGATGGGCAGGGGAGCTGGACTCTTGCCACCTGCCGGCCCTGGATCTGCAGACGTGGATTCTATCCCGACGTGGGTTCTCCCCACTTGTAACACAACGATTCACAGCAACGTGTCCCTCTGCACCCACCTCCGTGTGCTTTCATCAGCAGGGTTCAGCCCAAAAATGTCCAACTCTTTCTTTGGCTTCTCTGGGTGTCGGCTCAGGAAGCTGTCCCTATTCTTATGCAAATAGTTGACCAAATCCCCATAGAAGCAGTACTCCGTGATGATGTAAATAGGGCCTGTGGGAACCAAGGCCAGTTTAGAAATGGGTATGAAAATGAAGAAGAGAAAAGTCACGAAATGCTGTGCGCGCTGGCGAGAGATATGGCTCAAAAACAATGACCTTCCATTCAGTGGAATCCAGGCAACTCCATTCACGGACTTATATTTGTGGGCATGTTTGCAGGGAGAGAAGGAGGGTTTAAAAAAGTCTGGACAGGGGCACCTGGGTGGCTCAGTCGGTTAAGCGTCCGACTTCGGCTCAGGTCACGATGTCACTGTCCGTGAGTTCGAGCCCCGCGTCGGGCTCTGTGCTGACAGCTCAGAACCTGGAGCCTGTTTCGGATTCTGTGTCTCCCTCTCTCTGACCCTCCCCCGTTCATGCTCTGTCTCTCCCTGTCTCAAAAATAAATAAAACGTTAAAAAAAAATTAAAAAATAAAATAAAATAAAAAAGTCTGGACAGGGAAGCCTGGGTGGCTCAGTCAGGTAAGCATCTGACTCTTGACTTTGCTCAGGTCATGATCTCACAGTCATGAGATCATTTGGGAGGCTCTCTCTCTCTGCCTCAAAATAAGTAAACTTTAAAAAACAAAAACAAAAAAGGAGGTGCCTGGGTGGCTCAGTCAGTTGAGCGTCTGACTTCAGCTCAGGTCTTGATCTCACAGTTTGTGAGTTCAAGCCCCACGTCAGGCTCTCTGCTGTCAGTGCAAAGCCTGCTTCGGATCCTCTGTTCCCCTTTTTCTCTGCACCTCTCTCTCTCTCTCAAAAATAAATAAACATTAAAAAAAAAAAAATCCTGGGCAGTCTTCCCAACTATAGATCTATACAAGATCCCTACCCCCAGGTCAGGAAACCTACCCGACTTGGTGCAGGCCCCCAGCAAGTTCACAATGTTTAAATGGGGCCCCAGGTGAGTCATTATCTTCAGTTCCGACATGAGAGCTTGTTTTTCACTGGATCTGGCTGTGGCTGTTGAAGAAATAAATCACGTATCAGTTCAACTGATTTACTTCCCAGAAAAAGCCAGCAACATGGCTTTAATCCTGTGATTGGATGTCATTTTACTTAGCGAAGAGTCTAAAAGAGAAACACATAGTGACTTGGTCTAGACTGATAACTAATCCCAAGTCTTCAGGGAAAAAAGAAGTCACCAAAAATAACAACTCTTGATTTTCCAACATACAGGCAACAAGAATAATTTAAATAACCCGACTGAGAAAAGAGTCTACCCATGAAACCTAGAGTCGAAAGAACCAAGATCTAGTCCTAAGTTTGGCATTTACTGGCTGTGGGGTTTGGAGCGATTCACTTACTATCTCCATTTTCGAAGAAATCCCAGGATGGGGCACTTACGTTTTAGCATCTTTACTGCTACTTTCATGACAGGCTGGGACCGGCTCAATCCATAGGCAGTTCCTTCGACCACTTTCCCGAACGCACCAGATCCCAGGATACGACCTGTGGGCGATCAGAACCACTAACTCAGGCAGACGGTGGCGTCCCCTCAGTTCTATTCCCCATGGCCAGCGCTCGCAGGGGCACAGCGGGGGCATTCTTCCAGCATGGAGTAAGCATAATGGTTCCTCCAAGTCACCATGTCAAGACCAGCACCGAACCCACGGGGAAGGACATTAGCATGATTGCTTTTGTCAAATAACATTTGCAAGGAAAAGGAAAACGCAGGGAGGAATAAGGAGGGTGCAGCTCTCCTTGGGGTGAGCATCCTGTCGGCTAGCTCCAGCGCTGGGCCAGACTGCAGGCTCCCATGTGCTCGTTTTCTGTGGCTCTCACCCAAAACCCCCTGCCTCGCTACCCTTCTGTTCTCCACAGGCATCTTTTGCATCAATAAGTCCTTATCCACTGGAAAGACTGCAGCATTCAAGATATCGCTGATTCCGAGGAATGACGAAGTAAACTTCAGGCTGGTGTCCTAGCTGCCTGCTTGTCAGAAAGCCCAGGCACAACAAAGGCTAAACACGCCCTGGGAGCAAAAGGAAATGGAAGCTGCTGTCCCCACTCTTAAAGAGCTCACAGTCTAAATTTGTTTTAAGGTTTTATTTTATTGTTTGAGAGAGAGAGAGAGAAAGAGAGAGAGACAGACAGCACGAGCGGGGAGGGGCAAAGAGAGAAGGAGACACAGAATCGGAAGCAGGCTCCAGGCTCTGAGCTGTCAGCACAGAGCCCGACGCGGGGCTTGAATCCACAAACGCAAGATCATGACCTGAGCCAAAGTCAGACACCTAACCGACTGAGCCACTCAGGTGCCCCCAAAGAGCTCGCAGTCTAAAAAGGAATGCTTCCCAGAGTGGCCAGCCCCACCACGCAGAGCCAAACCAGGAAAAGACTCAGCTCATAAGGGACTAATAGCCAGAAGTAACTCTTTTTTTTTTTTTTTTAATGTTTATTGATTTTGTGTGAGAGAGAGAGAGAGAGAGAGAGAGAGAGAACATGTGCCAGCAGGGGAGGGGCAGAGAGAGGGGGAAAGAGAGAGAGAATCCCAGGCAGGCTCTGTACTGTTAGCACAGAGCCCGAGGTGGGGCTTGAACTCACAAACCATGAGATCATGACCTGAGCCGAAGTCAAGAGTTGGACGCTTAACCTACTGAGCCACCTAGGCGCCCCGGCCAGCAGCAACTCTGACTGAATGTTTTCATGTCGGAAGCTGCACCCGGAAAGGTACTGCTTCCCTAGCAACCTGGAAATACACAGGAGCAGAGAGAGACATAGAAATGCCTCTTAGCATATTAGGGATGTCGCCCTTTTCCACCACATTTTATTACTTTAAGTTCCTCGCTCCATTTTGTAAAATTAGGGGGTGGTGGTGGGGTGGGACTGGCAGCAGAGAGAGATAATAAAGAAAGCTAAATTCCCAGCTGTAATATTTAAACTTGGAAGTAGCTAGGATACCATATTTGATTTCAGCTTAAGTAAGTCTCTAAGAAGACCTAACCTTGCCATACTCTGGAATGAGACAAGTGGATAATTAAACACTGCCTCTGGCATCCTCCGAAGTACATACCGTTAGCATATTCCTGATGACACAACTTCTAGCTCTTTCATTTGTCTTTGTCTTGTTTTCATTCATTCTGAATATGATTTAAAATTAAAAAAAAAAAACCCTTGGACTAAAGCTTCATGTAGTTGGTCTCAGCCCAAGATTGCAATAGTTGAGAAGTTGGCTTGATTATTTTTACACGTTCCGCTTTGAAAAGTACCTATTTTATTTATTTTGAGAGAGAGAGAGAGAGAGAGAGCGAGCAGGGGAGGTGCAGAGAGAGGAAGATAGAGAATCCCAAGCAGGCTCCAGGCGGTCACCACAGAGCTCGACGCAGGGCTCAAACCCACGAACCTCAAGATGATAATCTGAGTCGAAATCAAAGAGTCAGACACTCAACCGCCTGAGCCACCCGAGCACCCCCAAAAAAGTACCTATTAAATATGTATATTCTAAAGAAGTATCTAATACATCCTCAGAATGTACTGGATTAAAATACCCTTTGTGGTTGTCCTCATTCGTTTCTCATCTCTTTTCGGTCACCGAAATTCGCCTCATTTTCAATTTGTGTCATTCCCAAAGCAAAGCCATTTTGCTTGTTATCTTTGGCAGGACCTCCTCATATTCTCTTCTCCTCTTGTAAAATTTTCTTTAACCATAATTTGCTACAGGACAAGATTTAAAAAAAAAAAAAAAACCCAAAAACTACTGCGGTGATGCAATTAACTCATTTTCAAGACAAAAATACTTCTGACGGCCAACTTCCATTGCCTAGCTCTTGCTAAGCAAGCCCAGATCCCTTATTCCTGCACAAGGCTATAAAAAGTAAAGTTATGTAGAAATCAAAAGGGAGTCTTGGGAGATCAGCCGGGTAGGCGCTTACCAAGCACTAGTCCATCTCTTGGAAACTCCCATCTAGAGTCATAAGGCAGCTGCATCGGGTCCACGTAAATATATTCATGTCCATCGGGGCTGATCGATTCAATGACCCTCCAACGAATTTCATACCTCGGTTTCTGTAAATGACCGGGACAACTAGCTGGTGAATTACCAAAGTCCAAAGGCACCAAAGCTTAACTACAGCAAGGCGACCACACACAGTAGGACCGAGCGACACTTTCGTTCAACACGTAACGACTGAGCTCCTTCTCTGTGCCAAGCACTGAACTAGACTGCGCTGCTCCTTGTTCGTATCTTTCGTTCTCTGAAGAAAATATCTACCTGTTTCCAAATGACAACCAGGACAATGAGGGAGATGATCACAATCACCAGCAGGACCAGGACTGCAGCCGCCACTGTGAGTTCAGAACGCAGCGCTGGAGGAGAAAGAGGCATGGTGAAGAATTCGCACAAATGTGCCAGAGCGCAGGAAGGTGAGGGGGGTGTGCCTGGGCCGGAACTCTCACACCGCTGGTGGAAAAGCAGGAGGCTGCTTGGCTTATTTTAGGGACGGGCGATAGCATCTCTCCATCACCTACGCTCATGAAACCAGTCCAGTCTCTTCCCTTAGCAGAGAAAGGGACAAAATTCAATCAACTCTGTGCAACTGCACAAGACTGCGCAAAATGCCATACTTCCTCCAAGGGTGCCGCAGCATTAACATTCTAGACAGAATGTGAACTGGGAATATAAAGACTGACAAATGACACTGAACGCTGTGTAAGTTCAGTTTTTTTTGAAAGGCTGCAGTGTGTTTCTATCACTTCTGGCTTTATTATTATTATTATTATTATTATTATTATTATTATTTTTAAGAATTCAACCTGTCTCAAGGGTTGTAAGGAGCAACAAGGCAGAAGATCCTCCTTCCCCCTCACCACCCCTCCCCTCCCCCCCTCAGACTAAAGAGACTGAGCAGCTATCCTGTTAGACAAGCAAAATGCCTAGGGTGCTTCTGCGAGATGCAGTTTGGGGTCAAAATCTGAAAGAAAAGGGTTCCCATATGGATGCCCAGAGAAGGCCCTTTGAGAGCATTCGGAGCTGAATTTCTGCCTTGGGGCCTTCATTCCTTTAGAACCCCATCTGGGACTCGAAGTTCTGGCTGAGGGAGGAAGGGCTTGGCGGATGTCTAAGAGCAACTCACTGGGAGCCACCAGCTTCAGCTCTCGGTTCTCGGCTCCAAGAAGATTCTTGGCCAGGCATCGAACGGCGATGGTCTCCTCCACTCTGGTGAACGTCACTCGGCCCTCCACAGTACTCCTGTCCCGGCGGTGGACCTCCGTGATGATGTTCGAGATGTTGTTCGCCAAAACCGTCCATGAAGTTTCGTTATTACATCTGGAGAAAAAGAGGACATCAGTGTAGAGCCAATTATCGGGATAATGGAGGTGACTGAAGCAGTGAGACTCCTCTAAGGTGGCAAGCAGTTCTGACCTTGCCTACATTTGGGGGTGCCACAGGTTGACTTTCTCATTTTATGCACATAATAACGCTAAAACTTGTTTGCACACGCCCAAGAGAGAATAACCTATAGGTGGATAAATGAAAGGTAACTGTTGAAACGTACACATAGATCAACCTACAAGTTAACTAACTTGGATTTAAATTAAAAAAAAAAAAAAAAAAAAGAATAGGGGCGCCCGGGTGGCTCAGTCGGTTAAGCATCCGATTTCGGCTCAGGTCATAGTCTCACAGTTCGTGAGTTCGAGCCCTGCATTGGGCTCCTGTGCTGACAGCATGGAGCCTGGAGCCTGTTCCAGATCCTCTGTCTCCCTCTCTCTCTGCCCCTCCCTGGCGCACTCACTCCCTCTCTCTCCTTTCTCTCTCTCTCAAAAATAAAATAAAAGCATTTAAAAAAAAATAATTAAAAAAAAAAGTTGACTGTTAGGAAGTACACGAGGTAGAAATAAGTTCAGTCAAATATAACTACCAATCCCAAGTCTTGACCCCATGAGCAAACGGAACAGTTCCACCTCAAGAATGTTTAGGGGCACCTGGGTGGCTCAGTCGGGTGAGCGTCCAACTCTTGATTTAGGCTCAGGTTATGATCTCATGGTTTGTGGGATGGAGTCCTGAGTTGGGCCCTGAGCTGACGGTGTAGAGCTTGCTTTGGATTCTCTCCCTCTCTCTCTGCCCCTCTCCTCCACTCACTCTCGCAAATAAATAAATTAATTTGAAAAAAATAATGTTTAACTATCCCCATTTTCCACCCCTTGAAAAAGCCTGGCTCCGTCCTTTTCTCTCCACTTGCACTGTCGACAGCCCGTAAGATGTCGCAAGGTTTGGAGTGATCCCTGGCTGAGTTACAAGACCTAGATTCCAGCTTTCGTCAAAATCTAAGTCCAGGCTCTCAGCCCCAAGAAGGGGAAGGTCCAGGAGTCTCAGCCTCCAGCAGAAACAGTCGAGGCAAGGCTTCTGAACACAACCAGTCACCACGGGTCAAAGTGGGACCATGTCGCTCAAGTGCCCATCATGGAAGGTTCACAAATGGGGGGTACAGGAGGAACCGGTGGGGTAACTCCTGCCAAACAGCAGGCAGGCAAATGACGTGAGCAGTCACATGGGCAATATTTTCGTTTACGTTCCCATGCCAGTCTAGCTACCAAATAAAGTTCACCATATAAGAAGTGAAAGGTGAAGTGGGCCAGGATAGTAAAAATCCTCTTATCACTGTAGTCCTTTAAATTCATCTTCTTTTCTTTTCTTTCTTTAAATTTTTGTAAGCATTTTTAAATTTATTTTTGAAAGAGAAAGAGCGTGAGCAGGGGAGGGGCAGAGAGAGAGGGAGACACAGGATCCGAAGCAGGCTCCAGGCCCTGAGCTGTCAGCACAGAGCCCGACGCGGGGCTCGAACCCAGGAACCGTGAGATCGTGACCTGAGCTGAAGCTGGATGCTTAACCGACTGACCCACCCAGGCGCCCCCATCTTCTTTTCTGATTAGGGACCTTTTGAGAATCTGGTGAGAGCCACGGACCTTCTCCTTACGTCTCTTCACGACCACACAAATGCACACGCATACATAACGTGCACATGTGCAGACCGAGCCCGGGTTTCGAACCCTACCTTGTAGTTTATGAGACTTAGGCCAAGTAAGAATCACAAATACAAAAAACAACAACAACAACAACAACAAAAAAAACAAAAAACAAGAAAATGACCAACAAGAGAAAGAAAATGCATTTGAAGTTCTTCCTATCAAGGAGGAAACATTCTGACCACACATGGAAAAGAAACATTTCATTTCCATACTTCTTAATATCCTTGCAAATCATCCACTCGATATCGGGAAGAGGTGTCCCTTCTGCTGTGCATCTCACAGTCTGTCCCCCGGTGGAGCCATGGTGATCGTCGACCAAGTCCAGAATAGACGAGGGAACTGCAAGAAGGGAAAAGAAATCAGAACGGGATGGCCTGTGTCCCAGAACTCCCGTGAAACACAAGTTCAGAACTTGTCCACGTGGCACTTGAACCTACAGAGCAAATAACCGCCCAAGAAGGGGCTGAAAGCAATTATGTGCATAATAATAATGCTCCAGTTCGGGCAGACCCACTTGGTTAAGAGCATTTTCACAGTTTCAGTGTTTGGGGATTTGTACCCTGTGGTGTTTGAAATCTGGAGTGAGGAAAGCAAAAAGCCCCTGTGGTTATTTGGCTTAAAAGGCAAAGAGGGCTCTTAAAATTGTATTACAGCTTGGGGTTCGACTAATGGATTCAGCTAGAGTATAATCTAAAGCAGCATCTACCAAAGTGCCTCTGTGGAATGTGACTACGTTTTAAAGATTAAAAAAAAATTTTTTTTTTAATGTTTATTTATTTCTGAGACAGAGAGACACAGAGCATGAGTGGGGGAGGGGCAGAGAGAGAGGGAGACACAGAATCCGAAGCAGGTTCCAGGCTCTGAGCTGTCAGCACAGAGCCCGACTCGGGGCTCGAACTTACAAACCGTGAGATCATGACCTGAGCCGAAGTCGGTCGCTCAACTGACTAAACCACCCAGGCGCCCCTAAAAGACTTTCTTTAATCCATGATCAAATAATTAGATTTTTTTTAAGATTGTATTTTTAAGTAATCTCTACACCCAATGTGGGGCTCAAGTCCATGACCCCAAGATCAAGAGCTGCATGCTCTATTAACGGAACCAGCCAGGCGCGCCCCTGTGGTCAAACAAACTAGAAATATGCTAACACCTCATCACAGATTTACTGCGAGGGTCAACTGAGCCCACCTAAGACAGTCCCTGGCACACGGTAGGCACCTAAGTAAACAGGTGCTGAGCCTGAACGTAAACAGACTCAGGCATTCCCTCCTGCTAAGGGCTATTGTCCAATATCTTCAAGGGAAGCTAAGCAAAAAGGCTAAAAGTCTCCGGAACAATCTAAACATCATCTGGACAAAAAAAAAAAAAAAAAAAAAAAAGCATCATTTTCCTCTTCCCAGAACTGGAGGTGCCAGACTGAGAAGCAGGTGGTGTTGTAACCTAGGAATTCCCCAGTCAGGGTGCTTCAGAGCAGAGCCGGGAACTTCCCAGAACTGCGTGAATTCATTAAGCCCAACAAAGCTTTCCCTGACACGTGACATCTACACCCCCTGCTTCTCCCATGAAGTGTTGCTTTTCTCTCCACGACCTGGGCGAATAGTGCCAAACCCTCCCTGGGGGACACCCGTGCACTTATTCCCTGAGCTGACATTACCTTTGTACTGCCCTTACACACCTTGCGTTAAGAGTTCGAAAGTATAGCTCTTCACGTCGTCTTCATTTTGGACGACAATAGTGTAATGGCCACTGTCTTCTTCCTTCGCACGGATCAGCTTTAATTTGCTTCGATACCTGACAAGAAAAGTACTCTGTCTCAGCAGGTCGTAGCCAAATAGGTTCCACCCATTCAAGCAGTTACCACGTTCAATTTAAATTTTGTTTTTGTAAAAAAAAAAGGAAAAACAACTTATTTTCTTGACCACCTCATCACTTTTCTGGGATTTTCGGTGCACTTTCTACATGTTGAAGGTCTGACTTATAGACACTTAATTTTTTTTTTTTTTTTTTAAGTAGGCTTCAATGCGCAACATGGAGTCCAACGCAGGCTTGAACTCATGGCCCTGAGACCAAGACCTGAGGTGAGATCAAGAGTCAGGCACTTAACCAACTGAGCCAACCGGGCACCCCAACACTTAATTCTTTTATTTTTCTTTTATTTATTTTTCTTTAACGTTTATTTACTTTTTTTTTTTTTTTTTTTTTTTTTTTTGGGACAGAGAGAGACAGAGCATGAACGGGGGAGGGGCAGAGAGAGAGGGAGACACAGAATCGGAAACAGGCTCCAGGCTCTGAGCCATCAGCCCAGAGCCCGACGCGGGGCTCGAACTCCCGGACCGCGAGATCGTGACCTGGCCGAAGTCGGACGCTTAACCGACTGCGCCACCCAGGCGCCCCCGTTTATTTACTTTTTGAGGGAGAGAAAGACAGTGCGAGCAGGCAAGGGGCAGAGAGAGAGGTGTCAGCACAGAGCCTGGAGCCAGGCTTGAACCTACGAACTGTGAGATCATGACCTGAGGTGAAGTCGGACGCTTAACCAACTGAGCCACCCAGGTGCCACCGACACTTAATTCTTAAACAGAAGACCAGACATCTTGAGATGAGGGATAGCTTATGTGGCTAGAACACTGATCAGCTCTGGTAAGGCCTGACTTCTGAATGAAAGTAGACATAACCCACCAACTTCCCTTTAAAAAAAAAAAAAAAAAACTTCATGTTTACCTTTTAAAAAACACTTGCTTCTCCTACATATCCATCATTTAGGTGGTTCAGCCAAACAATGGGCCACCATTGGAAGAAACAATGAGGACATGGTCTATAAACTCATATGGAGAGGTCACCAGGGTATAACATTCCTGCTCGTTGGTATTTGCTTAAAGAAACTCTGGAAGGTTTCAGAAGAACCTAGTGAAACTAATAGAGGTATTTCTCTGCGTGGGGAGGCAGGGGGACCTGGGAAAATGGTGACAGGACAGAGTGAGGCTTACTACAATGCACTATCTTGATGTCCGAATGTTTTGAATGCACAAGATTCCATCACCTATTAAAAATAAATACATTAAGGGGCGCCTGGGTGGCTCAGTCGGTTAAGCGTCCAACTTCAGCTCAGGTCACAATCTCGCGGTCCATGAGTTCGAGCCCTGCGTCGGGCTCTGGGCTGACGGCTCAGAGCCTAGAGCCTGCTTTTGATTCTGTGTCTCCCTCTCTCTCTGCCCCTCCCCCATTCATGCTCTGTCTCTCTCTGTCTCAAAAATAAATAAACGTTAAAAAAAAAACTTAAAAAAAATAAATACATTAAGAAACTCCATTTCTTCATACTTTACTAAAGGGAAGTTTCCCCTAAAGACTTCTTACATGTGTTATAAATGACATTTGGCTCTATGTATGTACATCAATAAAGTACTGGCCCATTTGATTTCTTTTCCTTCTTTATAAAACATCACAGCAGGAAAAGGCAACGGGATGGAAGGGGGAGAGTGCTGGTCAGGAAGCGAGGAGACCTTGGGCATTACTGCAATTCTCCATGCATCAGCTCCCTTATGTGTAGCATGGGATAACTGTATGCATAGCGCACTGTCATTTTCAGAATTAGTTAAATGAAATTATATGTGTGAAAGCATCTTGAGGGCTCAGAAGTACCCTGTAAATGTTGAGTCGTCTAGCCCCAGGTGCTGGGCACCAGCACGGGGGGCAAGAGCACACACTGGGCTGGCTTTTCCTCTGCTGCACCATACTGGACAGGATTCAGGCCTGGACTTCCTGAGTGAGTCCCCACAGGCGCTCCTGGCTACGCGTCACCGAACAGTCCTCTCACTCAATGCCTACACCTGCTCAGCCAAGAAAACTGGTGGATCCACTGGTTCTAAACTTCAGGAAGCCAGACACCCCGACCTCAAACTCCCTCCTCACAGTCCCTGGCCCACAATGGGAACAGTGGTATGTCCTAGAGGGACTCTTGAATCACTGTGACAGGCAGCTTTCCCGAACCTCTCGTTGGTGAGCTTTGCTCGGTCATTACTATTGATTATGGCTCGCGTATAGCACTCCTACAAGCGTCTAAGTGTTAGCTGTGCCAGAATTACCCTGTTCCTCTCTGGCCTCACACCTAATGGAAAGTTTAGCACTGCCCACCTCTTTGCACACCCTCATTTCATGTCATCAGAAAGCCTTCCAGATTCGGTATTCACCACTTTTTCCATCGCTGTTCCACAGAGGCAGTAAAATTCCATTTTCTCAGATACCACTTCTCAACGGCACATGGGATTTAGTTCAGAAAGAAGAAAGCAGGGGCGCCTGGGTGGCGCAGTCGGTTAAGCGTCCGACTTCAGCCAGGTCACCATCTCGCGGTCTGTGAGTTCGAGCCCCACGTCGGGCTCTGGGCTGATGGCTCGGAGCCTGGAGCCTGTTTCCGATTCTGTGTCTCCCTCTCTCTCTGCCCCTCCCCCGTTCATGCTCTGTCTCTCTCTGTCCCAAAAATAAATAAACGTTGAAAAAAAAATTAAAAAAAAAAAAAAAAGAAAGAAGAAAGCAAATCCCAAGATTAAGTGAACGGACGAGAAGGGTTCTTCCCCTCTTCCCTGAAGGCTGGAAATCGAGGACTGCCCTGTGTCTCCCTAGGACGACTTCTGAGGACGGCACAGCGTGGGAGTAGCTGGTCCCTCAAGATGTACTTTCTGCTCTGGGATTCTAATCAGAGCTTAAAACTAATCTGCGAGGGGCCTCAAAATGTCATCAGGTCTAATTCCTTGCCTTGAAGCACATAAGGTTTTATTAATGGGAATGCAAGCTGGTGCAGCCACTCTGGAAAACAGTATGGAGGTTCCTCAAAAAAATAAAAATAGAACTGCCCTACGACCCAGCAATTGCACTACTAGGCATTTATCCATGGGATTCCGGTGTGCTGTTTCGAAGGGACACATGCACCCCATGTTTATAGCAGCACTATCGACAATAGCCAAAGTATGGAAAGAGCCCAAATGTCCACTGACGGATGAATGGATAAAGAAGATGTGGTATATATATATACAATGGAGTATTACTCGGCAATCAAAATGAAATCTTGCCATTTGCAATTACATGATGGAACTGGAAGGTATTATTATAAGTGAAATTAGTCAGAGAAAGACAAAAACCATATGACTTCACTCATATGAGGACTTTAAGAGACAAAACAGATGAACATAAGGGAAGGGAAACAAAAATCATATAAAAACAGGGAGGGGGACAAAGCAGAAGAGACTCATAAATATGGAGAACAAACTGAGGGTTACTGGAGGGGTTGTGGGAGGGGGGATGGGCCAAATGGGTTAAGGGCCACTAAGGAATCTACTCCTGAAATCATTGTTGCACTATCTGCTAACCAATTTGGATGTAAACTTAAAAAAATAAAAAGTAAAACAAATTAATAAAAAATAATAAAAAATAATACTAATAATAAAATAATAAAAATTAAAAAATAAGGTATTATTAACCCTACATTACAGAGGAGGAAACTGAGGCTGAGGTGACTTAACTCCACCCCTAGTTAAGAGATGAGAGCGATATACTATTTTATCAGAGGGCAGGGATCCAAACTATGGTCGTTGTACATTTTCTCCAAACCAAATCTGGCCAGACTCTACCCTTATTTCCTGTGGAGGCCTCGCTAGGGCAGATGTGTTTCAAATTAAACCAGTGATGTTTTGTTTCATATAGGTTTATGTGATAATGGCCTCGTCACTGGAATCACCAACATGTCTAGTTGCCACACAGATGGGGGATGT
This sequence comes from Lynx canadensis, assembly GCF_007474595.2. Lineage (NCBI taxonomy): Eukaryota > Metazoa > Chordata > Mammalia > Carnivora > Felidae > Lynx > Lynx canadensis. The sequence goes on from NC_044306.2 coordinate 162,690,506, forward strand.
CACGGAATGTATTCAATCCAAGTGGGTCCAATTTTATGTTCCTCCCTCCATCCCTTCCCGGAGGCAGGAAATGGTCTTTCATTGGGAACAGAGCTTTTCAGTTCTTTCTTCTTATTTTATTGTTAAGTATTTACCAGCATAGTATTACTACATGGCAACGTGACCACCAAAGGTACCTGATTTCAAGGGCCTCCCGTGCTGGTTTGTTACATCTCCTAGACTGATTCTCGGTTTGTGCTGCGAAACACGCGCGAACCTCGCTCTGTCTACAGACACACCATAAAAAGGACAGGCATGCGTGGGAAGGGTGTTTCTTTACCTTATTTCCTGAATCTTTTCTATGTCGGTGGTGATCTCCGTGAGATTTTCAATCAGAGTCAGGTTGTCCTTCAGCCAGGATATCCTGGGAGGGGGGTAGGCCTGCACGTCCACCACGAAATGTTTGACTTCATGCAGGTCAACAGCCTCCAACGGGCTGAAGTTGGGTTTGATTTCAATGAACCCTTTCTCTGTACAGGGAAGAGTTTCCATTAAGTAACGATTACCACATGATCGATCCTGAGCAGCCCGGACGACTGACATTTTAGAAAGCAGAATGTACCATGGACGGAAATGGTGACTTTCTTCATCTCTTTGACCTCCTTGGTGGCCTGGCGGGCAGCACATTCATAATCTCCACTATCCTTCACCGTGGCCTCGGGGACCGTCAGAGTGTAAACCAGTTTGATGGACGGGACCTTGATCTCCTCCAGCATCGTGATGCCTTTGCCTTTCTATAATACAGCAGAAGGGGAGGAAAACCAACTTTAAAAAGCTAGCTCCTGAGGCCTCATGGAAAGTCTGGACTCTGGGTGGTGATGGGGCACCGGTATAGACTCCCAGATGGTAATGTACTACCCTGTAGGGATGCTGATAAGGGGGGAAGCTGTGCATGCGTGGGGCAGGGGCTATATGGGAAATCTCTGTACCGTCCACCGAATTTTACTGTCAACCTAAAACTGCTCTAAACAATAAAGTCTGACAAAAAAGATTTTTTTTTAAGCTAACTCCTTAGAAAATCATGTTTTAAGAGGACATTCAATGGCACAGTAAGGTGTTTGTGGTATACCACTGAAGGAAAAAGGATCTAACAAAGTACTATTTAAAGCATAATACCCATTAATGGTCACATGTATTTTGTATACAAAGTACTGAAAGGATTTGTCTCCCTAAAATATTAACGGTGATGTTCTGGGAAGTGGCTTTTCCTCTGTTTCTCTGAATTTTCTAATATTATAATAATAAACCTGCATGATTTATGATCTGATGAAAACTTTGTGTTACAAAGCAATACTGTGCTTATGTATTTTTTTGGTCCAAACAGCAGGTACTGTGGTTTGGGGGTGGGAGTGGGGGGAAATGTCTATCTCCAATAAATAAAAAGAAATGCTTATGCTTTAAGGATTAAGGGCAATCAAGTGTGAAGGGTAAAATAAAAACGCCTCATGTTTCAGAGAAGAGGTACACATATTGGACTATGAATGTCTCTTCAATGCACGAGGTCTATGTGAAGGTAGTAGGTGAAAATGTGATATGTGATAATGGTCATATGTGAAAATGCCCAACTTCCAGTCAGATGCCCCAGAGAGAAAGGAAGGAAGGGGCAGTAAGAGCACAGCGGAGAAAGTGGATAAAAGGAGAGAAGCTCTCAATTGCCAAAAAGAGCAGGGAGCAGAAATTTGCAAATCAGGACTGAAGGGGAAAAAATACATATTATATACATATATACACACATATACATAACCATATATACCCATATAATCATATACAAATACATACATGGTTTTTGCTCTCCATGAGGCTGCTGCATTAAGCCCTGCTGATCATCACTCCATCGGACAGTCACAGCCATTTACACACGGTTCTCTTGTACACTTATCACAATGCGTCAGAATGAATGAGACCCTGTGTGTAAATCCCCAGGGACCTACAGCTAGCATGTGGTTCCCCTTTCCCCAATTCTGTCCGCACTCCTCCCTCCTCTGGTGCATGGGCCAGCTTCTAGCAGAGTGTTTGGGATTTAGCAAACATTCCTCAATCGTTGCCTAATGATTCAAGTTAAGCCTGCTCACTGAAGGCAGGCCATGCAAAGAAAGACCAGGCCAAAAGGAGCGAGAACAGCGTCCTGGGTGGCAAAGAAGCAGAACTGAAAGGGGGCAGGCCATCGACATTATCAAATGCCTCAAAACCCAAAAGGATGGGAGCCAAGAAAATGGGAATTAATGACTCTCTCAGCAGTTCATAAATTGTAAAAGCCACCCCCTTTTGCTTTTCTAATTTTTTGGTTGCTAAGTTGTAGCCATAGAGCTTTCCTATTTCTTTCTAACTTATGAATAAGAAGGCTGAGGGTGCAACCTTTATGCATTCTGAAGGGTCTGGTCCAGCTTTTGTCTCAGCCTCTTCCATTGCCCGAAAAGCCAGAAAGTCATCTAGACAAATGGGCTCACTACAGAGGCGGCAAGCTGAGGTCTGGACAAGCTCATGTCCTGCCCTGGCAGTGACGGGTCTTTTGAGTCCTGCTGTGCCCCACCCCGTTCCACCAGGAGCCCAGAAGCTACCTACCACTTCTCCAGGGTAAGTCCACTGAAGGTCAACCACCTCGTTGTTAAAGACGGCGCAGGTGACCACAATCGTCTCCCCTGACTTATAGACAGTTTTGAGAGCTTCCATTTCCAGATCAAGTTCTGATGTTGCTATTTAAAAAAAGAATAAACACAAGGACCTCAATAGCCACAGTATAGTTAGAATCTTCTAAGGTTGGGGTTTGTTTTCTTTTTTAAAAAGAAATGAAAAATAATTTTCAAACCACTGTGATCAAGAAGATATTTTTGAAGTCTCAGGAGCCTTGATTTTATGTTGGCATACATAATTTGGCATATAGTTATAAAATAACACACCTACACACGTACACACAAATACCTACATACAAAACAGTAACGATAGTAAAAGTAAATTCCAATTTAACAGAACATCACCTTCCTTAGCATTGGGGTCAATGATGGCTTTCCTCTTCTGCAATCACCTTTATGGATGTATTTATTCATTTACTCAACCAATCTTTACTGACCAGCACTGCTAGGGGCACTCCTACCCTACCCTTTCTCTCCTCTCTCCCACCCTCCTACCCGGCTATTCTCAGCCCTTTTCTAGAACCTACCACAGTGCGGGCATAAAATAAGCCCTTACCGAGAGTCCAATGGCCCTCTGCTGCTGCCTTCTTGCACGTGAGTGTTCAATAAATCTGCTGCCCCAAACGTGTATTATACCCTCCATTCACATTAACCACCCACATCAAAGGGGTGACTGTAATCACAAGCTTTTCTCAAAATCAAAATCACTTTTCTTAAGTTACTAAAGTTAATCTAGGCATCCACCCCCCACAGGTATGTGTTTGTTTTTAGGTCCTCTGTGGTCAGGAATGTGGGCAAAACAGTAAGAGGCTTATGCAAGAAAAGAATTCCTTACAGTATTTTGAAGTCAACTGATGAAATATGAAATTTACGGTAGCAAAGAAGCACTTGTTTTTAGTAATGCCACACTTAGTATGATTATAGCCACAGAGGGCAGCCTAACGTTGTACGGTAAATGTGGGGTCCTAAATATCTGCGTCCTAAATCCCCAAATATTCAGGGTCTCCATCACCAGGGACTGTGATTTATTTTTTTAATCATATATACATCTAATTATTTTGCCTTTAACTCTTCTTTAAAGGAGGAGAGAGAAGGTACAAGTACCTTTTAAAGCATAAACATTAAATGGGATGGTCTGGAACTTCTTCCCGCTGACTGTGGCTTCGCAGATATAGGGCCCGACGCTGAAGGTCCCATTAAAGCCCTGTCTGCTGTCATAGGAGGCGTGTACCACCCCGTCACTGCTGCGTAAGGTAACCGGAGTCTTGGGATCAGTTGTGCGACAAGGTATGATGGCAGAGTCATCGTCCTCCACGATAACTAAATAATCTGTCATTCCTAGAGGTACGAAGGCTACGTCTGGGTCTGTGGTTTTGAAAAGAAAGAAAAACATGTTAGGCATTAACTTCACCTTTACACACACATACAGAAAAATCATCCCGCTGGCCTGAGTCACATTAGGTATGAATTCTACCTTCACATATATCCAGACTTGTCCCCACGCTGACATTAATCATCATCACAGCTAGAAGGTGATTTTAAAGCATGAATAACAGGGGGCGCCTGGGTGGCTCAGTTGGGTAAGTGTCTGACTTCGGCTCGGGTCATGATCTCACGGTTCATGGGTTCAAGCCCTGTGTCAGGCTCTGCGCTGGAGCCTTCTTCAGATCCTGTGTGTGTGTCTCTCTCTGCCCCTCCCCTGTCTGCTCCTGCTCTCTCTCTCTCAAAAACAAACATTTAAAAATTTTTTTAAAAATAATAAAATAAAACAAAAAATAAAGTATGAACAACGCCAAATTGCCTATACTCCAATAAAAAAGACTGGTGATAAATATAAATACGTTGCAATCAAAATTTAAACACTACTAAAAACATGATCAATAATCAAGTCTATTCAAAACAAGAGAAAATATTCATGATTTCAAAAATTCTTATTGCCTATAGGTAGTATTATTGAAAAGCAATACAGAAAGTTGTCTATTAAAAACGAATCTATCAATGGGGCACCTAGGTGGCTTAGTCCATTAAGGTTTGGCTCAGGTCATGATCTCGTGGTCCATGAGTTCGAGCCCTGTGTCAGGCTCTGTGCTGACAGCTCAGAGCTTGGAGCCTGTTTCGGATTCTGTGTCACCCTCTCTCTCTACCCCTCCCCTGTGTGTGCACCCTTTTCCTCTCTCAAAAATAAGTAAATAAACATTAAAAATAAATAAGTAATAATCTGTCAAGTAACAAATAAAATTTATAATTCCATAACCTGAGAATTTTATTTTCAAAAGAAAACCAGCTACGGAGGCTACCACGGTACAAAGTACTAAGAGACTCAAACATCAGTTTCAGAAGGGCCCCTTACTCCCCACGACTACAAATAAACTAACTGACACCAGTGCAGGGCCTACTTGGGTGATGTTTGTGCTGGGGGTGGGGGAGGAACAAGAATTTTTAGACAAGCTTAGGTGATCAAAACTCCAGGACTCATATATAACTTTAACAAGCCCACATTCTGACCATTCTCTTCAAAGCAAGGGGCATTTATGTGTGCACAAAGCTGGGGTGATAATTCTGAATACCTACCTTTCTTAAAACAAAACCTTTTATTGTTAGGAAGGAAGGTTCAGATAGATAAGAGCGTCATGAAAGAAGTGAACAGGGTCTAGATCCGTGAAGCGCCCACAGTTACAGAGAAGAAGAGTAGCTGACTTAAAAAAAAACAAAAACAAAAACAAAAAAAACTTGAAAAGATGGGAAAATAGGAAGACGTACTTTGGAGACCACCTTATTTCACCTCTGCCAAAACAGGATGGAGTTATCAATATTCGTATGTTTGTTTTAAGGCCAAGAACTCTAGCTCTAGTTCCTTTAAATCACATACGAAGATTGCCATTACTTGAATTTGTGTTCAGAGTTCCAAATCCTTGAACCTTGTTAGTAAAGATTTCAGCGAACAAAACTCCGAATTCATTTCAGGTTAAGATATATACTTGGTATCCATAACACATGAGCCACAGCTCCCTTTAAAAAAATCTTTTTTTAACGTTTATTTACTTTCGAGACAGAGAGAGAGAGAGCATGAACGGGGGAGGGTCAGAGAGAGAGGGAGACACAGAATCCGAAACAGGCTCCAGGCTCTGAGCTGTCAGCACAGAGCCCGACGTGGGGCTTGAACTCACGGACCGCGAGATCATGACCTGAGCCAAAGTCGGCCACTCAACCGACTGAGCCACCCAGGCGCCCCTACGGCTCCCTTTAAAATGCACAGCTTCCCTACCATTATGCACTAGCATAATGCCTTTATGCATTATGCAATGTTTATTTTTATTTATTTTTATTTATTTATTTATTTATTTATTTATTTATTTATTTATTTTTGCTATGCAATGTTTAAAAAACATCATGGTCCTTCCTCTAACAACTATCCTTGTAGAAGCCAATATATACAGATATAGATATTGGTACAAATCTAAGTCTTATCTAAGTATATCTAAATACAGATATAAGTACAGACACAGGTACAAATACATAAATATAGATACTGATGTAATTTAAAAATTGTTTTCAATGTTTTTATTTATTTTTGAAGGAGAGAGAGAGAGGCAGAACACGAGCAGGGGAGGAGCAGAGAGAGAGGGAGACACAGAATCTGAAGCAGGCTCCAGGCTCTGAGCTGTCAGCACAGAGCCCGATGTGGGGCTCAAACTCATGAACCACAAGATCATGACCTGAGCCGAAGTCGGACGTTTAACCGACTGGGCTACCCAGGCACTCCAATACTGATGTAATTTTTTTAAGTTTATTTGAGAAGAGCGTGCAAGCAGGGGAGGGGCAGAGAGAAGGAGAGAGAGAATCCCAAGCAGGCTCTGTGCTGTCAGCGCAAGAGCTGGAGGTGGGGCATTCAATCCCAGGAACTGTGAGATCATGACCTGAGTTGAAATGAAGAGTCAGATGCTCAACCAACGGAACCACCCAGGTACCCAATACAGGTACAGATACAGATACACAGATATGGATATGGATATAGACATAAAGGTATAGATACAGATACAGATATAGGTACAGATATAGATAGATACAGATATACATGATATACATGATATAGATTTAGACAGAGATATAGACAAAGATGCAGATACAGATAGAGACATATATACAGATTTAGATTTAGATCATTACGAGGAATGCCAGGTGGGTGGTAAACCAAATGAACCTCAAGCTCATAGCTAAGCCTAGCTGATTCACAGGGCTGCTGTGAGAAAGAGCCACACAATCTTCCACTGTAGGGGGTGGGCCCTGAAATCCATCACAAGCCAAGGCCACGCCCTCCGGAGGTGTGGCCAGCCACAGCCACAGACTGCGTGGAACTGGGGCTCCGTAGGCTGCAGGACTCCCAGACTTCCCTTCCACAGAGTTCCCTGACTCATCTACCCCACCTTCCTTCCCTCTCTCTCCTCCTTTCAGAGTCACGCGTACAGTGCTGGCAGAGAGCCCTCGCAGGCTCTGCGGCGTCCCCCCTCCCCATTTTCTCCCACAGGCTTCTCCCCTAATCAAACCCTAGCGTGTTTAATCCTGTCTTACTCCTATCTTGCCGTCTGCATCTCACAGGTCAGGAGACAACATCATTAGTATGGAATTTGCCCCCAAATTTTAATTAAAAAGAAAAAAAAAAAGCCCATCTAATTAATCAAGAGTAAATATATGTTTTATTCAATCTGAAAAATAGCCCGGTTATTTGGAAGCTATTATAATGAACTACAAGCAGCTCCAAGAGAGGACCTACCTAATTTCTGCGTCCCCAACACTTGGCATAGTGCCTGACACGCAATAAATAAACAGCAGATATTTGTCAAACTTGGTTGAACAGAAATGAGTACATTTCAGCTGTTTTTGCACAATGCCAAAAAAAAAAAAAGAAAGATGTGCCACGATGAAAATGATTTCCAAAACTTAACACACTTCCAAAATGTTTACGATACATATTTCTCGGTAACGGCGTCACAAATGACCTTGACCGTTGTGCGTCCTCTTGTGGTTTTTCACATTTTCTCCAATAGATATTTATTATTTTTGTATTTTTTAAAACTTGAATACAGTTAACAGGAGAGACAGGGCCAGAAGCTTGGCCCAGGGGACCCACCACAGCTCACCTGGGACATAGATGTAAATGCGCCTGCCTTCGATCTCGTTTTCGTCCGTCTGAGTGTGGTTGTAATAGCAAGTGTACAGTCCCGTGTGGGCCGCCGACGCATTGACCACTTCCAGCACCGTCACAAAAAGGCCACTGTTGTTTTCTTCATTTCTGACTTCCACATTGGGGTTCTCTTCTTCAGACATGGGGTACTGCCAGCTCACTTCACTCTCCCCAAAGCATCGCAGAGAAAAGGAGGAATTCAGCTGCACGACCTTTTCATTTTCGTTTGGAAGGATAGAGGGTAATGAAAGCTGGCAGGAGATTAGGCTCGGTCCTGTAAAAGGAAACACGCTCTGAATAGGATGCAGCCAGAAAGGACAGTCTCACCCAGAGAACTGACAGAAACAACAGTAGCAGCTTATACGAACAATGACCATTTCTCCGCAAAAATCCGTTAGCCTGGATGCCCATGAAAGGCCCCCCATTATAACGGCCGCTGCATCTGCCGAGAGCAGCGAATGCTCCAAAGGCCTCAACAGCAGCCCCCCCAACCCCTAGATTCACCCGTCCAAACACTCAAATGGAGAGAGGACACCTGATCCCAATTCCATATTTTACACGGTCATGGGTGACCATAAAATATCCCAAGACGGCATAGGCTGAAGCACATACATGTTCTTTATCGTCCACACTCCCTGCGGAGGTTTCCCTTAGTAAAAAACAGGATGAGAACAGGACCAGAGAGACCAAACAAAGCACAAGGCAGATTTGTGCTCAAGAATTACACGGTTTCCATTTCTCACGACACTCTGGCGTGCCTTCTCTCTAACGACTTCCCAAAAACCCAAGCCGGATGATGTAGATTCTAATTTAAAAAGTAAGAATATGCAGGGGCACCTGGGTGTCTCAGTCGGTTAAGTGTCTGACTCTTGATTTGGGCTCAGGTCATGATCTCACCGTTGGTGAGTTCGAGCCCCATGTCAGGCTCTATGCTGACAGTGCAGATCCTGCTTGGGATTCTCTCTCTTCCTCTCTCTGCTCCTCCCCTGATCTCTCTCTCTCTCTCACTCTCTCAAAATAAATAAACTTAAAAAAAAAAAAAAAGGTAAGAATACATGAAGTCCAAGAGTGAAAACTCCAGGTTCATCTTACAACCTAAATTTTCAGCCTAGCTGTCTCTGTCTATAGAACTGATAGAAGAGATATTATGGCTTAATTGTTCATCAGTGGCCTCTTATCTCCTTTGAAGCCCAATGTGGGAATCCCACCCAACTTCACTTATGTGCCCACTAGGATTCCTGCAGCTTACGGCAGAAGTCGTAAGTGGATCTGGTCACCTCTATCCTGAAGGCGGCATATCCCTGATGGAGTTTAGAACTGCCAAACCGCTCATTTCTAACATGCCCTTATAGATAAGCCCTACAGACACTAACAGACTTAAGTTAACTCCTCAGACTAGAAAAACATTGGGTTGGTGATGAACATCTGTGATGTATAAACATCTGGATGGAAACTAAAAATTCCCAGTAAGCATTTCAGCAAATGGTCCAAGTAGTATCCTCCTGGTAGAAAAGCATTAGTAAGATTACCCAAGAGTCAAACAGGCTACCAATTAGATTCGAAGGCAAAAGGCGGCTCTAAGATTTCTCCAGCAATTTAAGCATCTTCCACTTAAGACAGGCATGATTTCCTGTAAAGAAGTTTCCATTGTTTATTTCTTTTGAACACTCTTGAAGGTCTCTGGTCCCCTTTACTGGAGATCCATGTCCCAGGAAAAATAAAAAATAGTGGGGAAATTTAGGCTATTACTTCTCCCACGATTCAAGGCCAGGATCACACATATGCTAAAGTTGCCACTGGCGAGCATTCTTTTTGAACTGGAATTAGTGTGATACAGCAGAAGGGCCTGGAGGTTTGTGGTCATTCTAGATAACTTCTCACAATTTTCTGCTTTCCTTCACTCTTGTGGACTGTGTTTGCAGAGTACAGGTAATAACACTCCCGGAGCAGAGAACTTGGAAAGCAAGGCTTCCCCCAGAACAAGGAACTCGAGGAGAACGGGGACCCATACCTGTGAGGAGACAGACTAACACCAGGAGCGCCAGGTGGGAAGTCCCCATAATTCTGGAAAACTGGAAAATCAAAAGTCAAACAGAAACAGCATTAGCCAATAAAATGACTGGTAAGCCTCGTTCTTGTGCTTTGCAGTATGGAACATGTTAACAGCATCGTTTTAGTGAAAAACACCTCGATCTAAGATTCATGGTTAAAATGGTCATCGTATGGTCCGATGGGACCCCAAGATCATGCAGAAACCACCTGAAGCTGAAACCCTTTTTGATTGCGTGTGGCTCTCGAATTCCAAAAAGCCTTGCTTTACGGTCTTAGAATATGTCCAAGAGTGTAGGACAACTGTTCCTTTTAAGCCATTTAAATTAAGGATGTGAAACACGAGCACATCTATTTAATCAACTTCCAAACTGGAGCTGTTTTCACTCAAAACACGTTGTCCTTTGCTTTGTGTTTCGCTACAGAAAGTACACGAAGCTCACATCAGCTACAAGCTCTGCAAGAGATGCTTGGGCTACAACAAATATCTCCCATACTTACCAGCCTTTCTGATCTAGGGTTTGTGAAAGTCCCGCTAACCAACGTCACTTAGACGATGTCACTCTGCCGTGCACAGACCCGGACCAGGCTCAGGCCTTGGGCTCCCGGCCCGCGTTCCCCCGGGGGCCTGCTGCACCTCAGTGGGGCTAAACAAGGCACCCGAAGCCCAGGACGTGGGAGTGGATCGCGCAGTAAAGCAGGTGAAGCAGGGAGAGGACACGGGAGAGGAAAGCATGACTGAATGCCCGTTTTTTTCCGAGGACGCAGGAAACCACACGATAAAATGCAGCAGAGACCAACGAGTGATTCTCACAATCGGGTGACAGTAGCTGCAGAAACCAAGTCTTCGACTCCAAACCTCCTGCCACAAAATGTGAGCAGGGGAAGAGAGAAGTGGGGAGAGACACTGAAACTGAACGTCCGGAAGACACAAACCAGGAAAGCAGGGAAACATTAAAGAAGGATCAAGGCAGCCCCGAGGTGAAACCACCGAACAGCCTATTCTGGGCAATCCTCTGAAAAGGCCCCCTTTTCCTTATCTCTTCCTTTTCATGCACATCCCGCTTACCTTATTTTATCTCCCCCTTCACTGCCCACATGACATCACTGATAAAGTGATCTGACAGCAGTTAGGGAAAGAACCGTGCACCCAAGTTTCAACTGGAGAGGCCCCGCTGAGGGGCCCGGGCAGGGGCACAAGCTTTATGATATGCCATAAAAAAGTCACCTAAGCCTTGGCCGGGGATGTACTGGGCCCCTGAGTGGCTCAAAACCCCAAGCATGCAGTGGAAGGAGTTCATGGGATTTAACTGGTTCCATCATGGGCTTTGGAAACGAAGATGTGTGTTCACGATTCCTGATTAAATTGGCTTAAAACCAACCAACCAACCACAACAAAAAAGAGAAATTCAATGTATGCCTGTGTTAAGCGCCTGTAGTTTTGTGGGGTTTTGTTTTTGTTTGTTTGGTTGGTTGGTTGGAAAAGATCCAGCAGATGACAGCCTAGTCATTTCTGGGTGAGTCTGATCATGTATTTCCGCTTTAAGGTGACCCATATGCACAAACCGGATTTCTGCTTCACTGAATTCTACCAGGAGGAAGAAAGAGTGAAAGGCAGAATGCTGGTAACCATGGTGTGTGTAGGGGGTGGGGGTAGACGGGAAAAAAAAACAATAATTCTGTTCTCTCCAAGGCAGGAATGAGAAACAACTATTTACTAAGCCAAAGCTGTCATTATGTCGTGTCTGTTAATAATAACCTAATAACTTTGAGGGACGCCTGGGTGGCTCAGTCGGTTGAGGGTGCAACTTTAGCTCAGGTCATGATCTCGCCGTTTGTAAGTTCGAGCTCCGTGTCAGGCTCCGTACTGACAGCTCAGAGCCTGGAGCCTGCTTCAGATTCTGTCTCCCTCCCTCCCTGCGCCACCCCCCCCACTCGTGCTCTGTTTCTGTCTCTCAAAAATAAATAAACATTAAAAATTTTTTAAAAAAATAATAGCCTTGACACATACTTAATTTTAAGAAGGGCCAGCTGAGGCTCAGGGAAGTTTAGCAACTCACCCCAAGTCACACAGCTGGTGATAAAGCCAGAATTCTAACCCGAAGTCTATGTGACACAAAAGCCATGCTCTCTCCAATTCACCATATGGTCTCCCTCAAGGAAAGGTCAGGGTTTCAGTCTTGTGGGTCCCCTCCTTCCCCCGCCCAACACTATTTCCTAATGCAAATTGGGGCCCGGCTTTCCTTCTCTGCTCACCCCAGCGAGAGAAGTACAATTGCAGGGCTGTGAACCCAAATGCAATTTGCACAATGCTGGCTCGCCGATGGCTTCTGCGGATCCTGGCATGTGCCCGGGGGGGTTGCAGGGTTTCCTCAATGCTGTGGTGACGGGCACAGCGGGCCCCAGAGCCAGCCCGGCCAGCCTGACGTACCACAATTAGCAGGAACGGCCTGTATGTTTGTACATATAAATATCAGCCTCCCACTGATAATCCACTTAGCGAACTTCAAAGGAGCCCTCCAGAGCCAGCTTGATGTCTTGGGTTTTATCACATTTATATCCTGTATTTCTTTAGCAGGGCTTGCCAATGATGCATCTTTAAAGCATTCCCGAGCTTAAGAGAAGGGCTCTCTGCTTTTATAGGGCAGGCTCCGAGGAGCGTTTTGCCCTGGCCCAGCCCCACCAGATTTCCTTCTGTGCACGCAGATACGGCAGACCTGTTGCCAGAGAGGGTTATTTACTGACATACAAAGTGGGCAATGAAAACAGGGCCTCCGAGCCAGCGATAATGATGCGAATACTGAGAATCAACATGTGTTTGCTGCAGATTGCAAACTCCCTTCTCTGATAAACGTAGTTCTCTGGCTAGAAACCTAGGGCATTTGTGAAGTTTCATGTCGTTACTCATCGGTAACTCAAGACAATTTACTCGTGAATAATCGCACAGTGTGTGCCCTATGGGGAGGTAATGGAAAACACGAGAGGGTGGAGGGCTCCCTGCCTATTGGTCCTGCAGTGAGACTCTCTGGGAGGCCGGCTTGCTGTTTCTGGCGCTTTTCTACCCGCTCTGGGTGTAAAGGCTCATCCTCAATCAGTAACCTCTATCCTGCAGCTGGCCCAAAAATCAGATGTGCGCACGGAAGCAAGTGAGGTCACGCTCATGTCAGAGAAACCTGGCATATTAGGAGTCAGCAAGAACAAATCACTTCACGAGGAGGAACTTCATCCAAATCTGGTTTTTAAAAAATCAGAATCCCATCTCTCGTGCCAACTACAGGTTGGGTTTCAGCCTCCGACCTCTATAGCCACAACGCAAAAGAAGCAAAACCGAGAGTTAGAGAAATAAACAGGGGAAAGAGAGGTCTGCCACGTTCACTGTCAGGCTAGTGACCCGTGGTTCCTTCACGCTTTTTTGTCTGTCTCCTTCTCTCAGAAGCATGATGGAAATTGCTCTGGACTAGGCTCATCCCACATCGGACACTCAGTCCCTCCCTCTGAACCTCGGGCTCTTCTTCCATAAAGGGGAACTAGTAACACCTGACTTCCTGGCTTGCCTTCCTACATTATCATAAGGACTGAATTACAGAGTTTAGTCAAAAGTGCTTTGAAAACTGCAGCTATGGGGTTTTTATACGGACTCCTCCTGCAGACTCTGAAGATGTTTTAGATGACAGGGATGTCAGAGGGCTGACTTCCACGTCTACATACTGAGAAAGTCAGGCCCAGGGGTCATTCGACTTGCCCTGCATCACCTGCATAGTGGAGAAGTGGATCTAAACTCGGGTTCCGTGAAGGCCCGATGAACTAGCCGAGCTGTTTTAACAGGAACCTATATATACAGTCATGAAAACAGAAAAAGAAATCTGTTTGGAGCCGCTATTGTTTAACAACTTGGCACCTCTGTCCCTGCAAACAGAAGTGAAAGAGCCATTAAGTGAGACTCAATAATCAAAGACAACATGCTAAGCTAGAGAGTAAACAGAACACGGGCACTATTTCCGGAAGTAAGAGCATGATCTTATTCTCAGAAAGCCAGAGAGCTAGCTTCCCGATCACCAACTGCTCAGTGTAGCCGACTGCAAAGCCACTGAATACTGAATTTCACCCCACCCTAGCGTGATTAAAGGCCACAGGAGACTCTCACAGTCCCCAAAGCCACTGACGGCTATAAGATTCAAATTTCGGAGGTTCGGTTAATTTCAGCTCTAAGTTAATTCTAACTGTGAAAATTACATATCCTGCTTTTTCCCTGTGACAAATGTTCTGCTCTGTCTGGTAACATCAGCCCAGGCAATCCAAATGCTGGGCTACATTGGTGGCGTTTCATGGAGGGTGTGTTCGCCAGGATCTGCACCCCACCAGAGCCTGTTTTGTTGTTCTGATCTCTCTGAGCTCCGTCGGACATTCCGGGGATGGGTGTTGGCTGGAGTATTTTTAAGTGGGAGCATTTTACCGGACAATCTGAGCTCATAAACCTTCCTACTCTTCCTGCATCAGATATTGACACTAAAATGACACTTCCTTCTGATCGCCACCAAACTGGTGTGACTCCTAATGGGATAACCTGGGTGTAGTAAGTTTCAGGGCACTCGAACTCAAGGTCACCAAGCTCCCAACCCCCAAGGCTTCACTCATAAAGGGACATGCAAGGGGTGCCTGGGTAGCCCAGTAGGTTAAGCGCCGGACTTCGACTCAGGTCATGATCTCACCATTAGTGGGTTTGAGCCCCACTCTTGTCTGTGCTGACAGCTCAGAGCCTGGAGCCTGCTTCAGATTCGGTGTCTCCCTCTGTCTCTCTCTCTGCCCCTCCCCCTGCTCACACTCTGTCTCTCTCTTAAAAATAAATAAATAAATAGTTTAAAAAAGGGGGGGGATATGCAAGTATCTGCCCAACTTCTTCACAGGTCGGCTCTGATAATCAGATGTGGTAGGTCAGTACTTGACTCATCACACAAATGCAAAGAATGAACTAAGGCGAAAAAACTACACAAAGCTCCACAAAATAAATGTGCTCAGCCCAGTGATTCTTGCCGCTTCATAGGAAAAGGAAACCAGTCATCATCTTCTGCTTGGATCCTACCAGGCAGAAAATGCATCTTCCCGACGCCGCAACTTGCTTAGAATCTCCGCGAAGCCCATTTCCCCCCGCCGCCCCCCACCCCCAGCAGAGGGTCGTTGCAGTTCTCAAGTGCGGCCAGCAGATGACAGTGTTGGTCCAAGGACATGCGTCCCGGGGTCCACGGAGACAGATGCGGCTACAAGTTCTGTGCTAAAATATACCAAATCTTAACTTCCAATCTCTTCCTTTCTTGGGTTATACTTTTAGGTTTCGTGGTGACCTCAGTTCGGAGCCCACAGAATAGAAACAGGAATAGGGAAACTGCGGCCGAAAAAGCTTAATTGTCCGCGGGGCCCCAGGAGAAGTTCGGTGAGGGACAGGCACCAGCACCGTCGCTGCGAACGAATCCGCTGGGGCAGCGGGGCCTCGGGAGCCCCGGAAAACAGCGCTGCCATCCCAGGCGGCACAGGTTCAGAGGGCTCGGCAGGAGAAGCCACTGGAGAGGAGTTCGGGTGATCCAGGGCTTTGTTTCCCCCACTCTGTCCCCGCCCCGGGGATGGCACCCACCCGCAGAAGCGACACCACCAGGGCCGCGCCGGGTGGGGACCGCGACGCCGTAGCCCGGGCCGCGCAGCCCGATTTGTCCGCAGGCCATTGTCACCCCTCGTAAACCAGCCCGGCGGGGGCCGCGACGGCCGCGCGGCCGGGAACCTCGGCTGATTGGAAACGACTGTTCCCGTGGCTCAATAGCGCAGAGTTGTAAGACAAACAAACAGCCAGGGGCCGCCCGCGCGGCAGCGGACCTTGCGAGGGTCCTCAAAACAAAAGTCGGCGGCTACCCCCTAACAGCGCCCGGAATCCTACCCCCACCATTCCCTCCGCTTGTCCCACGCTTAATTCATTACGACGCCCCCAGCCTATCCCCAAACCCTGCCCCCTGCCCCCTCCCGCCCCTCCTGAATCTCCCCCCACCCCGAGCCTCCCAAGCCCCCACCGTGTTGCAGGCGTCTATCCGAGGCCCCCGGCAGCGGGAAGGGTGACAAGGTCAGTCGGCCCGCGGCCCTCGGGCTCAGCGCTGAAACTCCGACGCGGCCGCGGCGCGGAGCGCGCGAGGCTGGCGGAGAGCGGGACGGTGCGCGCTCCGGAAGGCCGCTAGAGGGCGCAGCAGCCCCGAGAATCTTACCCGGCTCGGCCGCTCGGCCGCCCGCCCGCCGGCGGCTCCGGCTCGCGGTCCCCGGACAGCGCAGCCTGCCCCGCAGCTCCACCACCTTCGGCGGAGGTTCCGCACCGTCCAGCCTCCTGCCCCTCCGCCCCCACAACTGGCGCCCGCAGCTCCTCCTCCCGCCGCCCCCACGCCCTGGGCCGCTCTGTCGCTCCGGAGCTGGTGTAGACGACCGCCCGCTCAGAGTTTAGCGTCCCTGTAGGTCGCGCTCCTGGCCTCAGAGCTGCAGCGGCCTCGGCGCCCTAGGCACGACGCTAGGCGTTTGCATTGTTTTCGGCTGAGACCTGAGAGGGGGCCGGTCGGGGTGGAGGGAGAGGGGACGGGCGGGGTGGAGAGAGAGGGGCCGGGGGGTTTAGGGTTACAGTCGCGCGCCAGCGCCTCCTATGGGCCCAAAAGCGGCACGGCCGCGGGCAGCTGCTCTCGGAGAAGGCCGCGGTGCGCTGAAACTGCGACCCCTCGTCTTTCAAGAACCCAGCTTCCCCTGCGCCCCCCTGCCCGTTGGTCGCCTCTGTCACCGCTACCCAACACACACTCGCGCCCGCCTGCTCCCCTCGCTTCCCTTTCCAGGGGAAAGGGAAGACTGCGGTTGGCTGGGAGGGAGCGCCCCAAGTCTAAGGTCCTCTTTAGCTACTCCAATCTATTTTTCGAGCCGATTCCTGGCTTACTGTTCAGTTTAAAACAAAAGGAAATGCCGCAGAGCCACTTCAGCAAAAGACATGGACCGGCAGAGCCTGGACTAGAGCGCAATGGGGCAAAGCAATTTGCCCAGAGCTTGCATCCCGCGCGGGACCTCCCCCCTCACACCCCGAC
This sequence comes from Lynx canadensis, assembly GCF_007474595.2. Lineage (NCBI taxonomy): Eukaryota > Metazoa > Chordata > Mammalia > Carnivora > Felidae > Lynx > Lynx canadensis. The sequence continues at coordinate 162,707,497 of NC_044306.2, forward strand.
GACTGATGCTGTGCGTGGGCCCCTTGAAGCCAGATTCAAGGGACGTTGAGAGCCCCACCTTTCAGTCACCGAGCTTTTAGCTTTTCCCCCAGAATTGCCACTCGTCCATCAGCAACATGTAACCCTGTCGCAGCTCCCCGGAGGCCAGAGGGAGTCCCACCCGCTGGAGTCTGCAGGAAGGCGCTGGCCACCACGTCCGCAGGACGCGTCCAGGCGCTGCGCGCCGCCCACGGCCGGTCCCCAGGAGGCACAAAACGGGCCCGCCTCGGCGCCAGACGCGTTTGCAGCTGGAAAGCCCGGCCCGATGCCCCTCCCCCTGTTCCCCTCCCCAGTCCGCGCCCCGGGAGGAAAGCAGACCTGGGGCCGGGAGCCAGCGTTCTGCTTAGAGTCCCTCTCGGTCCACCTAAGGACTGGCGCAAGGGCCGAGGGTCAGCTCCCCGCTCCTTCCCGGTGCCTCCCGCCTCTACCTCCTCTCTCAGCCCCCCACTCCCACCCCCATACCCGCTCTGGAGACTCACCCAAGCTACATTTGGGTCAAACCAAACGCGAGACTGTGCAAGAGCCTCGAAGCAGGGACTAGCCAGGGTGTCAAAGCGACGATGGACGGGCCCTAGCCTGTCCGGGAGCGGTGGAAGGGCCCCCTTTATCATGGGATTGTGGCAAGAAGGAAACCAAGAGCAAAGGAAAACAACAGGGAAGGGACACAAAGCCGCAGCGCTAGGATCCTAGTGGGGCAGATGCGGGTAAAGGTGAGGGATGTTAAAACCCGAGCCAGCACGACTGCGGATGAAGTGCGCAAACCCGCAGTACCTCTCCCCTCCAGCTGCCCAGACGCCCGCTGGGCTCCGGGGGGTGTTAGTCCCTAGAGCGGTGCGGCCGATTGTCTCCCCCGTTTGCCCGGTGTCACTCTGCTCTAAAAAGCTGCCTAGTTCTGGTTGGGAGCGACTGCGGCGAGACGAGTCGGTCCAAAACGTTGAGCAATTCGGCTGCGGAGCCAAAAAGCCATTTCCCACACGGCACAGCCCAGGGCTTTTCCAGGCAGCTGGGCCGGGCTCTGGGCAGTCCGGACCTGATAAAGGCCATCCACGCTCCCTCTCCAGCCCGGGTTTGCCTCTCACCCTGAGAGATGGAGTGAGTGGCACGTTCTTCCAGGCAAGCCTTCCGAAATCCTGAGGTCTTAGCAGGGCTAAGGAAGCAAAGAGAGGGACGGGCGCTCCGGCTGCTGGAAAGACGCACAGCCGACATTCAGGCAGCCCAGCACTGCTTCCCGTCGGAGACGCCTGGCCAGAGCACTGGCAGCTCCCGCACACCTGGCCAGGCAACCCGGTTTCTCGCCCCTAGGGCAGCCGTGCTCGGGTCCCTCTTGCTTTGAACTGGCTGCGACCCTTTTCGAACAGAACCGCTGATCCCAGTTGTTTCCGAGCTAAATGTATGCCGCCCGTTCCCCCGGCGCTGCCGGGGGAAGTTAGTCTCACAAGTAAAAGCCGATTTCCAAGGGGACAGACGGAGGAGGAGGGAGGGGCGCGAGGAGCCGGCTCCGAGGCTGGCAAGGAGGCCGGCGCAAGGACTGGAATAGACACAGGCACTGGAGAGGATGAAGCAGCGCAGGGCGAGTGCAGGCGGCGAGTGCCACGCATCCCCGCGAGGCAAGGGACCCGCGAGGGGGGTCCAGAGCTCAGGTGCCTGGAGAGAGGTGGCGAGGGCGGTTCCCGTACGATCTTTCTCTTACCTGGGAACCAAATCTCTCCCTTCCAAGTCGTCCCTAACTTCCCCAGAAGTTCTGCACTTTTCTGGCAATCTTCCTTTTTTCCTTCCTGTGGCTGGGACTGGGCAGCAGCAGAGCCCCGGGCTTTGCAAAAATGATTCCACCGAGGAAAGGGGGCGCGCAGAGACGAGTGGGGGTGGGGACCACAGCACACAAGGAGGGCCCCTTGGAGCGCAGTTCTAAATTCCTCAAATCCCACTTGCTGGAATGCGAGGCGACGACGACTTCTTCACTCGGGGCCAAATGTGTTTGTCATTACTCCAGACCGTCTGCCCGCCCGCCAGCGCCGCCTTCGCCCCCGCGCTAGGGCGCGCAACGCCAGCGCACTGCGGGGCTGGCGCCCTCTCTCCTTCTCACTTCACGGATCCTGCAAACAGCTGGGGAGTCTCCCAAACCCTCGCCCACGTCCGCGCCCCCTCTGCTCCTCTCGCAGCCGCCACGGTTGTGCTGAGTCTGGCCCCAGCTCGCACCCGGCGCTGCGCCGTCCAGTAATTACGCGCCCTCGGCCGGCGCCATGTGCCCCCGGCTGCCACCCAAGGTCCGGCCCTCTCCTGCGGAGCCCTTCACGCCTCCCCTCCTCGCAACCCCTTACGCGCCCCACTCGACGCTCTTCTCCCCCCACCTCCCCCAGTCCTCCTGCCGCGCTCCACACCACCCGCTGCAGCGCTGTCCCGCCAAACCGCGGGCGAGGAATGAAAATACTCATTAAAAACCTGTCGCTTTCCAGGACCTACTGCCAAGAAGAGGGCAAACACCTCTGCCCCCACTCCCAGCATTACTTGGTGCTCGTCCCGGTATACACGGATACCACCCCCAGCCCCAAAAGAAACCTCAAAAATGTAAGCCTAAACAATTTCTTTGGGAGACTGTAGAGTTGTTAGAAAAACACTGCTTTTTAAAAATAGGTCTGGAAAATGTGTTTTTTTTTTTAAATCCCTAGACTTTCGAACTCTATGGTTATCTTTCCTCCAAGTAAAGTTTATTCAAAATAAATGACTCTGGACACACAGTTGGAATTCAACTCCATTTTTTTTTTCCTCATCGCCTAAAGTTTGAGTGAAGTTACTTCACTGCTAGCCCAAAGGGCCTGATCAAGTACTTCTCTTAGAAACAAAAATCATTTTTTTTTCTCCTTTCTTACCTTCTCCTCCTATGTCAATGCGTAATGAAAATCCTACATATGGAGTAAAAAGTATGTCCACGGCTTGCAGTCCTCTCCCGTAGTCCCCTCCTGTTTTTCTCCCTCTAGCTCCAACTGTAATGGGCTCAAAAACCGCGTTTTGTAATTGATTCAATGTTATAGTCCATCCTTCTAAAACTAATCATTTGCTCTAAGTAAATAGCTGTCAGGAAATGAAGCGCCCCCCCCCCCTTCTTTGGCCTCTTCAAAATAAAAGTTTCTCTCGAACTCCGTGCGCTCTGACTCTCCACGCAGCCAGATTGCGCCTTCGCTCTTTTGCTCTTACGCAATCAGGGGGTCCAGCCCCAACCCCCAGACTTCGACAACAACTGGGGGGCGGAGAGAGGCAGACCAGATGGGGTGGGGGTGGTGGAAGGGGGAGGTGTTGATGTTCTGCCGGGAAAGAGGTTCGTGAAAATACAAACTGCCCATCAATTCCAGAATGAGTTTGCCTCCTGACTTAGGGGGATATTTTCCTATGTTGCTATACTGCTTTGCATTCTGTTTGAAAGAGAAAAAAACTCGTGAAATTGCAGTTAATGCCCAGAAAGAGTCTTCATCTGGAATGGAGAATGTGCCTTCTGTAGAAATTCCTAGCCCAACTGCATAGGGGGGCTGTCGAGAGAGGTCTCCCAGCGGTGGCGTCCTTACAACCTGGGGTCTTTTAGGGCAAATGCCGGGTAGCTGCCAGTCCTTAAATAGGATGCAGGCAAACTGTGGAGTCCAATATGAAGATGATGGTCTTTGTTTTTGTTTTGCTTTGCTTTGAAAACGGGTTTGAAAGAAGGTACAAAGAATCGAGGGTCTGCGTAGGTTTGGAACTTTCTCCGGCAGAACGACCTTTACTCCCGCGGAAGCACTTATCTTGTCGTGCCTTTGTTTTGGGGGTTATCTAGGCGAGGTTGCCCTGGCTTCTATCATGCACACAAAAAGGCTCGGGCTTGGCGGTTCGAGGAATCACGTGCAAAAAACCTGCCACCTCCGCGTTCAGGGAAGGTTCACCTCCGCGGGTTCCCTCCTGCCGCTTTGGGCTGACCTTACTGCCGCCCTGGGGTTGAGCGGGGCCTCAAATCCTGTGCCCAAGGCGCGAGGCAAGAGATGGTACTGGGAGAGAACGATTCTGCTCGCGAAGGAAAGGGGGCGCTGACGCTCCAGGAACCAGACCGGGCCGAGTGGGGCTTCCAAGTGACGGAGGGGGGAGGGGAGCGCGCTCACCTTCCCCGCCTTCTCTAATTTTGAATTCTCCCGTAGGATTGAGGGGGTCGTTTTTTATCCCCACCCCCACTCCACCTACACTCTCGCAGCGGCTAGGGCGGCCAGCTTGAGCCTGGAACGTCGGACAGCCATCACCTCCTTCATCGGGAAGGTGGACAGGGAACAGCCGGCAGGAAAGGGTCACAGAAAAGGGCTCCGAGGGATCTCGCGCTTAACTGGGATGGGGTCCTGGGGTGTCAGGCTTGGGAAGACGCCTGGGGCTGGCCTAGGGGCCCCATTCCCCCAGCTCTTCTGCGCGCCCGCCTCTCGTGCATCTTCAGTTCGGGCGACTGCACTGCTCACTATTACTTCCACATGTTCCTTCAGGAAATCATTGAAGGCAAATATATGAACGGCCCCTTGTTCGGAATGCTAACAGGATACCGTAATGTTTGTAGATAACCGGGACGCACGACCCCCAAAAAATCAGAGTGCGGAATAATGGACAAGGCGGGTGCTGGCTTTCATCTCATTAATAAAAACAAGTGAAGTCGAAGTTTTTATAGCGACTACCCAAATGAATAGGAGACAAAGTAGGGAGGCTGCCCGGGAAGGCCCGTTAGGCTCTGCGAAAGAGCCCGCCCGGTCGCGTCGGGGTCTCCTGAACACAGGGCTCCCCGCCCACAAATGGTAACTTCACAGTTCATTTCAAAGATGCTTCAAGGAGCCCGAAAAGCAGGCTGGGCGGGAGTGACTTCGGGTCGTAACTCCTCGCGAGTTTGAAGCATGGAGAACGCATGAGCAAGTGAGCAAGCACCCAGTTGTCCTTCTGGTAGTAATTACCTGCCTAATTTGAATGATGCCTTTGTTATGATCATTAACAAACATTTGCTAAAGGTTTCCATGTGTGACATTCCAGAAGGTTTAAAGGCCTGGGAGGCTGACTCCCGGGATAGCGCACCGGTGGGGGGTGGCGCAGGGAAGCAAATGGTTGGGGCATCACTTCGCCGAGTCTGGGCCGAGCAAAGACGGAGAGAGGTCAACATCTGCTTCCCCTGCAAAAGCAAAATAAACCCAGTGGTCGGGAGGAACCAAAGAGGCGGTTCGTGCCTTAAAACGCGTCCTGCCCTTGCAGCCACCACCCACCCGCGCCTCCCACGGCTCATAGGCGGGTTTGAATCTTGCCGTCCGCCCTCCGCCGCGGCTCCGAGCTTTCGGGAGAGGACGGGTCTGCCGCGTAGTCAGCCCGGGCGGTGGGGTGGGGCGGGGCGTGGGGGGGGGGGGCGGCGAGCCGCACTCTACCCTTGTTGTTCTAAGATCCTTCCAGATTGCTCCCTGGGCGCCCGGGGTCCTGGGTGGTCCTGGAGCAGCCGCGGGCCAGAAGTGCCGCCGGCCAAGGCGGACGACGAGGTCCTTTCTCCTCTCCCCCGCGCGCGCCTAGCAGTGACTTTCGCGGACGTGGGCAGCTGTGCGAAGGTGCCAGCCCGCCCCCGGGTTTTTATTTTAACCTCTCGTGTCTCTTCCTTGTGGGATCATCATGGGGTTAAAAATGAGAATTTTCTCCCCAAACCGGGAGTCCGGGGTTGGGGGTGGGGGGTTGCTGAAACCTTCTGGGAAGGAGGCCTAACTCGGAGTTGAGCTGGGTCGAGAAGTTTGGGGAAAGCCGGTGGGAGGGGGTGCGGGGGGGGGGCGGCGAGAGAGCATGGCCGTTCTGGCGTGGCCTCGCGCGTCTAGGCCCGCAGGCGACATAAAATTGGGTGCAAGGGTGTAAAAGAGGTGAAGTAGAACCTGCCATCAAAAAGAAGGCCCCGCAAACTTCGCACAACCAAACCAAAATGGTCCCTGAAAAGAAACAAAAATCGCCCCCCACCCACCCACCTGCCCTGCCCCGGGGCTCGCTCCAGCGGACCCCACCCCTCCGCAGCCTCGGCCTCCACGCCGGGAGGCACACCTTCGGCTCTCGGGGGCGTTTCCCCACTGAGCTGGTTTTTTGTTTCCCCTCTACTCCCCCGCCCTCCAGCCCCACCCCCAATTCTACTTTCCTCCGGGAATTCAGAGGGCCCTTTTGCTTTAGAAGACTTGGGGTTGTAGTAGTTACCAAAGCCGTTAAGTTGTGCGAATCACAGTTAAACAAACTTATGATCCACCCCCCCCCCAAATGAAGTCGACGGGACGGGGGCACATTTCTAGCTTCATAGTCTGAAAATGAAGGGCCGTTTGGTGGTTTGAAAAAGAAAACGGCGCTAACTGCCCCTTACCCCCCCACCCACCCACCCCACCCCGCCATCAATACTTGCCAGCGCCTGGAAAAGCCGCCTCCCAGGGCCCCGCGAAGGGACCGCTCAGGGGAGGCGTGCGGACGTGGCGCACAGTTGCGGGGTCCCCGCGGGGAGACCGGCGAGGACTCCGCCCTTGCCTCGGGTCTGCCCCAGCTGAGGCTTGGAAGCTTGCTGCCAGCGTCCTTGCGCGCTCAGGATGCAGAGAGGCCCAGGTCTTGGAAAAGGAGGAGGAACAGTTCTCCAAAAAGGTTCAGACTGGCGTGTATAACTTGGGGTGACAGTTCTCCGTCCAGGACCCCCGGCGCACCTCCTCTCCTTGGCGGTTGCTGGCTAGCTAAGGGTGCAGCGTCTCTTCTGGGTTCCTGGGGTCTCTCTCTTTCTCTCTCTCCGAAGATTTGTGTCCAGGGAGAAATGGAAAGCAGTTCCCTGTGGCTGACGACCACCAGGCAGCCTGCTTTGGGACCTGAGGCCCCCAGACTGTGCGCTCCCCTTTGTGGCCCAGCCCAGGCGGGCCTCCGCTCCTGAGAGCTGGGAAAGATGTGGTAGGACTGGACCCCTCTCTGGATCTGGATTTTAGAGTACCCTTTCCTAGGGAGAGACCCCCACTTCCTTCATCTCGGGATATTTTTGGCTTCCCTCCCCGCCCCCTTGCCTCTGCTCCTTAGGATTTAGCTTTTAGTTACTTTTAATTTGAAACCCTACGTGAGGGGAGGGAGAGGCATTGAAGCGATTGGGAGGTCTGCTCTTTATTAGGGGCCTGAGTGTCCAGCTTTCCAACACACAGCTGCGTTTAGGTCAGGCTGACTGAAGAAAGGGCCTTGTCCTCTGGGAGTCCCAGGAGTAGAGCAAGACCCTGTGATGTTTAAAAAAAAAAAAAAAAAAAATCCAGCAGAGGCGTTGTGATAGTGGAAAGCCACAGGGACCCGTGTCCCACAGTGACATTAAGTGTGGTACATAAGTTTCAATAAGGGCAACATTATTTCATCGAGGCATTATTCTGTTTAATCCCTGAGGCAACCCTGTGGGTTGTGCGAGATTACCCCCGTTTCGCAGAGGAGCAAACAAAGTCAGAGGGGCTAAGCAATTTGCATACGGCCGTGCCAGAATCTGCCTGGCCACGTCCCAGTTCCAGGAACTGTGTAATCTGGTCAAGACTGGTCATGTTTCTGAGCCTCAGTTTCCTTACTTGCACACATAGGCATAAGGTCTGCATTATGTCCCTGTTTTCCCTCTTCAGGCTTTTCCACAGACATAATGACTGTCGCGCCCGTCGCCAGGTCCCTTGGATTGGCCTCAAAAGCTGGGCGAAAGCCAGTCTCGTTTTCTATTTCGTATCCTCAAACAAGGGGTGAGGCACATCTGGATTCTCAGCTATTGCTCCCCAGTGTCTGAGGTCCTCCCCAAAAAAGGGGGCCCCGGGCAGTAGGGCAGAAGGAGGGGGAGCCGGGAAGGATAAAGAGAGCGACCAAAAATGGAAGACAGGCCTGGCATCACCAACCAGAGGGTCTGCAGGAAAGCGGAGGCCTTGGCATGGGGAACTTGAGGTAAGGATCCATGAGGGAACCCTCTGGGTGTCTTGTGGGGCTCTGCACCTGACGCCCTGCCCTCACTTGGAGAGGATGCCCCTGGGAGGGCAAAGTGTCCCATGCACGCACCTCTCGTGGCTACCCTCCCCCAGCAGACTTCCCCCTAACCTTGGTTTTGGAAGAGTTTCTTTTTCCGTTTTTTTTAAAGTAAGCTCTGCACCCAACGTGGGGCTTGAACTCATGACCCAGAGATCAAGAGTGGCATGTTCTACCAACTGAGCCATCCAGGTGCCCCACTTTTCTCACTTTTTAATTCATCAAAATTTCATGGTGTCCTCTAATCAGAATTTCTTCTCAGCTTTGGAGAGTTGGTTCATTGATTCATGTAGCATTTGTTGAACATCTGCCTTGTGTCTGACTCTGTTAGGCATTGGGGATACAGTAGTAAGCAGAATGGATAGGGTCCTTGCCTTCAGGGAAGTTGCTAGAATATTCTTGTCTCACCACCAAAGTTTCCTCCATTGCAGCCTCCATGCTGAGTATTGAGAGAGCACTCACTGGACCAACACTCATTTCTCTGTGAGACTCTTACAAAAGAAGACGGCTAGGGAAGCCAGACGAAGCGTAGTTTTGAATCATGGGCCACAGAACCTTCCCAAACTCTCCAGCCTGTGTACAACTGGGATCTCCAGCCTGGGCTGGGAGGAGCTCCAATGCAACGCACTATATTCTTACTGAGCCTAATATGCCTAAGACTCTGTGCCAAGTGGTAAGGACACAGCCCTGCCTTCATGGAGTTTATACGCTAGTTGAACAAACAATTCAACATACAGTTGCACCACAGTGCTGTTAGCAAATTTTAGAGGAGCACAGCGATGTGGAGCACATACGAGGAGCCTAACCCAACTTGGGGGCCAGTGAGGACTTCTTAGAGAGAAAGGACATCTGCTCTTTGAACCTAAGAGAAATGATAATCTAGCTGGGGAGGAGTCTCATGCGCAGGGACTTGGAGGTGAGAGACAGCACAAGGTAATCAGAAGTGAAAGAAGTTTGGAATGGCCGGAACTTGGAAAAGGCCAGATGGGGAGGAGCAAGAAGGAGGGCAGATCATGGGGTCTTCCAGGTCCTGTTGAGTCTGGACTTAATGTTAGGGAAGTACCAGAATTGGTTTCCGGAAGGACAAGACTGGAACAGAGCTGAATTTTAGGCAAGATCAGACTGAATGAAGCCAGAAGGCAGGGAGGCTACTGCTGTAATCTGGCAGGAGAGGATGCTTCCCTTGCCCCAGGGTTAACAGCAGGGGTTTGAAGAAAGTGAATGTGAAAGGGACAAATAGAATGCACATCCCCCCCAGCTGGGGTGGAGGGGGGAAGGGGGGGGGAGTGAGGCCTCTGGTTTAGGCCATAGCTGGTGTTGTTGACTCAGTTGGGGAACAAAAGGAACCAAATTTGGGAAGGAAAACATTGAGCCCACTCCTAAAGATGATACATTTGAAAACCTCAGGAAGGCAAGAGTCAAATGAGTCGAAAATCCAGAACGGAGTGTTGGGTGACTCCCAACATTTTCTGGTGGGCAAGGAAGCAGCTGAGAAGGAACAGCCGGCAATCTTTATCTCTTGAATATTCGGCTCTCAGCTCTGAATCCAGACAATGGATTGATTGGGAGTTGGTTGAATTAAAAGAGCCGGCTACACTTACCATCTAAGTCCAACAGTATCAATTGTGGCCAAACATATCTGCTGGCGTATTTGAATGCGGATAAACATTCTATGAAACCATGAGAGCTTTAATTATGAGATGAATGGCAATACTAGATTCTTGTTTCCATCATTCACACTCTTAGATGTACCTTTGTATCCACATTTGGATTTGAATCACCAAAAGACCCAAGCGTGGTTGAAGCCGGATTCTTGTCCAAAGGATCCTCAGGTACTAGCCCTCTATCATTCACCCCCAGCCCTTACCAGGCACTGGAGAGACTCAAGTAGAGCTCATTTTCAGGCAAAAAAAAAAAAATATATATATATATATATATATACACACACACACACACACACACACACACATATACATATATGTATGTGTGTATATATATATATATATATATATATATATATATGATTTCAGTGACAAAGATTACATACTGTCCCCTAGTAATCAATGTCTCTTCCTTCTCAGTAATTGAGACTGATTTTTCTTGTTTACTGGGACAAAACCTTTCTTTCATGTCTCTCTTGCAGCTAGATGTGGTCATGAAGAAAAGCTCTGGCCAACGGCAGATGAGCTGAAGCTGTGGGTCCAACTGCCAACAAATGTCCCTAATAGTAGAGGGCACGTTCTTCTCAATCTGGTCTTTTTGCTGAATGGAAAGCAGATGTATGACCGGCGCTTCGGCAGCCATCTTAGACTATGAGGCAACCTTGAAAATGGAAACCATGCACTATGGTGTAGTACATGGAAGGTCTGCAACCTGTGAAGCTCCAAACAAACCCTGAGAGACTCCCTACTATCTTCTTGAAAATGTAGGCAAAACAAAATTCTAGCTCATTACGCCTCTTATTTTGAATTTTTCTGTTACCGGCAGCCCAGCTTGAGGCTAACTAACAAAATCAGAAAGCGTTTGTTCATTCTAGCTACAATCACCTTCACTCAAAACTGAAAACGGTCTGGGGATAGAAGGGCTGAAGCACATACACAGCTGTATGACATCCCCATTAAGCCTACCAAGACCTGGACGTGTCCCCACTGACGTGCTGACATTAACAACATTCCTGTGGGACCTAAGTGTGTGTGTTTTACAACACGCGATTCAGACATGCTACCTACTCAATTTGTCTTTGGAAAGTCAGCGCTTCTAGAAAAAGGACTCTGAAAGAAACAACAGGAAGTAGGCATGAGTTCTCCTCCCCCACCCTTTCTCCTGGTCTCCTATTTTCATTCCTCATTAGGGTCCTGTTCTTACCCTTAATTACGTTCTTACAGTCTGCACACTTCTGGCCTTCTCTCTTTGCTGCCTCCAGATCCTTAACATACTTACGTCCTTGTTCGGTTTTTAACCGCTTTAAAGATGCCCTTGCCGAGAGGTAAACTTCACGCCCACATTTTGAGATAATAAAACGATCCTGCAGGTAAACGGCCACCACGGAGTTTAGGTCAACTTCCACCACCAGGCCCTTCCTTGGCAGAGATGCAGCCCCACGAGGCAAGGAGATGATGATTTCTGATGGACTCAGGAATTTAATAAGAGAACTTGAGTTTCTCCTCGCCCTGCTCTATATCCATAGCTGCAAATGTGCCAAGGTATTAGGGCTGTTCCCGACCCTCCAAGCAGGTATCGCTGAGTCTTTAAGCATATATTCTTCCAGCTCATAATGAGTGAAGGGGTCCCTCATAGCCCTAAGAGAAGAATGGAAACCAGCTTTCTTCTGTGGCCTGTCTCCTTAGCATTCAGGACATTGTCAGTTGACAAATGTTTATTCAGCAACCCTGTGCCAGGCATGGTGCGAGACTCTGGGATGCTGTGGTAGAGAAACAAACAAGACCTCTGCTCTCTGGGCTCGGCTTCTGGGGGGCTGGGGGGAGACAGACAGAAAACAAACCAGGCCCTGATTAAATGGCAGATGTGACAAGAGCTCTGCTGTCATCTGGTGACCCACGAGCCTATCACAGGAAGCCAGAGCTGGTTCCATACCTCAAGGAATCATCCCTGAGGAGGTGATATTTATTTATTTTTAAATGTTTATTTATTTTTGAGAGAGAGAGAGAGAGAGAGAGACAAGCAGGGGAGGGGCAGAGAGAGAGGGAGACAGAGGATCCGAAGCAGGCTCCAGGCTCTGAGCTGTCAGCACAGAGCCGGGTGCGGGGCTCGAACCCACGAACTGTGAGATCTTGACTTGAGCCAAAGTCTGATGCTCAACCAACTGAGGCTCCCCTGAGGAGGTGCTATTTAAAGCTGCATGCAGTTCTGAGGAAAGTGGCTATGTTCTGCTATTATTTTTAAGTCATTCAGTAAGTTAGGTCCCACGAGAAATGTTTTGTTTGGGGAAGGTAGAAAGACAACAAAACGTACTCTGCTGTTACTGGAAATGGCAGTTCTTGGTGCCCCGAGGAACGGTAACTTTCTGATACCAAATCACAGAATGATTGAACACACTCATCTAGGGGATTGTCCTGGTTCAAAAGAGACCCTTCCGCTCCCTTGAGATTGGCTATCATGAAATTTGAATATAACGGAGATTCGTGACAAAGCCAAACCTGGTTCTTCTATCATCCTGAGGGTGGGGCTGTCTTGCGGAGATAAGAGGAAGGCGTGCTGTCATCCAACTCCCTGAGCTAATGTTTCACAGGCTGACAATGACAGAATGATTGCCTTTGATTAAAGCACGTTTTCAATTATCCACTGGGTACATACAGCCTATTAGATAGAGTTTGCATTACAAAACAGAGAACCCAAGGCCCATCGAGGATAATACAAAATGTTACCAGTTCCCTTATTGTGTGTGCATTTGGTTAATTATTGCATTGCTCCCTGAGCGTATTTATGAAATGACTTCACTGACTGGTAGACGTCTAAGTCGTTAACTCCAATGAAACCAAGAAAAGCCAGACCCCTGGCGGAGTTCTACCTCTGCCCGACTGTGACTTTGCGCCACTAGAGGGCGCAAGAGGCCGGCTCAGAATCCAAGTCCACTCCGCAAGTCCACGTGAGTGCCGGAAAAAGAAGCCAAGGGTTCCCGAATACTCTGGAGAGGAACCAGCTCAGGGCCTCTCCCTTCCCTAAGACTCCCCGGTCACCCCTAGAAACTGGTTCAGTTCCAGGCCAGCCCTCAGCAAGCCGGAAATTCGTCTCGAAGGTCTGACCCCGTCTGGACTCATCCTCAGAACACTAAGGTTTGTGTGTCAGTACAAGGGGGTGGGGGGGAGGGCACAGGATGCAACGAGCACTACAGCCAGTTTCCATCCCGCGCCTGAGGACTTCAAAGAGCTAACTCAGGACCTGCGCTTAAGTTCAGCTCAAATTAAAAGGTCTAAAATTGGCACCTGTAACAAATATCAGTGCCCCATCACATTTAGTGTGCATTGACTGTTGGAATTCTCAGACACTGAAACAACAATTTTACCTGCGGGTAAGGAATATCGTAGTACATTTTGCACGTATTACCACAAGAACAGGGTTTGGACAGACTGTCCTGCACTGCGGAGCCAGAAGATTTAATTTTCCGAGGTTCTCCGATGGAAATGGCCCTCTGAAAGGGGCAGGCATCGAGGAAAATACCTCTGATCCAATAGTTTCCCACGGCAGCCCTGTGAAAACCCTGATATTATTACTGTGGGTGAACCCCGTTGTTCCGCTTGGGAAACAGTGAGGCCAGTTGAACAAGAGTGGTTTATCCGATTAAAAAACACTCATGCTTTTATGGCTGAGTCATGTTACTACGGACACAGATAACAACAGACACACTTACCTCTAAGAAGAATTTTGATCGTCGAGATCCAATACCTATTTCCAATTTAGTTGAGTTCAGGCAAGATTGGGATGACTTCAGGTCTTTGCACTCAATGCTCTGCCCCAAACCCATCTTCTACCAAATTCAGGGCACAGTAGCATGATTGTAAATTTGATTTCAGATGTATTTCAGTACTCCTTGTGGTAATCAGAGACACGCCAGACTGTCACACGAAAGGTAAAGAATGACTTCTATAAATGAAGTTCCCTGAGTCACCTGAATTTCCCAGTGACAGAAGCTGGGGTAAATTTGACAGCTCTGGCAAAATTAACTACTGTCTCTGTGGGTCCCAAACTGGTTATGCATCAACAATTCTGATGGTGTAACCTAATAACCTAGCCTACTAAACTATTATTGCAGGTAAAAATTCCTATTATAGTGGCTCAGTTGGTTGAGCATCCGACTTCGGCTCAGGTCATGATCTCGCACTCCGTGAGTTCGAGCCCCGCGTCGGACTCTGTGCTGACAGCTCAGAGCCTGGAGCCTGCTTCGGATTCTGTGTCTCCCTCTCTCTCTGTTCCTCCTCTGTGCGCGCTCTCTCTCTCTCTCTCTGTCTCTCTCAAAAATAAACATTAAAAAGTTTCTTTTTAATTCACATGATGTTATTCTGCCCACTTAAAAAAATGAGTTGTCTATAGCTGTATAGAGTTGAATCTTTAAGTTTTGACCCACTATTTAAATGAGATTGAATGTATTTCCAAATAAAAGACAACTTAAAAGTGCAGACTCACACTTCAGATAGTGGTTATCTTATCTGCCTATCTGAGTGCTCTCTGCTTTCCCTCAAGCCACCAATAAAACCTGAGAAAGTGGAATTGGCCATTCAAGAGTTCCCTGCCCCACCCCACCTGGATGACTGAGGAAGAGCCGGTCCGATGGGTACTGTGGGTATTGCCTACTATTTGGTCTTTGAGCACCGTGATCTTGCCAAGATGCTCGGCTAACATGCACAGCCCTGTCCATAACCATTGATAAGTTTCATTCTAAAGCTGTGTGGCAAATAGCTCATCCTTACCCCACCATCACGCCTACCATCCAGAGGATGAAGGCCAGCGGTGTCTACATATTACCTGAAGGGTGGATGAAAAACATTTCAGTGTTTCGGATACTCTCAAATCCAGACGCTGGAGGTACAGGTCACTTTCATTTCAGTTTTTCTATTCCACTGTTGCGACCCCCATGTTCCCATGCCATTTTCCACCTTCCAAAAGTGTTCCTGAATCTGCGAGCTCATCCGATGTCCCTCACAGCCGTGGGCAAAAGGAACAGTGACACAGACACTGAGTAGGAGAGGTTGCTGATTTATACAAGCCGTCATTCCCAGGTAGGGGAAGAATGGACACCCTCCCGGGTCCCAGCAGTGGTCTCCCCACCACCATCATGCTCTTTGCAGTTAGAAAGAGTCTATGTGGACATAACAGGGGTAGAGTTGCGAATCAAGAAACTCAGAAGTAAAATGTTTTTTTCCTCCTGGAATCTGAGTGGGGTAGGTTTTCATGTTCCTGGGCCTTTTTCCTCTTATTATGGTTCACACTATATAAATGCCACAAACTTCTAGAGGCATTTTGAAGACGTTCTATGTGCAAAGCTGGGTGTTAGGCGGCCAGGAAGAGACACCAAAGAAATTTCAAGAAATAGAACGCTATCCCCAGAAGTTTAAAATCTATGTGTTAAGAAGCACACATTAGCGTATGAACAAATGCGGTGGGTCATTCATTCAAGTCCCCGGGGATGGGGCTTGGATGTGGTCGGAGCCATGGGGATTTTTGTGGGAAGCAAGATGTAAGCTGTCACCAGGCCAGGATTCAACTGACCCAATTCAAGCTACTTCTCTAAACCTGCTCCTTGACCTGCATTCCCTCACTTGTTGATATCACAGTCCAAAAGGTCCCTCCAGCCTGGGCATTATCCTTGACTAGCCCGTCTCCCCATCTCTCCTCTAGACTGATCACAGCCTCCCAACTGCCTGTCCCAACTCCAATAAGATCAAGTTCCAGAACCTTTGGCACAGCCTGCAAAACCCACCATAAAGGGTCCTGGCTGCCCCCCCAGCTTCGCCTGGTATGACATCTCTGTCTGCACCCAGCACTTTCAGCATGACAGACACCCAGCGCCCCGTTGTCTGAGCCAGACCCTAGACAACTCAGAATACACTCTTGCTTTCCTCCCGTCTTCATGTTCTCTGGCTGACATTTGGGTTCCTTTCCTTTTATTTCTGGTAAAAGTCTTTTCTTCCATTGCGGCTAGCTATGACTAAAGGGGGAAGAGAAGGGAACTTTCTACTTTCTGGCTGAGAGAGGAATATAGGGATATCCCTGTGGCCTTCCCGGGGGCAGAAGTTTGCATGTTAGATCCAGAACTAAGGGATGGGGAGCGATTGGAAACAGACAGTAAAATCCCGGGAAGAAATGATCTCATTGTGAATGAGAATGTTCCCCATTTTTTCTCTTCATAGAATCTCTTAGGTCTGACAAGGCCGTAGATGGGTTTTTTAGGTTGTTTTTATTTTATTTTATTTTTAAATTTTTATTTTTTTGCTCCACATCCAACATGGGGCTAGAAACCAAGATCGTGAGATCAAGAGTTGCACATCCTACCAAGCCTACCAACTGAGCCAGCCAGGCACCCCGAGGCTGTAGGTGTTCTGAGTCATTTTGACCTTCTTCACTTCCCCTGAGATCAGCCTTGTACCCAGTGGAGCTGCTGGGAAGCCTTGATTTACAAACTATGGGTTTTCAGCCAAGCTTGGTTCTCCTCTAGTCTTTCCTATCTTGGGTAATGAGACCACCATCTTCTCAGTTGCCCAAGCTTCAAAGACAGGTGTTTCCTTTGTTTTTCCTTCTCCCTGACTCCCCATATGCAGGCTATTAACAAGTTTTATCGATTTTACCTTCCAAGAATATCTAAAATCTGTCCCTTCTTCTCCCTCTCCACTGCACCCCACTAGTGCCAAGAGATTCCTCTCATCGGGACTCACCCTCCAGTTGTTTCTCTACATCTTCTGTTGCCAACTGTCAATCCATTCTCCACACAGCAGTCAGGGTACTCTTTCTAAAATGTAAACTCTTATTTTTTTTATGTAAGTCAAATATATATTGTTGAAATGTAACATATATACAAAAAGAACACAAACCATAGTGTATAACTCAGTGATTTTATATACAATGAACACACTCATGACTGGTATCCCAGAAGTCCTCTTCCGCTATTTCTACACTAGCCTCTTCCAAGGGTACCCATTGTCCTAACTTCCAACACCATTGGTTGTTTTCACCTGCTTGAAAACGTTGTCACAGAATTACAGATTCTATATGAATCATAGATAAATAGAATCATACAGGGTGTACTCTTCTGTGTCTGACTCATTTCAGTAAACGTTTTGTTAATGAAATTCATCCATGTTGTTGCTTGTACTTGTAATTTGTTTATTCTAATTTCTGGAAAGTGTTCTGTTGTATGAATTCACCATTTATTTAACCATCCCATTGTTGTTGGATACTTGAGTAGTTTCCAGCTTTTAGCTATCAAGAATAATACTGCTATAAACCTTCTCATGCCTATCTTTTGGTGAGCCTATGAACCCATTTCTGTTGGGAATATACCTGGGAGTGGAATTGCTGGGTCATGAAATGTACATGCTTTAGTAGATACTGCCAATGTCCCAATGTGTTGGGACACTGCCCCCACTAGCAAAGTATGAGTGTTCCATTCACTTTGTATCCTTTCCAACTCTTGATGTTTGTCTGTCTTTTTCATTTTAGTCATTTTCATGGACAGTGGGCTGTCATAAATCTGACCAATATCACTTCCTACTTAATGACCTTCAAGGCTTCTCGATGAATTTAAAAGAAAACCCAGATTCCTTAAAGTGGCCCTGCCTACCCTTCCAATGTCACCCGATATCACTCTCTTCCTGTTTCTACACTGATCTTCTCAAATCTGTCAAGCCCTTTCCCACCTCTGGACCAGCACACTCCTCTTCCTTAGCCTGGGAAAAGTTCCTTCTGTCCCACCCTCTCTCCCACCCTTCCTGTCGCTTATTTAAAGTCTGTCCTGAGGAGATCTCTGACCGCTCCCTCCTGGGCTTCCCTTCACAGAACTAATCACACAGCACTTATCACAGTTTATAGTTACATATTTCTGTTTCCCTGTGGGGTTTTTTTTGGGTTTTGTTCTGTCTGTCCCATTAGACTGTAAAGGTCATGAAGACGAGGAATCTGTCTCCTTTGAAAACTACTCTAGTCCCTGCGCCTGGGAGACAGTGCTTGGCATAGGCTGGGCACTCAACAAATGTTTATTGAAAGAACAAGTGAATAAATCCAGTCCGTTTTAGACTATGAGCGAAATAATGTTTAATATCATCCTTGAATGTGGAGTTTTGACATCCACTGAAGGAAGGTGCCTTTACTTGGGTGCCTGGACAAGCTTAGCCAGAAGTGGACAGGAGAGGGACCTGAGGGATGAACCAGAAACTCTTAGACAAGCAGCCCAGAGCAGGAAGGCTCTGGGGAAAAAAAGCAGAGTTGAAGTTCATCCAAAGAGGTTTTCTAAAGGAAGAAATGACTTAGTCCCTGGGGGAAGGTCTGGGTTTTCTAGGAAGTAAATTTTTTTTTCAAAATCAAATAGCCTTCCATATGCCCAGGAAGCACCCTAATGTCTCCCAAGAGGGACATTAAATTATTAAGGGACTTAATTATTCCTACAGAGCAGTATAGGAATTGGGGGCTCAGCTGGCTCAGATCTCAAAGCCAGTAGCTTTAGGGTAGGGAGGAATAAGCTGCAAATGTTCTACTGTTTCAATAACAATAGGGACAGAATTTAATAATGTGAAAAATAATATTTCTGGCAAGAATTTTGAAAATGCATTGATTGGGGCGCCTGGTGGCTCAGTTGGTTAAGCATCTGACTTCGGTTCAGGTCATGATCTCCTGTTCCCTGGGTTCAAGCCCCGCATCGGGCTCTGTGCTGACAGCTCAGAGCCAGGAGCCTGCTTCGGATTCTGTGTCTCCCTCTCTGTCTGCTCCTCCCCGACTTGCATTGTGTCTCTATCTCTCTCAAAAATAAATAAGCACTAAAAAAAAAAAAGAGAAAATGCATTAATTATTATAAGTTGGTAATGTGTATTTCTTAAATGTGTGCAGCCTCCCTTGTGCACACCTGATTTTCCTCGATAGTCTATTCCATCAAATAGCACCCATCTGACAACCGCTGCTGTGCCTTCCCTACTGGACTGGCGAGGCTAAGCATTCTCTGTGTGTGAGTAGAATAGAAAAATACAGAGTATTCAGATGAGAACAAGAGTAGGATTTATTGTCATTTTCATTTAAAATGCCATATTAACTTCCAGATAATTGGAAGGCATTCATCCTCCGTGACATATGCATTTAAAAGGTTTACTTTGGCTCCAATAATCCTACTGATTTAGCTGCAGAAGTATGTTTCAAATAATGAGCTGTGTGTTCAGTGTATCTTAGCACCATATAAATGTGCATTTCTGCAGGGCACTGGTATTTTGAGTTCAATGTAGTCATTTTGCTATGTAAAACATCTAATTTCAGAAAATGAGTAATCAGTGGTAGATCCTAGCAGTAAACCCTTGAGGGTCTCTTAGGTGCTCGGGATACAGAGACTTCCAGCGTGTATGTTTCATGGGGGAAGAGACGGGTAAGCAGGCAAGGGCAGCCAAGCGTAGTAAGGGTTACGGCAGGGCGGGGGACTATAGCTAATGTAGGAGCCACGGGAGGCATTCGCTCCAGAATTACAGGGTGTGGTGGGGGCTGTCAAAGGCTCTAGGACACTGTTCTCTCTTGCTCGACATTTCTTTCCCCCAGTCTTTCAAAAATTCAACTCAGAAGCCAGTCTTTGGAGAGGCCTTCCCAATCTCTTGGCTGGAATACTCCCGGAGCGGTCTTCTTACCCCTTTCTGAAGATGATACTTGTGTTCCTGCCATTTTCACACCATGGAGGGGCAATCTACGGTAGGAGTCAGGAGTGTGGACTAGGGTCAGACAGCCTAGATTGGAACCTTGTCAGCTGCTTGCTATCTGTGACACTTTACTTAACTTTCCTGTGCCTCAATTTCCTCATCTGTATGGAGATCACAAGAGTTAGTAGGAGTGGGGCGCCTGGGTGGCTCAGTTGGTTGAGCATCCAACTTCAGCTCAGCTCATGATCTCATAGTTTGTGGGTTTGAGCCCCCAGAGGGCTCTGTGCTGATAGTGTGGAGCCTGCTTTGGATTCTCTGTTTCCCTCTCTCTCTGTCCCTCCCCCCCACCTCTCTCAAATAAATAAATAAACATTAAAAATAAATAAAATAAAATAAAATAAAATAAAATAAAATAAACTAGAATTAGTAGGAGTAAAGCACCCAGAATAGTGCCTGGCAAGTAGTAAGTGCTCAGTTAGAGATCTCGTCCATAAGCATTCTGTTTCTTTCATATTATTGTAACTGCCTTAGAAGTAGGTGCTCTGGTATTCATTTTGCATCCTACCCAAAAGCCCCAACCTTATCTCCACCCCATCCAGTGTCTAAAATGGTCCCTTGTACATTTCAAGTACAAAATATAACATTTGTTGTAGTTGATAATGGTCTACCAGGTACCACGTGGATGAAATTTGAGTTCTTCCTGGAGATCATTCTAAAAATGCATACAGCGCAGCATTTACATCAAATGCTTACTTACATATATGCTTGTTCCCAGATGATGATATCTAATACTTAGTGAGCACTTACTATACGCCAAGCACTTGACTTAGCATGTGACACAAGTTACATTGCTCAAATCACACTTAAATTTATAAGGCCCTTTCATAATCTTACAGGAAGCCTGAAAAATTGCCGTTACCCACTTTTCCTGGCACCAAAAATACAATACTATCAATACAATTAAATTTTATATTATCTAAATACAACACACTTATATTATATACTATTTCAAAGCCATTTCTTTCTGCAAACTTGCTATAATTACAGCGGTATTGTACTTCTCTGTGTTATAATTCTAAAATTACCATGTGCACGGAGGGGAGATGCCTTTGTACCTTCATAATAGATCTCTCCACCACTCTGGAGAGTACACATACCCAAACGCACAGCCAGCTACGTTGTTAGAAGACATTGTACAGGTCAAACCATAATTAAAATAATCATTATTTACATAGCACCGTAAATGTATCCACCGCTTGAGTCATAATCACAGTAGTTAGAGACAGAAAACAGCAATTATATAATCTAGTCAACCCCAGTAAATGTATGTCAGCCAAGATCCCAGCAGAGATCTGAGAATTAATTTTCAAGCAAAAATAACAGGCACGCGGAATCACACGTTGTTCTCAGAGTCCCATTTTCTTCACTTCGGTGTGTTTTTCATTTGTTTGTTCATTCATTCACTCACTCGTTCATTCATTCACTCACCAGACGTAGCTTCTACATTGTTTACCATGAGCCAGGCCCTTTGCCAGGAACAGATATCTAGAAGAATAAGAAAAGGTCCTTGATCCCAGGGGCTTTCAGCTCCTGAAAGACAAACAAACAAAGATGAATATACTCAATAATCAGATGGGAGTGATTTGCATATATGCAATTCACTTCTGCAAATTAGTTATTTATTTTGTGGGAGAGAGGGAGAGAGTGCACAAGCACGGGAGGGGCATGGAGAGAGGGAGAGAGACAATGTCAAGTAGGCTGTATGCAGGCAGGGCAGAGCCGGACAGGGGTTCAATCCCACGAACCATGAGATCATGACCTAAGCCGAAATCAAGAGCTAGACGCTTAACCAACTGAGCCACCCAGGAGCCCCTATTCTATTAGTTTTAGGTGTGCATCAGAGTGATTCAACATTTTTATACATTATGAAATGATCCCCTCGATACATCTAGTTATTATCTGCCACCATATAAAGGCATTACAATATTATTGACTTTATTCCCTTTGCTGTACGTTACATCCTTGTGACTTATTTATTTTATGTGGAAGTTTGTACCTTTTAATCCCCTTCACCCGTTTCACTCCCACCCCTAATGTCCCCCCCCCCCCGCCGACCCCAACCATTTTGTTTCCTGTATCTACGAATCAGTTCTGTTTTCTTTTGTTTGTTCATTTGTTTTGTTCTTTAAACTCCACATGTAAGTGAAATCATGTGGTATTTGTCTTTCTCTGTCTGACTTATTCCACTTAGCGTAATGCCCTCTAGCTCCATCCACATTGTTGCAAATGGCAAGATGTCATTCTTTTTTTATGGCTGAGCAATACTCCATTGCATATATATCGCATCTTCTTTATTCATTCATCTGTCGATGGACAGTTAGGTTGCTTGCATACCTTGGCTATTGTAAATAATGTGGCAGGGAACAGAAGGGTGTATATATCTCTTCGAATTAGTGTTTTCATTTCCATCGGGTAAATACCCAGAAGCAGAATTGCTGGTCAGAAATGATCATTATTATCCTATTTTACCAATGATGAAGATGAGGCCCGGAAAGATTAAGTAACGTAGTCCCAAATAGTTTCCACCCTCTTCAGCCCCCTGCCTCTTACCATGAAATGTCTCCTGAGGCTGTATGTATCCAGGGGTACATCAGGACCACCTTGCAGCACCTCGCCAAAGGCTCCGAAATGGATGGGGGCTCAAACTCAGACAGTATCCTGCGTGAGTGCGGGGCTCCAGAACCTAGTCTTGGAGGGGTCTTCTCAGCGACTGCTCTGGGCAGCATCCCCACTGTGTTTCTTTCCTCTCTCTACAGTCCTGTCTGCAGAATGATCCCAGAGCTTGGTATCCGTGTGATTCAGGAAGTTGCAATCCCCGAAACGCATCCTTCTCCCCAAATATTTTCTTACCCCCTCCCCTCCTCCCACCTCCCATATCTCACTTCCAGACAATTGCACCATGTCTCACAAACTAACTTCCAGGGGCCAAAGTGCCTCCCCCAAACTGCAAAGTGGTTTTCTGAACCTTCAACTGGAAACACACACACACACACACACACACACACACACCCCTCAACCTTCCCTCCCCCAGGGCTTCTGCTCCAAAGTAGTTCATGACAGTGGGCATGTACTGAAACATTGGAATGGCTCCCAATTATGAGGCTTCCTTCTCTTCCTTCTTTGGTGCCACCCCTCTTTGCTGAGGAGGCAGTGGGGGAAAGACTGGTCAAGTGTGCCTTGAGCCTGACAGTTCCCGCCCATCTCCACATTGGCGGAGCTTGCTTCTGGAGCTTCTGTCAAGGCTGTTCGGCTTCCTTATTCTCCGGGGATGGGAAGAAGGAACAGTGATGGCTGGACAGTGGACAAGCTCCCTGTCCAGTTGTCTTCATGCCTACAGATGGGATCAATAGCAGTATCCGTGGGAGGTAATGGAGGCGAACGTGAAGGGGCTAGAGGCCCATATCCCTGCTTCAACCGTTCTCATACCTCTTACTCGAGCCTGGATCTAGCTCTTAAAACCTTATTTATTGACTTCTGGTTCCAAAGGTAAGGCTGGTCAAGATACCATCATAAGCGTACCTTGTCAATTCTTTAAGAGATATTTGACTCTTGGAAAAAACTCTTCTTGGGTAGCCTGGTAATTGTGTCTGTCACCTACCAATGACGGTAGAGTGCTCTGATGGCTGCCAACAAATATGACCTAGAATGTGGGTGATGTATTAACCCTTAATTGCTATTCGTCTTTATTTAACCACCGATTGACCGGTAGAAAAACTGTGGAATGATGGTTCAGTTCTTGTTTCAATTTTCCCCCAGTAGGAGACATACTTTTACAGTCATTGCCATTAGCAGCCAGTATGCACTCAGTTCTCACGACTCAGTTCCACACACTGGAGTGGTTACGAATATTTCAAGCCCATTGGAGGGAAATTTAACAAGAGAGAAAACGGGATTAAACTTGGTGTCTTTCAGCAGTCCTTGACTCAGATGAGCAAACTCTCCTCTGGAAACTCTATATTCTAAAGCAGCAAACAAAAGTGTTTCTATGCTGCCCTGTTTCAAACAATAAGCCTCTGATGCAGAGTATAATAAAGGTGAATCACAAAATACTCCATCACTATCCTTTCCCATCACCTTCTCTCTTCCAAGTTATGTAACATCCTGATCTTTCATCCACCAAAGCCTCAGTTGATACAAAAACACCGAGAAGTAAACAGGGCAGCTAGAATTAGCTTCATGGAATGGATGCGGAAACTGAGGCTCAGGGAAGTTAAAAGATCTGCCTCGGTCACACAGTCTGTGACAATATCAGGGTAAAACACAGATCTCCAATGCCCCAAGACTGACTCCTCTCCCTATAGGTTTGGTGATTTCTGACCCTTGACCTCTGAGCTCTGGGATGGAAAGGTGAGCTCCTCTCTACCTGTAGGTTAATGGTTTACTCAAGCACTTAGCCCTTTCATGGGCCATCAAAGATAATGGTGCATATGAAACATGAGGACTTTCATAGTTAATCAAATGTAAATAAAGTGGAAATTTGCCATGGAAAGTCCTAAAAAAAAACAGACACACACACACACACACACACACACGATAACTTTTGAGCTCTATTTTATTGAAAGTTGGACTTAAATTTGTTTTCTTATTGAGCATTCTCCCAATAGTTAATCGATGCAAAAATGTTAACCACCTACCATGCAGGTAGAGAGTGACGTATAAGAAGTTATCCCTGGGGATACAGGTATGCTGTTTCGAAGGGACACATGCACCCCAATGTTTATAGCAGCACTATCAACAAGAGCCAAAGTATGGAAAGAGCCCAAATGTCCATCGATGGATGAATGGATAAAGAAGATGTGGTATATATATACAATGGAGTATTACTCGACAATCAAAAAGAGTGAAATCTTGTCATTTGAAACTACATGGATGGAACTGGAGGGTATTACGCTAAGCGAAATTAGAGAAAGACAAATACCATAGGACTTCACTCATATGAGGACTTTAAGACACAGAAAAGATGAGCATAGGGAAGGGAAGCAAAAATAATATAAAAACATGGAGGGGGACAAAACCTAAGAGACTCTTAAATATGGAGAACAAACAGAAGGTTACTGGAGGGGTTGTGGGAGGGGGGATGGGCTAAGTGGGTAAGGGGCACTAAGGAATCTACTCCTGAAATCATTGTTGCACTATATACTAAGTAACTTGGATATAAATTTTAAAAATAAATTAAATAAAAATTAAAAAAAAAAAAAGTTATCCCTGGGGCACCTGGGTGGCTCAGTCGGTTAAGCGGCAGACTTTGGCTCAGGTCATGATCTCCTGTTCCGTGGGTTCGAGCCCCGCCTCAGGCTCTGTGTTGACAGCTCAGAGCCTGGAGTCTGCTTCAGATTCTGTGTCTCCCTCTCTCTCTCTGCCCCTCCCCCGCTCACAGTCCCTCTCTGTCTCTCAAACAATGAATAAAAACGTTAAAAAATTGCTTTAAATTAATTAAAAATAAAAAGTTATCCCTGACCTAAAGGAGTTTGAGTCTAATTGGTGGTGGACAAACACAGAGGAAGCAATTAGTTGGTAATGTCAAAAGCTCTTGAATGTTGACTGCGATGGTGTGTAATGGGAAAACTAAACTCAGGACACAGAGAAACAACTCAACAGCCTGACACATGCCAATTTGGACTGGCCCTGAGTGAACATTCCAATGGAAAGAGGTCAGGCCTCTATTATTGTTTGCAATCTTTGTGCAGCCTATCCTGATGGGCTGAAATATCCTTAAAGGATATTTAAGGATAACCTCCTTCAAGGAGGTTATTTGTGGATACATCTCCTTATTCCCACAGTTCCTACATTAGCAGAATTGTCCAGAGTGGGGCCCCTGGAGCTAGGCTTCAAATCCTCCCTCTACCACTGATTAGTCCTCTAATCTTGGGCAAATTACTTAAACTTTCTATGGCTCAGTTTCCCCATCTGTAAAACGACTATCTATGTCATAGGGTTGTTATGAGGAATGAATGAATTACTACACGTCAAGCGTTTAGAAAAATGTCTGACAACACGTTGAATGTTCCACACATGTGAACTGTTATTACAGTCAATTGCAGCTGGTCAAAGTTTATCTGATCAACTAGAGTATAAAAGGCACAAGGGCAGAGTTTTGTTGGCTAAACTTCTGTGAGCAGACTCATTCAGCCGTCTTTACTGAGCACCTACTATGTGCCATGGGGTTGCAGTGGTAGACAAGATAGACGGGGGCACAGAAACAAGACGAAGAAAGCAGAAGATAAGAGTTTTCCTTTAGGATGAAAACTGATCACTTGAGTCATGTTGCTGTTGTCGTTGTTTTAATAGACTTCACTTTGTAGGACAGTTCTAAGTGTACAGAGAAATGGAAAGATAATGCAGAGTTCCCACAAACCCCTCCCACACGGACACACAGTTTCCCCTATCATTAACATCTTAACGTTAGTGTGGTACGTCTGTTACAATTGACGAACCAATATTGGTATGTAATTATTAACAGAGGCCTCAATTAATATCAGCATTCCCTCTTTGTGTTGTGCAGTTCTGTGGATTTTGACAAAAGCACACTGTCATGCATCTGCCATGATAGTGTCATACCGAATAGCTGCACCACCCTAAAAAGCCTGTTCTTCACCTCTTCGTCCTTCCCCCACCCCATACAACCCTTGGCAACAACTGATCTTTCTACTGTCTTTATAGCTTTGTTTTTTTCCCCCAGAATATCATACAGTGGAAATCATAAAATATGTGGCGTGTGTAGACTGGCTACTTTCACTTAGAAATATACATTTAATATTCCTCCATGGCTTTTCATGACTTGGCAGCTCATTTCTTTTTTATCACTGAGTGATATTCCATTGTGTGGTGCGCTCGTTTATTTGTCCCTTCGCCTATGAAAAGGCGTTGTGGTGGTTTCCCGTTTTGAGCCATCACAAATAAAGCTGCTATAAACATTCACGTGCACAGAGTGTTGTCTGGACCTGGTTTTCATTTGGGCACATCCCTGGCGGCACGATTGCTGGATCAGATGGTAAGACTGTTTAGCTTTGTAAGAAGCTGCCAAAGGGTCTTCCAAGGTGTCTGTGCCATTTGCGCGCTCCCACCAGCAGTGTTCCTGACATTCTACATGCTGGGCAACATTTGGAGTTTGTCAGTGGTTAAGATTTTCATCATTCTAGGAAGAATTTAGTAACATCCCATTGTTTTAACTTGCAGATCCCTAATGGTATCTCTGTTGAGCACCTTTTTATACGCTTATTCCATTTACTTATCTCCTTTGGTGGGTATCTGTTCAGGTCTTTTGCCCATTTCTCAATTGGACTGCTTATTTTTTTATTGCTAAGTTTTAAGATTTCTTTGTATCTCTTGGATACAGGTTCTTTATCAAGTACATGTTTGGCAAAAGCATTTCTCCCAGGCTGTGGCATGTCTTTTCATTCTTCCTATTATTTGGGGGCGCCTGGGTGGCTCAGATGGTTAAGCATCTGACTTCAGCTTCAGATCGTGATCTCGTGGGTTCGTGAGTTCAAGCGCTGCATCAGGCTCTGAGCTGACAGCTTGGAGCCTGGGGCCTGCTTCGGATTCTATGACTCCTTCTCTCTCTTTGCCCCTCCCCTTCTTGTGCGCTCTCTCTGTGTCTCTGTCTCTCTAAAAAATAAACAAACATTTTTTTAAAACGAAAAAAATTTTTAAAAGAGTCATATTCTTTTGGGTGCAAGTTAATATTTCTTGATCCCCTAGGGTTAGTAATCCACCATGCCATTGGGTTAGAATTAGTGCTACCTTCGTCAATAAAATAAACAATGTTGGCTACAAATGCAGAAGGCTCTCACTAGACATTTTCTGTTGGTAGTCAGAGATTAGAACAAATGGGATCAAACCGCATCAGAAAAACCACACTTAAATGGAGTTTCATTGGGAAAAATCCTGTCCTGAACAAATGTTTGGAAATAAAGGCTAGGCTTTCTCCCCTATACTTTCACACCCATCAGGTTTCCTTGCTTTAGAATGAGCCTCTGTATTTAATAAGTTCCATTGGGAGCATGTCCGCAAAAGGGTATTAAATCCTTGATGGGTTGTAAATCGTATTTCTTGGCCACGCTGACAGAAACCCAGCCCGGCAACCCCCTTCACCCCATCCCTGAAGAACTTTACAATGTCAGTTAGTCATTCACATCAATGACTTCATCCATTACCTACGCCCAGCCTGTCTGCCTGGCTGAACCCCTGCAATCATTCTGCACCAGAAGGAACTCCGCTCCGCGTCGTGAGGAGCGGAGGACTAAGAAAAGTCGCAGGGAGGATCGAGGCATGGACACGAACCAGTTGAAAAGTTTCCAGGAACATTTGAAACACTCTTTTTACGCTTGTGACAAGTGACACGGGTTTTCTTAATGCGCACATACGGCCCAAAATCCCGGTTCATGCACTGGAAGGAAAACAGTCTCACAGAGCAAAGCAGCACTACTCTGAGGAGCCAGTTAAGGGATGATTCCAGACCCAGAATGCAGAGTTGGCTTCTGAACACCCTGTGCTCAGACCACCTGGGAGTGGTGTCCAGGCCTCACCCTGGCCTCCAGAAAATTCTCAGGGCCACCTCACAAGGTGGCTTGTCAGCCAATAGAGAGCAGCACCATTCGCCTGAAGGAAAATGCAGTCTAAGTCTTCTAGCAGAGGAAATATAAAGAATAATATTTTCCACATGGCTGCACTGAAGAGTTCATTAAAAAAAAAAAAACATTTGGAACTATTATGGAAAATTCCAAGTTAAATGTACTTTTTAAAACAAAAAAAAAAGCTGGTCAATATTTTGCTGGGAAAATCACACTTGAAGAAATGGTGTTTGCGGCTCCTAGGGAGAGGGCGTTAGCCTGAAATGTTTTCAAATCAAAATGGTTGCTCTAAAAACATGTACCTTCGAAGGAAACCCTGAGACACCCATTCTCTCTCTGTGCCGAGGACGCTCGCTGCCCCGCTGTGAGCCCGCACCACGGGGAACTTCAACTTGATGGAAATCTGGATTGAGTCTTGTCCGTGTTGGCCGGTAGAGAAAACCGTGCAGTACCTCTTTTTTGTTTTGTTTTGTTTCTCAGATGGTGGTGATCACATCTGTTCCTTATCTTTCGTCTTCCATGGTGGTTCTGTTTACAAGGATCCCAGAAACGACAGGGACTGTGGACGCTCCACGCAGAGGACAGAAGACAAGACTCCCAGGGAGATGGCCTGTCTGCAAACCGCAGAGCCAAAGGTGGGGTTTTCAGAGTGGCCGCCAGCCCTCGCCGGGTGACTCAGGCTCAGGAGCCAGAAGCACGATGGAAAGGAGCTGGCCTTGTCCAGGGCGATGCCGGGAACACAGATGCAACTTTTCTTTTCTTTTTAAAAAAAATTTTTTAATGTTTATTCATTTTTTTTTTTTTTAATTTTTTTTTTCAACGTTTATTTATTTTTGGGACAGAGAGAGATAGAGCATGAACGGGGGAGGGGCAGAGAGAGAGGGAGACACAGAATCGGAAACAGGCTCCAGGCTCCGAGCCATCAGCTCAGAGCCTGACGCGGGGCTCGAACTCACGGACCGTGAGATCGTGACCTGGCTGAAGTCGGACGCTTAACCGACTGTGCCACCCAGGCGCCCCTAATGTTTATTCATTTTTGAAAGACAGAGAGAGACAGAGCACAAGCAGGGGTGGGCGGAGAGAGGGGGACACAGAATCTGAAGCAGGTTCCAGGCTCTAAGCTGTCAGCACAGAGCGCAATGCACAGCACGAACTCACGAACCGCGAGATCATGACCTGAACCAAAGTCGATGCTCAACTGACTGAGCCACCCAGGCACCCCGGATGCAACTTTTCTAATGTAACCTTCCGGGAACGCTTGCCCACTTCCTCCCCAGCAGAAGATCTTACTCTGTAAGCGGACTTCTAATGGCTCCGTGGGCCACCATTTTACCATTTCCTTCTCCTACTCTTTTGGCTCCTTCCCTCCTTTCCTTCCTAGATTCCAGGAGGTCAGGGTCAGGGCACCTTACCTTTCTGGTCCCCAAACATCATTATTTTGGCAAGATGTTTTGACAATACAGTGAATGCCTGGGGGTGCCTGGGTGGCTCTGTCGGTTAAGCGTCTGACTTCGGCTCAGGTCACGATCTCACGGTCTGTGAGTTCGAGCCCCGCGTCGGGCTCTGTGCTGACAGCTTGGAGCCTGGAGCCGGTTTCAGATTCTGTGTCTCCCTCTCTCTCTGACCCTCCCCCGTTCATGCTCTGTCTCTCTCTGTCTCAAAAATAAATAAACGTTAAAAAAAATTAAAAAGAAAAAACAATGAATGACTGCAAAAAAGAATCTGGAGCCCTCATATAGACACCTGCAAATTCAAGAGCACAACTTTGACTTTTCAAAGTAGAATCTGGGCCGTTGGCTTTATTACATTTTTTTAATCTTACTTTAAAAAAATTTTTAAATTTTATTTTATTTTTTGAGAGAGAGAGAGAGAACGAGTGGGGGAAGGGCCGAGGGAGAAGGGGACAGAGAATCTGAAGCAGGCTCCTCACTGACAGCAGAGAGCCTGATGCAGGGCTCAGACTCGTGAACTGTGAGATCATGACCTGAGCTGAAACCAAGAGCCGGGTGCTTTATCAACTGAGCCACCCCAGTGCTCCTAATCTTGCTATTATTATTATTATTATTTTATGTCATGTGAAGCATGACAAGGCAACTAAAGGGACGCCATGAAAAACTACTTTTTTCACTCCTTTTCCTGCTTCTATTCTTACTGGGACCTACACCCCCACCTTACACATGCCTTATAGAACAGACCATGTGTGTCCTCGTAAAGGTCAAGGATTTAATGGTTTCTTTGGAGTGTTCCAGCCCAATAGATAACATCTAAGGAGGGACTGGTCATCACAAATGTTTTCCAAGACCACTGACTCATCGAGTCCCCAGGTTCTGGAGTATAGGTGACTTATGGAGGACAGCTAAACACTCGTCTTTGCTCCTGGATACCTGAGAAGACACCTGCACCGGACCACTGTCCCCAGCGAAAACCACGGGCCCCAAGCAAAGGCAGCACTCACTCTGCTTTCTTTTCTGAGTCTCCCGGACACTCTGTCCATATCTACACTCTTCTATATCTTTAAGAAACTCTGTTCTCACTTCCTCTTGGCTCATGTTCGATTTCTTTCCTGCGTGAAGTCAAGGACCCTCTTGGCTGGGTGCTGCGAGCCCCCCTTCTCTGGGTCCTTTGACCTCACCAGCCTGCATCGAAAGCGTGGGCTGCAGTGCCACTCACATTGCGGGCCAGGACTGGCTGCTGCCTCTCACAGCCACGCTGGTCAGTAGAGGGTAGATTGCAGGCGTGGAGAGAGTGTGTTTAGAAACTTTCATAGCGGGGGCACCTGGGTAGCTCAGTTGGTTAAGCGACAAATTTCGGCTCAGGTCATGATCTCTCAGCTCGTGGGTTCGAGCCCCGCGTCGGGCTCTGTGCTGACAGCTCAGAGCCTGGAGCCTATTTCAGATTCTGTTCTCCCCTTCTCTCTACCCCTCCCCTGTTCACGCTCTGTGTCTGTCTCTCAATAATAATAAATAAGCGTTAAAAATTTATTAAAAAAAAAAGAAACTTTCATAGCGATTTCACGGAGTCAACTATGTTGCATCTAATAATAAAAATTCAGGGTCCTGTATCTTATGTGTTTGTTTTTTTAATTTCTCTTTTCTAGATGTTCATTTTTATTGTAGTTACAAAGATGTTAGCCTGTGATGGGCTGGAAATTTAAAAAGAAAAACACTTCACCGTGTATGGTTTGTAAAGCAAACCAATCACAGAGGATACTTTAGAAAACATTCATATACCCATTAATTACCCAAGCTTTGCCAAATCTCAGCATTTCGCCATATTTGTCTTCACCTTTTTCTTTAATGTGTATTTATTTCTGACAGAGAGAGAGACAGAGACAGAGTGCGATTGGGGGAGGTGGAGGGGCAGAGAGAGAGGGAGACACAGAATCCAAAGCAGGCTCCAGGCTCTGAGCTGACAGCACAGAGGCCGACGTGGGGCTCGAACCCACAAACCATGAGATCACGACCTGAGCCGAAGTTGGATGCTCAACTGACTGATCCACCCAGGCACCCCTGTCTTTACATTTTTTTAAGAGATAAAACACTACACGTTGCTTTGGCTGTTTCCTTTCCTTTTCTTCCCTTCCTGTCTCTCCCCCGCTTCTTCTTCCCTTGCTTGCCCTTCCCCTTCTCTCTCTGTTCTTCATTCTTCCCTTCCTTTCCCCTTCCTTTCCTTCCTCTTCCTATCCCTTCTCCCTTCTTCTTTCCTTTTAGGTAGATAGAGCATGGTAGGCCTCCATGACTGGGGAGAAGGAGCCACAGTGGCCCAGTATGGAGAAACAAAGTTTAAGCACAATAGATACAAGAGACCCCCACATGAAAGAAAGGGTGTGGAGAGTCAGAGCCCAGGAGGGGTGAGGAGGATGTCTACACGGGGGAAAAGGAGGAAAGCTTTCCCATAGGGAAGAGGGTGCTGGAAGAGATAGGAGATGACCATATTTCAGGCAATATAATATAATATATACATATAAAATATAATGATATATATAATATATAAATATATATGTATAATATATAAATATAATAAGGGTAATAGGAGCCAGGTTTCTATGGAAAGGGAGAAAACTAGAATAAATTCTGTGACGTTGGACTGGAATTAGATATGTTGGTAAAAACATATGGTTTTCCATTTATAGAGATCAACAACAACAAAAACAGTGGATGTAAATGCATGTTTACACATACATATACTTATATTTCCTAGCTCTGTCCAGAGGGAGCAGTAACACTCCATTAACAGTGGGCACACCAGTACTCAGAGCTTGACTTCTAAATCCCATTCTCCACTAAGCGGAGTGGGGGCTTCTTGAAGGACTGGTTGATTCCAGAGTTAGGACTAAGAAATTGCAAGCTGAGCCTGGAATAAACATCTTTATCAGAAAGCAAGAAGGCAAACAGTGGTGAGGGCCTGTCAAAGGACACAGAAGTGAGACAGAATGGGCTCCCAATGGTCAAAAAGGACATGATTCAACATAAAATTAAACGACAGTAATAAAGTATAGCCGGTTGAATAAAACAGGAATCATGAGCCCATACAGCTCTAAACAAATGCATAAACTAAGTGTTTGAAGAAGAATGGGAAAGTCACATAGTTATTACCTCTAAAGGAGAAGACAGCACCTTTACAATAGAGAAGCTCGCGAGACACCACTGTAATCACACGATCCAGATGAACGTTATTAATGAGACAAATTGAAATCGTCACCACCTGACAAACCGTGAGAACATAGGAAGTATCGCTTTTGTGATAGTCCTGCTGACGATGCATAACATGAATCTAATCACAAGGAAACATTGGAAAAACCCAAATTGAAAGACGTGCTGCAAATAACTGACTTGTAATCTTCCAAAGCAACAGGGCCGTGAAAGTCAGTAAAAGACTGAGGCACCATTCCATTCCATGACAGAGTAGATTAAAGACACATGACCACTAAACGCAGTGCTTGATTCCGAATCAAATCATTTTGATTGAATGGGGTCTGAAGACGAGATAACAGCAATATCAATATTAATTTCATCATTTTGAGGATGGTATTTTGGTTATCTAGATAAATGTTCTTGTTTTAGAAAATACACATTGAACTTCCTGAGTTCTGATGGGCATAATGTCATCAACCACTTCTATTTTCTTTTTTTTTTAATAGGCTTTATGTCCAGCCTGGAGCCCAACTTGGGGGTTGAACTCATGAGCCTGAGATCAAGACCTGAGCTGAGATCAAGAGTCAGATGCTTAAATAACTGAGCTGCCCAGGTGCCCCATCAACCACTTACTCTTTTTTTAAGAATTTTTTTTAAGTTTATTTATTTATTTTGAGAGAGACAGAGAGAGAGAGAGAACAAGCGGAGGAGGGGCAGAGAGGAGAGACAGAATCCCAAGCAAACTCCACGACACCAGTGCAGAGTCTGACACGGGGCTTGAACTCACGATGTGCACGATTATGACCTGAGTCGAGATCAAGAGTTGGAGGCTTAACTGACTGAGCCACCAAGGTGCCCCTCAACCATTTATTTGCAAATGATTCAAACTAAAAAAAAGTTTGTCTTGGCGACACCTGGGTGGCACAGTTGGTTAAGCCTCTGACTCTTCATATTGGCTCAGGTTGTGATCTCCTGGTGGTCATGAGATTGAGCCTTGCATCAGTTTTCCTCACTGAGCATGGAGCCTGCTTGAGATTCTCTCTCCCTCTCTCTGCCCCTCCTCTGCTCATGCTCTCTCTTTCAAAATAAATACATAACATTAAAAAAAAAAAAAAGACGTTTGTCTTGGGGCACCTGAGTGGCTCAGTCAGTTCAATGTCCAACGTTGGCTCAGGACATGATTTAGAGATTTGTAGGTTCAAGCCCCTGTAGGTCTCTGTGCTGACCACTCGGAGCCTGGAGCTGCTTTGGATTCTGTCTCCGTCTCCCTCCGCCCCTCCCCTGCTCACACTCTGTTCTCTCTCTCTCAAACACACACATTAAAAAAAAGTTTGTCGCGTAATTTCATTTTTTTCCTGTAATATTCTGATCGTATTAAAGTAATAATAATTGCAGCTCTCTCTCCTTTCCTATTTCCTTTGTCTCCTCTCCCCTGAAATTTAATATTTTCATTCACAAGTATGTTTTCAACCCTTTCTTATCTGGTTTTATATTCATAAACAAGGTACAGCATTGCTTTGCAAGTTTTAAAACTTAACAACCCAGTATCATCTGCAACCATAGGAGCATGGTGTTTGCTTTTGTTTTCAGTTTTGGTTCTTTTTACTCAAAATTATGTTTTTGAAATGTGCCCATTTTGATACAGGCAGTTCAAGGTCATCTAACTGCTGAATCCTTTTCCGTAGCATGAACAGATTACAATGTGTTTATGTATCTAATCTCCTACTGGTGGATATTTCAATTGGTTTCATTTCTTCACAATCACAATGCGGCAATAAACATTGCTTGTTCCCTTGAGCTCAGGTGCAAACATTTCACTGAGGTGTGTAGGGAGAAGTAGAATCACTAGGTGGGAGGGTAAGAATATCTTTAGCCAAATTGCTCTCCAAAAGTCATACTTACTGGCACTTTCCCCAGCCCTGTATAAGCAGTCTCACTGGTCAACAGCCTGGCTGTACATGGTATTGTCATACGTGTAATTTTTGCTAATCTGTGCATTAAATGGTATCTAATGATTTGCATTTGTAATTGGCATTTCCCTCATTATGAATGGTGCTGAACATCTCATCATGTTTATTGACCATTCAGCTTTCCTTTTCTATATCTCCTGCTCATTTTTCTCTCGCGTTGTCTTTTTCTTTTTGATTAGGGAGAGTTTTTAGGAGCGCCTGGCTTAGTCGGTTAAGCGTCCGACCTCAGCTCAGGTCATGATCTCACCGTTCGTGGGTTCAAGCCCCGCGACGGGCTCTGTGCTGACAGCTCAGAGCCTGGAGCCTGCTTTGGATTCTGTGTGTCTCTCTCTCTTACTCTGCCCCTCCCCTGTTTGTGCTCTGTCTCTCTCTCTCTCTCAAAAATAAATAAACATTAAAAAACTTTTTTAAAAAAGGAAGAGTTTTTATATATTCCAGATATTAATCTTTTTTTGTTGTGCGCATTGTAAATATCTTCTTCCAGCCTGTGGTCTGTCTTGTGATTTTGTTGATGACACCTTTTGTTCTTCAGAAGCTTTTTCATTTTCACATAATTAAATGTAATTTAATTAGGGTTTTATAGTAACATAATTAAATTTGATTTAATTACATTTTGTAATCCTCTTTGCCTCTGTGGTTCCACTGAACTATAAATTCCCTGGGATTAGGAATTGTATTTGTCTCCCATCCAAGCACTAACCAGGCCCAACCCTGCTTAGCTTCCGAGATCAGATGCGATCGGGCACGTTCAGGGTGGTATGGCCTTAGACTGGAATTGTGTTTGTCTTATCCTTCCCAGTGCCTAGATCAGTGCCTGGCATCCAGTAGATTTCCAATAAATATTCGTTAAGTAAATGGAGAAATGAATTAATGGATGAATGATTTGTGCATTTTGTGCCTTAATAAACCCTCCCCAACCCTGGACTTATAAAGATATTTTTTTTAATGTCTTCTCCTAAAAGTTTTAGAGTTTTGTTTTTGTCTTTAATCCAGCCAGAACTGATGTTTGAACATGGTGTAATAGAAGAATCTACTTCTGCTTTCCCACTGGATTGGGTAAGCAGTCATTCCAGCACTGTTTACTGAAAAGACCTTGACCCTGGTTTTCCTTTATATGTATTTTTACATATCAGGCATATCAGAGTAGTCACTTATTAGATGATTGTTTCTCAATTTTTGGCATTTGGGGAAGTCTGCAGGTTGCTGACTTGTGATAGATACCAGGGCTCATCACACAAATTCCTGGTCTTCTAAACACAAGGTAAGATTTCATTTCCCTTTCGTCCATGAAGTTAGGTGTAAGCACATAACTGCTTTTGGCCAATGAGATGGGAACAAAGGTAACATATTACACTTCCAAACGATGAGTTTTAAGAGACATAGCCCCATTCCTGCCCCTGAGACTTTGACTCGTGGGTTAACATGGAGCCTTCATTGCCTGACTCGGGAATGACTGACTCATAGTGGATATTTTGCTTATGTGCTTGATTGTGTTAAGTTGTGTTATAATACACTATGTGACGCTTTTGTGAAGCCACCGGGGCTGCTTGTCACCACAGCATGACATGGCCTGCTTTAACTGATACTCCTTTAACACCAACTCAACTTTGGGGCACCTGGGTGGCTCAGTCCGTTAAGTGTTGGACTTCGGCTCAGGTCACGATCTCGTACTCTGTGAGTTCGAGCCCCACATCAGGCTCTGTGCTGACAGCTCAGAGCACGGAGCCTGCTTCGGATTCTGTGTCTCCGTCTCTCTCTCCCTTCCCCAACTCGTGCTCTGTCTCTCTCTCTCTCTCTCTCTCAAAAATCAGTAAGTGTTAAACAAATTTTTTTTTTAATTATAAAACCAACTCAACTTTGCCCAAAACAAGTGACAACAATTTTACCACCAAAAAATCTACAAAAAGAACAGCTTTAGAGACCAAGAACAAACGGTTCAATAGAAATTTAGTAGAGTTCTTCTTACTTTCCACTTAGCTTTCGATCTTAAGTAAGCACGAAAAATTCCAGATCTGTCTTGTCCAATACAATAGCCACTAGTCACATGACTATTGAGCATTTAAAACGTGGCTGCTGTAAATTGAGACGTGCTGCAAATACATGAGATTTAGAAGACTCAGCTTGAAAAAAATGTAAAATAACTCAATGCTCCCTATGTTCATTACACACAAGAAATAATATTTTGGATAGTTTCCAATAGCACCCTCAAAAGAGATAAATACTTAGGTATAAATGTAATAAAATGTGTACAAGATCCTTACACAGAAAACTACAAAATACTGATAAACTAAATAAAAAAAAAAAAAAAGACCTACATAAACTAACAGGTATACCACATAAATGGAGTAGAGATTTGGGGCACCTAGGTGGCTCAGTTGGTTAAGCTTCTGACTTCAGCTCAGGTCATGATCTCACGGTTCATGAGTTTGAGACCCGTGTCGGGCTCTGTGCTGACAGCTAGGATGCTGGAACCTGCTTCAAGTTTTGTCTCCCTCTCTCTCTGCCCTTTCCCCAAGTGCACTCTGTCTCTCTCTCTCTCTCTCTCAAAAATAAATAAAACATTTAAAAAATGGAGTGGAGATTCAATATTGTAAATATATCACCTACGGGGCAGGGTGGAGAGGAGGGGGGGATGTCATCTAAGAAGAAAACTTGAAGAAGAAAATACCGGCTCAAAAGGACAGTTACTTGATATAAAATCAATATATAAAAATCGGTGTATTTCTATATGCTAGCAATGAACAAATGAAAAACTTAAGTAGGGTTAAATAAAATATATTATTTAAATTAACCTTGCACAATCCTTACATTATTCGCGTAGTTACCAGAAAACTTAAAATTACATGTGTGGCCTGCTGGTGGGAATGTAGACTGGTGCAGCCACTCTGGAAAACAGTATGGAGTTTCCTCAAAAAGTTAAAAATAGAACTACGACCCAACAATTGCACTACTAGGTATTTACCCAAAGGATACAGAAATGCTCATTCAAAAGGACACATGCTCCCCAATGTTTACAACAGTGTTATCAACAATAGCCAAAGTAAGGAAAGAGCCCAAATGTCCATCGGTGGATGAATGGATAAAGAAGATGTGGTATATATATACAATGGAGTATTACTCGGCAATCAAAAAGAATGAAATCTGGCCATTTGCAGCAACGTGGATGGAACTAGAGTATATCATGCTAAGCGAAATTAGTCAGAGAAAGACAAATATAGGATTCCACTCGTGGAATTTAAGAAACAAAACAGATGAGCGTAGGGGAAGGAACTAAAAATAAGATAAAAAGAGAGAGGGAGGCAAACCATAAGTGACCCTTAAATACAGAGAACAAACTGAGGGTTGCTGAAGGGGAGGTGGGTGGGGCGATGGGGATTTAGGAGGGCACTTGTTGGGATGAGTGCTGGGTGTTATGTGTAAGTGACGAGTCACTAAATTCTACTCCTGAAGGCATTAAAAAAAAAAAAAAGTACAAAATTTGAAGTTAAAAAAGAAATGACATGTGTGGCTTGCATTTGTGGTTTGAACCATGTTTCTATTGGGCAGTGTTGATTCAGACCGGGAGTCAGGGAACTACAGTTTGTGGACCAGATTTGACCTTCCACTTGTTTTTATAAATAAAGTTTTATTTGAACACAGCCATGCTCACTCACATATTGTCTATGGCTGTTTTGTGCCAGATTGTGCCGATCTTGGCAGAGACTGTGCAAACTGCAAAGCTGAAGTATTTACTACCTGGCCCTTTAGGGTAAAAGTTTGTTCACCTCTAACTGAAATTATAAGGCATGGGAATGTATTCTCAGAGCAATGTTCTAGTCTAAACATTCCTCTTAGGATATCTCTATAAAATGTTCCCTCCCTGATTTAATTGACCAGACATATATTGAGAGTTTTACACGGTGCTCTCATAACGCTTGCTGATTTTACAATCTACAATATTCTTCCCAGTATCTTGGCCTCTCATTTTCTTAATCTCCGCATTTCTTTTTTTGTTTTGTTTTGTTTATTTATTTATTTTGAGAGAGACAGAGAGAGCAGGGGAGGGGTGGAGAGAGAACCCCAAACAGGCTCTCACTAACAGTGCAGAGTCCTATGTGGGACTTGATCCTACAACCCTACGATCATCACCTGAGCCAAAATCAAGAGTTGGACACTTAAAGCTTAACCGGCGGAGCCACTCAGGCATCCCTTAATCTTCTCATTTCTAATGAGCTTGTTTCTACCCTACTTCAGTCACTCACTCCCAAGGTAGTCTGTAGATTTTCTCATCCTATAATCCTTTATTATGCATCTCATCTGTAGTCTCAGTCAACCGTCCCATCTCCAGCCACCATTTCTCTATCTGCAAAAAGAAAACCACAGAACCAAAATGGAGTCACTTAGGCCAAGTTACCATATAGAGACTTAATACCTAACCTAATTATCGTTTCAAGCTCTCCCAGAAGTGCACCGTAGTCTTTTTTTTTTTTAAGTTTATTTTTATTTTTTAAATTTTATTTTGAGAGAGAGATAGGGAGCAAGTAGGGGAGGGGCAGAGAGAGAGAGGGAGACCGAATCTCAAGCAGGCTCTGTGATGAAGCACAGAGCCTGATGCGGGGCTCAAACTCACGAACCGTGAGATCATGACCTGAGCCCAAGTCAAGAGCCAGACACTTAACCGACTGAGCCACCCAGGCACCAGTGAATTTTGTTTTTCAACACAGCTCATCCCTTCCCATATTCCTACCCCCATTCTTCAGGTTGCTCAGGCTAAAAACGTTAGGATCATTCTTGACTCCGTTCATCATGGCAAAGGAGAGAAAGTATGTAAAGGAACACAAAAGCCTACAGCCCGGAGGTGGGGTAACATGAATGCACAGAAAAGTGATTATAGGAATTGGTACTATGAGGTCATCGCGACTTGGAAAAGAACAACGTTTTTGGAGAATGCTGTCAAAATCCCGATTGGAACACCTGGCAGAAATAATGCCATTATTTCTTCTGGAATTGGCTGGAATCTGAATAGTTGAAAAGCATTTATTAAGCAAATGGTGTGGACCAGTCAGTTTATGGAGCCTTTTTGGAAAGGCTTGAAAATTGAGCCTTGAAAGCCAGGCTAATGAGTCTGTGCCCTGATTCTGAAGGCCTTCGGAGTCTTGCATTAGGAAAATTATTCAGGCAGAAGTAGGCACCAGATCTTCATGGGTTGAGGAGCTGGTTAAGAGGTTACTGAAATAGTCCAGATATAAGCTAATGAGGTATGAAGATGGGAGGGGCAGGGGGCCAGCAGTGACGTTGGGAATCAAAAGGAGAGGAGAAACACTTGAAACTGCGCCTCAGAGGGAATTAATCAGATCTGGAACTGCTTAGACGTGGATGAGGAGAGAGAAGAGAGAGAGTCAAAGACAGCCAGGAGCATTTCAACCTGAATCTCTAGGAATCCTAAAAATGGGAAGAGACACTTTACCTTAGAGTGGGTGTGAGGGGAAGATGGCTTTGGTCTTAAATATGTTGAGCTGATGGAGCTGGAAGACAGACTGGAATATGGTCGTGGAACTAGAAAAGCTCCCTGAGGTTGAAGTTCAGTGAGCAGCACAGAAAGGCAAGTGGAAGCTAAGAGACGATGAAGTCATGACAATGACCACCATTTATTGGGGGCTTACTTTCTGCCAAGAACTACCTTAAATGCTGTAAATATTCCTTTCCCATTTCTTAGGGTATGCTGCACATAGGCATTATTAGCTGTATCTTACAGACGGGAAAGCTGAGATACAGAGGGATTGAATAGTCCATAAATAAAGGACTGGAACTTGACCTGCCTAGCCTCACAATGTCTGAAGCCAGGATTCGGTAGTAGCAGGAAGAGTCAATGAAGGAAACAGAGAAGGAGCTGTTAGGAAAAAAAGATCGTAAAGCCGTAGGCTATGGAGGGTAATGAAAGAAACATTTTAAAAAAGGAATTTCAGGGGCACCTGGGTGGCTCAGTCAGTGAAGCGTCCGACTTCAGCTCAGGTCACGATCTCACGGACCGTGAGTTCGAGCCTCGACTCGGGCTCTGGGCTGATGGCTTAGAGCCTGGAGCCTGTTTCAGATTCTGTGTCTCCCTCTCTCTGACCCTCCCCCTTTCATGCTCTGTCTCTCTCTGTCTCAAAAATAAATAAACGTTAAAAAAATTTTTTTTAATAAATAAATAAATAATAAAAAAGGAATTTCAAAGGGGTACCTGGGTGGCTCCTTCTGAAACGTCTGACTCTTGATGTCGGGTTAGTCATAATCTCATGGTTCATGAGATCAAGCCCCACGTCAGGCTCTGTGCTGACAGCAGGGAGCCTGCTTAGAATTCTCTCTCTCCCTCTCTCCGCCCCTCCCCTCTCCCTCCCTCCCTCTTTCTATACCTCTCTCAAAATAAATAATAAAATAAGGTTTTAAAAAAGGGATTTCAAGAAGGAGGCCTTCACCAGTGAAATGCTGCAGAACTAAAAAAATGACCACCAGGCTTATCTGCTCGCGTCTGATTCCGTGGGTATGGAAGGGGAAAGGCAGATTCTTAAGAAATCTGAACACAGCCCGGCGTGAGGAGTGAGTGAGGGTGGTGCTGTGGTCCCCGTCTGTCCTGGTCTGTCTAGGACATGCTGAGGTTTAGCACTGAAAGTCCTGTCTCCCAGAAGCTACTGCTGTTCATCTTAGCATCGGTGCATGGTGTAGAGGCCATTTTTACCGCCATTTTTTTTACTGGAATAAAATGCCTGTAGGATTTACCATCTTAACCATTTTATTTCTTGAAATACTGTTGATATTTAGTCATCTGAGCCATTTTTAAGTGTTCACGCAGCTCAGTGGCATTAAGTACATATCAACCATCACCATCTATTTTCTATTATCCTTTTCAACCTCTAGAACTGGAACTCTATACCCATTGAATGAGAACTCCCCACTCCTCCCTCCCTAGTGTAGACAACTTCTAAGATATTGGGCAACAAACAGAAAGATAAAGTGGGTGCTTAAAGGTGAAACAAGGTCAAGGAAAAGGTTTTCACCTTCCCCCCCCCCCCCAAGATAAAGAAAATGTAAGCCTATTAAGAAGTGAGGGGAGAGGTGCCTGGGTGGCTCAGTCAGTTGAGCTGAGCGTCCGACTTCGGCTTAGGTCATGATCTCTCCGTCTGTGAGTTCGAGGCCCGCGCCGGGCTCTGTGCTGACAGCACGGAGCCTGGAGCCTGCCTCAGATTCTCTGTCTCTTCCTCTCTCTGCTCCTCCCCTGCTCATTCTCTGTCTCTCAATAATAAACAAACATTAAAAAAAATTTTTTTTTTAAACAAGTGAGGGGAAAAGGGTGCCTGGGTGGGCTCAGTCTGTTAAGCGTCCGACTCTCGGTTTCGGCTCAGGTCACGATCTCACGACTTGTGAATTTGAGCCCCTCGTCAGGCTCTGTGCTGACAATGGGGATCCTGTGAGGGATTACCTGTCTCCCTCTTTCTCTGCCCCCTCCTGAAAAAGTAAGTAAATAAACATTAAGAAAATAGTAAGTGAGGCGAGAGATTGGAATATGCAGTCAAGCGTAGGAATCATTGTTGGACTGGAGTCCCAGAGCAAGTGAGACGACTTCCTCCCGAAAAGCCGAGGGCCACGTCCCAGGCTGTCGCAGCCTTGGAGGTGCTGAGTGGCGCTGCCTAATCCTTGTGCTTTTGCAGGCCTTGAGTCCCTGGACCCCAGCCTCTGTCCCTGCCTTCCGTGCTGCGGTAGAGAGGGCTGGCTCAGAGTCAGACGCTCCAGGCTTCGAATCCCAGTTCTGCACTGCCTTCGTGACGGTGGGCGTACGACCTCTCTGAGCCGCAGAGTCCCCCTCTGTGACATGCAGTGATCTCACCTCACTCGGGCTGGTGGTGATAAAGGTAGAGCCCTGGCAACGCAGGTCATAAATTCCCCAGCGCTCACTGCTTTCATGATGTGTCCTTATCTGGCACCTAGTCATTTCCTCCCCGGGCCTCGGGAGCCTCTGAATGCCTCTTCACTCCCCCCCCCCACACACACTCCCCACTTCTGTCCTGGGGCACAATCGGGATGGAAACCGGCCTAGGGCAAGGTGTAGCCATGGAGTGGGGTAACCTCAGCTCGTTTAGTGGCCTGCTGCTCATTTAATGCCAGGCTTAGGGACTGGCCTGTGTGCTTCTCTTTCCACTGCCGGTAGAAACCTACTGATGTGTCTTTGAGCACAGGCAAGAAAAAAGGGAGACTCGTGTATGTTTCAGTAGAGCCCCAGCCGGCACAGGAGGCTCTGGGGGGAGGGCCGCAGGAAGAAAGAAAACCAGGTAAAAATAGTGAGGCCAGCACCCGGCCTGTGATCGGTATCAGCACTCACTGCTGTGAGCCGGACTGTAGGCTTCCCGATTCTATGCCCAAGCTATATTATTTTTTCAGAAAATGTTCCGATCTTCGAAGTGTCTGTGTAGTTCACCTTTCCCAGGGCAGATCTCCCCAGGCTGTGTGCAGTTTTCCCATCAGACTGCCTTCCAGGATATCCTCCCTCTGGACCGATAGGGAGATGGGCAGGCCTTATCTACATACATAGCATCGAAACTATTTTAAAACAGAAGTATTTGAAAATCAAACCAAGGGGCGCCTGGGTGGCTCAGTCGGTTAAGCGTCCGACTTCGGCTCAGGTCACGATCTCACGGTCCGTGAGTTTGAGCCCCGCCTCCGGCTCTGGGCTGATGGCTCGGAGCCTGGAGCCTGTTTCCGATTCTGTGTCTCCCTCTCTCTCTGCCCCTCCCCCATTCATGCTCTGTCTCTCTCTCTGTCTCAAAAATAAATAAACGTTAAAAAAAAAAAATGAAAATCAAACCGATACTGACAGCCATTGTTTGTTCCGAGATAGGAGAAGCCCTCCCCTTTCCGGGGGAGAAAAAAAGAAACGTGTTTGATTGTTAAAACACTTTGTGAGGGAAAATAGTTCCTGAGTTAGAAAAATTACATATAGTTAACAAATTAAACTTTTTATTATTGTGTAATCTGGGGTTGGTATCATCATTGCCACACCTTACCAGAACGGTAGCATTTAAAT
The DNA here is from genome assembly GCF_007474595.2 of Lynx canadensis. Classification (NCBI taxonomy): domain Eukaryota; kingdom Metazoa; phylum Chordata; class Mammalia; order Carnivora; family Felidae; genus Lynx; species Lynx canadensis. The sequence continues at coordinate 162,751,147 of NC_044306.2, forward strand.
TCATAATCTGACAAGTGTCAGTACACCATTGTGGTGACTGTGGTCACCCTACTGTGACAGTGGTGACCCCACTGGCTTTGGGGTCAGAAACACGGCTGATGATTCTGGCTCCCCCCCGAGCTGTGTGACGGTGGGCAAGTTACTTAACTTCTCTGAGCCTCTGTTACCTCCACTGCATTAAGGAAATAAAAAATAACAGTACCTATCACATAGGAATTTTGTGGCAGTTAGACACGGCAATGTAGGCGGGGCACTTAGCATAATGTTATGAAGAATATCAATTATTATCATTAAGATCACAAAATACCTAAAATTATGTTTGCTGCGTTTGGGACCTTAAATATAATTATAATATGCTAATTTTTAAAACTGACCATCTAAGGGTGCCTAGGTGGCTCAGCCGATTGAGCATCCTACTCTTGGTTTCAGCTCAGGTCATGATCTCAGGGTTGTGGGATCGAGCCCTACGCCAGGTTCCGCGCTGAGCTGAGCATGGGGCTTGCTTAAGAATCTCTCTCTCCTTCTGCCCTTCTCCCTGGCTCATACTCTATCTCTCTTTAAAACGAACAAAAAACAAACTATCTAAAAGTAAGGTAAGGCTCTGATAACCGATGGCCATGGGGAGGAACTTTACTGAGTGAATCAGGAAAAGGAAATCCTTGGGCGTTCTGTTCTCTCCTATGTTTTCCATTAGCACAGCTCTCAAACGGTAGCTTCTTCAACACTTGCTTCTGTGGCTAGAAAGAGTTAATAAATATTTCCAAGAATCTTAGTCTACCACCTCTGAAAAGCTTAGGTGCTAGAAGGTTCTGACTCATTTACCCCAAACACAAAGGCTGAACTAACAATCAGCCCACATTTTCTTTTGCTAAATACATTTTATCTTTAAGCGCATTAAACTAAAACTGGGACTACTTTTAAAAGGATCTTATCAAAAGAAATCGCGTGTAATGACAATTAGTCAATGTTTATAATTCAAATTTTTAACTTGTAACCTTGTCGTGAGCAATTGCCTATTTACATCACCTACCTAACTTTTTTTGTCAGCAATTCCGTCTGCTGTAACAAATAGGTACAAAAGTAGAAATATGTTTGAGAGGTTTGAGAGTTTCCTTCTTTGCTTCCCCGAATTGATTGCCTTGTAAGAGACTTATTTAAATAATGGGTTTTAAACATCCTTTTAAAAAGGGCATCTGTATACACTTCTTTATTTTAAGAGCTAGGAATATATTTTAAGAAATTTATTTTATGCAAAACATGTACTTTCCTTTTAAGCTTAGTTCCAATTCTTTATGTTTATATAAACATGAATAAAAAAAAAAGAAATGATTTGTGTTTCTTTTTAGGTAAGCACCCCAAAGAAAGTGCTTTTTGGATTTCACTTTCTTTGTACCAAGTATTTTTTTCCAATGGAAAATTAACGTTCAGGGGCAAACTATGCAGAACAGATACAGTCCCCACGTTAAGGGAGCTTAAGGTCCAGGAGAGTAGACAGACACTGAACAGGTCACAAGTATAAACAGCATAAGAAGAAAAGAGGTGCAAGGGGACTCAGGATGGGGAGAGGTTTGCCACCAATCTGGGGGCGTCGGGGAAGGATATTTGGGCTGGGACGCTTGAGTTTGGGCAGCAGAAAGGAGGACGACAGTATCACTGGTACAGAAAACAGCCCAAGGTGGCCCAAGAACAAAGCAGAGTGTGGTGAACAGAGTGGAAGGCAGAACGGCCCCAAGATGGGCTGGGGAAGTAGGCAGGGGCTGGCTCATCAGGACCTCACAGGCCATGGTAAGAATTTGGACTTGATTCTCAAGGCATTAGGAAGTCATCGAGAAGTCACATGCAAGAGAGTGGCATGATTATATTTTACATTTTTTAAAAAAGATAATACCCAGGTGGAGGGAAGACAGCAAGGAGGCCAGAGTGGAGGCAAGGAAGCCAGTTAGGGGACTATTGTAGCAGTCTAGGGGGGCAGGTGATTTGGCTTGCAGTAAAGGGTGATAATAGGGAGCAGAGAGAGGTGACGAAGACAAGAACTGTTCGGCAGTAAGAATCGACAGGATTTGGTGTTTTGATTAGATTTGAAGGACTCGGGAGATGGGAGAGCCAAGCACAACTTCCACATTTCTCACTTGAGCACCCACATAGATGGTGACACGTACCCGTGAGAGTGGGAGACCCTGGAGGAAGGACAGGTTTGAAGATCAGATGACAAGTCTGAGATTGGAGGTGCCCAATGGTCAAGTGGATATTTAAGTCGGAAATTTAGAGAAGTCTCAGTCGGAGGCTCACATTGAGGGGTCATTGACATTTAAAAGGAATTTTTAAGTCACGGGACTTGATGAGACACCCAGCAAATATGTATGGTCTGAGAGCACCAGCCCTAGAATACAGCCTGGAAAAAATCTCCAACCGTTAATAATTGGGTAGAGAAGGAGCTGACCAAAAAGGGAGAGTGCGATATCTCAGAAACCAGGGCAGAGAATGTGTTAGGAAAGCAACCAACAATATTAAACGTTCCCGAGCCGTCAAATAAGAAAGAGTAGAAATTATCTTCTGTATTTACCAACGTGGAATGGAGATCAAAGGAAGCCTTAAGGAGAGAGGCTGGGGCCCACTGAGGCAGGCCTGAAATGTCAAAAAGAGATGTTTGTTTTTAATGCAGTAGGCACTGGGGGACCACCGAAGGTTTTTAAGCAACAGAGGATGATAATAGCTGCGCTTAAAAGGTATTAATTCAGTGAGAAAGTATAGATCAGAGGGGCACAGACTGGAAGTAGACAGTGTAATTAAGAGGCTACTGCAATAGTCCAGGCAAGGAGGAGAGCCTGAACGAAGAAGGTGCGTGGAAGGCAGCTAGGCTTACCACTGTCCTGCCAGTGCACGTGGAATTAGGATGCTTGCAGCAAAGCTACAAAGTAAGAGACAGAGGCTTCATTGGTTAGTGATCTTTCAGCGACAAGAGAAGAAAACAACTCAACGTGACCTAAATAAAAATAGGGATTTGTTAGTCACATCCGAGAAAACTCCACAGGCAAAACTAACTTCAGGCAAGGCTAGACCCAGCAGTTCAAACTGTTTCTCAAAAGCCCCCCCCCCCCCCCCTTTTCTACTTTTTATGGTGTGGCTTCACCCTTAGGTCTCATTTCGTGGCCCCCTGACAACTCCAGAATCTTCTCTCCTTAGAGAAAAATGACCTCCATAATTCCAGATCTCACGTCATGCTGGGAAACAGCCAAGCTTCTCCACATCAGGAAAACAACAAACACCTCCTTGCATCTTACTGACTTCGACTGCGTTGTGCTTTACCCCAGAACCATCACAAGTGGCCACGGAACAGGCTGACCAGAGCCTCTCCCTGGAATTTGGAGTAAGGTTATTCCCACCCAAATCACATGACCAAGGGAAAGAAATCTTGAAGGACAGAAGGAAAAGTAGAAGACGGATGCCAGGGAGGTGACCAGTAAATGATCATCACAAACGTAAAAGACAACGTTGGATTGCTTTATTCTTTGAAATCCGTTGTCAATAGCTAATGTGTCACTCTGTTAATCGAGTTAATATAACCCAATCAGTGCAGTTACGGTGAAACTATTCTAATTAAGATTCATCAGCCAGGAAACAAGTAGAATTCATGTGTAAATGAATTAATTGAATTAAAAAAAAAAAACATACAGCATGTGGAACCAGGTGTTGAAACAAGAAGCATTCACTCGTAGAAGGAATGGGTTTCAACACAGCGATTAGCCTTATTTGTAACTATATTCAAAACTATGCTGTAATTATTAAAAACCAATTCTCTTCAGTTATTTAACCATAGTCTTGCATCCAATTTCATTTTCCTATTTCATTTTCCTATTTCCACTCTGTAGATTGAGACCTACCTGTAGGTCCCCTGCATCCTCTCTTTTGAACTACCTGACTATTGTTCAAGGAGATAAAAGTACAAGCAGCCAGAAGGCAAAATTCTTTACCAACCCGCATCGCCCCCTGTCAATTATTGATCGTCAAAAAATTAAACTCCTCTTGCTGTCAGCAAAAGCCTAAGTGTCTGTGATAGCGGCCGCTTTGCTGATCTCGGCTGGTTCTCTCACATGTTGGGGACTCGGCTGGCTGCAGACTGCTCTGGGGTGGCCCTGCAGGGATGGCTGGGCTCTCCTCCATGGGGTCTCAGCTGGCTGCCTGGGCTCATCTACCCGGCTGTGGCAGGGCTCCACGAGACACGTGAAAATGTGCAAATCCTCCGGAGGCCAAGCTCCGAACTGGCAGGCTGTCCCTTATCCTGCATTTTGCTGTTCAAACCGAGTCGCAAGGTCAGCTCTGATTCAAAGGATGGAGAAAAAACCTCCACGTCTTGGTGCAAAGGATGGGGCTGCGGGAGACCATGAACGGGAGCCACTAATGTGATCAGTTTACCAAGGCTGCAAGGATTGGAGGTCCAGCTCATATCGTGGAGTATCTGAACTGTGGTCATGGGCAAATAGGGCCCTTGGACGGTGGTGGCAGCAGTGGCAGTGGCCACTGAGGTTTGTGTGTGTCTCCAACAACGTAGAACAGTCACTCGCTCTGAAGAATTTTATCTTTTTTTTTTTTAATTTTTTTTTCAACGTTTTATTTATTTTTTTTTGGGACAGAGAGAGACAGAGCATGAACAGGGGAGGGGCAGAGAGAGAGGGAGACATAGAATCGGAAACAGGCTCCAGGCTCTGAGCCATCAGCCCAGAGCCCGATGCGGGGCTCGAACTCACGGACCGCGAGATCGTGACCTGGCTGAAGTCGGACGCTTAACCGACTGTGCCACCCAGGCGCCCCATCTTTTTTTTTTTTTAATGTGTATTTATTTTTGAGAGACAGAGACAGAGCATGAGCGGGGGAGGGGCAGAGAAAGAGGGAGACACAGAATCGGAAGCGGGCTCCAGGCTCTGAGCCATCAGCACAGAGCCCGACGCGGAGCTCGAACCCACCAACCGAGAGATCATGACCCCCGCTGAAGTCTGACGCTTAACCGACTGAGCCACCCAGGCGTCCTGAGTTTTACCCTTAAAATTTTGCAAGTAAGCAATGGAATCTGAAAAGAGACTGAGCCTTTTAGAAGCATCCTTTTCTAAACCACACTCTTATCAATATTTTTCTAAACAGTTTGGCAAATTGAATATTGCATTTTTATGGAAACTGCCATACTTGTTTATAATTTGGTGCAGAAATTACATCTTTTTAAAGAAAGGAACAGGTGCGTGCTCACCTTCTTCTCATTGTAAATGGCTCCAGATGGCGACTATTCATTTCAAAAACTTCTTAAGAAACATCTGTTCACAATATTTATGTTTGACTTTATTATATTTTCCAAAAATTACATTTTAAATACAGTTTCCTTTAAATTAAAAACAACATTCATTTTTCCTATTCATAAGAAAAGTCTTTGCGTTAGTTTAGTCTCACTTTGTGCACAAGCACGGCATTATTATGTCACAAACAAAGCTAGATTTAAATGGTAACTTTGTGAAAGGGAAAGTGAGAGGCATACACGGAGTCTTTTTTTGTAGAGCTCTAATATTGTCATGCACAAATGAATTCTTTCTCAAGACAATCAAGTTGGCGTTAGCTTTTCAACCGCTATATGTCTGAGTTTTGCAACCTATTTTCAATATTCTCGGAGGGAAAAAGCAGGTTGGGCCGGAATATTGATCACGAGGCCGATCATTCCTCTCGCTGTATGAAAAGCTTTTATGACAAAATGCATTCTCCCCAAACAAAGTACATAATGATTATAAATGCAGCAAAATTGCACCCTATGAAAAGCCAGAATGCAATGAGGGAGGAAAAAAAGAAACCCTTTTCAACACTTAAATAATCGTGTACTAAAACTCTGGTACTCATTGTAAGGAACAGCTTTCCCAAGGATCTGTAAGAATTCTAACTTGTAAATACTGATGAAAATAACCGGAGAAGTAGATAGTGAATATAGTACTTACTCCAGTCAATCCTTGGCACAAGACCATCCTGGGCTGGTCAAGTTTCTAGCCTATACCTGGTAGACCTCCTGGTCCTCTCTGCCTTTCCAGCCCCCCTTCACTTATTATTCTGAATCAATTCATGTTATGAGATAACGTCAGTCTTGGTCCTCTTTGCCGGCCCAGCATTCATTCACGCTTCTTGGAGTGATGTTGTCCCTCCTTTCTCTTTGGAAATATTACTTCTCCTCCACCACTCACAGCCCTTGCCTCTGAGATGGGTGGGGTTGAGCACGTTCTCAGCTCTCTGTGTTGACGTGTAACTAAGACCAATCAGAGCATCCCTGCGCCCCTGTACCCCCAACCCCCGGTCATCGTGGCTTGTTCAGAGATGGCACCCCACTCAATCAGACCACTCCAGCTGAGGCCATCACTTTTGCTGAAGGGACCAGGCAATGGGTACTCTATATGCTGCTGAATGCAAGCTGTTGGGATTAGGCCACCTGCTTGCTGGATTTCACCTCTCCAACAGAGGCCTGCCTGACAACAAGGTCAACATGGGGGAGATCTAACCAACCGATGGACCTGACTCCAGTGATATCCTCGGAGACTTGAAATCCAGCTATGCCTGAATTATTGGGTGTGAAAAGCCAATGGAGTTCCTCATTTTGCTAAGGGCAATTTTAGAGTGTTCTGATATTTGCAACTGAAAGGTCTCAAACAAACGGGAAGACAAGTGGCATACCCCAAAAGAAAGAGCACGTTTCTCGATGCCCATCCGCATCTCACTAGGGTAGGGAGGTGCCTTTGACATCACTATATTCCCCATACTGTATACATTATTTTCTAGAAATGTGGTACGCATATATTGATGTGATTTAACAGCAAAGCAGAACGGAAGGCAGCCATTCACTATCCATGTGGTGGAAGGGAAAGGTCTGGGTAGTAGGTTAGCATGGAGAAGGTGCCAGAATGAGATCAGACCAATCAATGGCCAGGAACCCCCTGCAGCATCTTTACCTGTGAGCAGTAATTTTGCCCTTGCTAGACAGGATTTAATTCCACTGAGCAGAATGGACATTCTCTTATGACCCAGACTGGTGGTTAAGTACTCCTTTTTTTGTGAAAACACACAAAGCAAATACTTTTTTTTAAAGCTTATTTATTATTTTGAGACAGAGAGAGAGAGAGAGAGAGCTGAAGGGGCAGAGAGATAGGGAGAGAGAGAGAATTCCAAGCAGGCTTTGCACCATCAGCATGGAGCCTATTGTCGGGGCTCGAACTCACAAACCATTTGAGCATGCCCTGAGCCAAAGTCAGATGCTTCCCCGACGGAGCCACCCAGGCTCCCGAGCAAATAATTTTTTAGAAAGGAATTATTAGATACCCAACCAAAACCAGAAGGGAGAAAGTTATGTGCATCAACTGTGACTTCACCCTTTCTGTCGTGGGGTGTCTCTTGTGAGCTTGTTGTAAAGAACAAAACTCAAAAGGAAATAAAGCAAAAGAATCATGGTGTTGACTATTACTACTGAAAAACAGCTTCATGACCATTTTTGTTCTACCTCTTCTTCCTGCTGGCTGAGAAACTGAGGCTGGAGCAGTGAGGGATGTGCCCAAGGACACACAGCTGGTTATTGGCAGGGCCGGGACTCAAGGGAACTCAGCATACTATTGTTTCTGCTACACTGTGTTTTCTTCATGTTTGACAAACACAAAATACCAGGAAAGCTCTTCTAAATGTGTGCCCTAATGGTATATAAGAGTGGGGAATAGTTCAGTATCATATGTGAGTTAAAAGGTTGAAGAAAAAAAAAAAGTCAACATAGGACAAACTAAGCCTTCATCTTTCCTTTTTTCCTCAGGGCCAGTGATCTCCAGAAGTCCTCTGGGCTTTCTAGAGTTCTCCAGAGCTTCATTTGTTCCTCTAGTAAAATGTCAGGTCACTTGGCCTCTCGGTGCCCATTTTTTCCCTTACCAAATAGAATCCTCTCTTCTCAATGTATACCTCCCTCATGGGGCTAACAGTGACCTTGGTTAGAGCTCCCATGAAACACTATCTAGCGTTCAAAATATTATTAAATACTTTTGTTTACAGGAAAATGAGACCATTTGTATTTATTGGTAATTGCATGGTCTCAGGTGACAAGCATTTTAGAAATTAAAAACATTTGGGGCGCCTGGGTGGCATCCGACTTCAGCCAGGTCACGATCTCGCAGTCCGTCAGTTCGAGCCCCGCGTCAGGCTCTGGGCTGATGGCTCAGAGCCTGGAGCCTGTTTCCGATTCTGTGTCTCCCTCTCTCTCTGCCCCTCCCCCATTCATGCTCTGTCTCTCTCTGTCCCAAAAATAAATAAACGTTGAAAAAAAAAAAGAAATTAAAAACATTTATTGCCGGTGTCTGGGTGGCTCAGTCGGTTGAGTATCTGACTCTTGATTTCAGCTCGGGTATTGATCTCAGGGTCGTGGGGTTCAGCCCCATATTGAGCTCCACTCTGGGTATGCAGATGACTTTAAAAAAAAGAAAAGGAAAGAAAAAAGAAAAGAAAAAAATTCATTGCAAGAAATAGTCTCATTTTATTTTATTTTTAAGTTTATTTATTTATTTTGAGAGAGAGAGAGCACAGGAGGGTCAGAGAGAAGGAGAGAGAGAGAGAATCCCAAGCAGGCTTCATACTCTCAGTGCAGATCCCCATGTGGGGTTTGAACTCATGAAACGTGAGATCATGACCAGAGCTGAAACCAAGAGTTGGATGCTTACCCAACTGAGCCATCCAGGCACCCCAAGAAATACTCATTTTAAAGAGGTCTAGATTAATGAGTTAGTGCCACTTTCAACCCTGACAAGAATTTTCTAACTTAATTTCTGCTTCAGTAGTTTATATAAGCTTAATAACCAAAACAAACTTAAAACATGAAAATATTTCATAGGTGGTTTCCAAAGGGAAGCATATTTATCTATTATTGAGAGACTTAGAAGGTCAAGACATTTGAGAATTTTTGTCCACCACCTTTTTTTCCAGTGCAAAGTAGAACTTTTTTCTTTCTCTTCTATTTTTCTTCAATGTGAATATGCTTCAAGTATTCTACATTTAACCCATGATTCCATTTGCTGAAGCTGCCGTATATTTTGGTGGTGGAGTGGGAAACAGTATTGTATGAGCACACATTAGAAAATGAGGATGAAAATTTGGGGGGGAAAAATAGCACCCCTTCACTTCAAGATACATTAACAAGGAAAGGAAAAATATCTCTTGTCAGGCGAAGAGATTACAAATTTGAGGAAGACAAGAAAGGAGAGGAATCAGGAGATCATGGAAAAGGGAAGAGACAACAGAGAACCAGGCAGAAAGGGTGACTAGAAAAAGCATCTCAAGAGAGGGAAACAAGCCACAAGAGACTTTTAAAGACAGAACAAACTTGATGAGGATGGATTAATGGAGGAAGGTCAGTGGGGGGTGGGCTACTTGGGTGACGGGCATTAAGGAGGGCACTTGCGATGAGCACTGGGTGTTATATGTAAGTGACTCATCGCTGAATTCTACTCCTGACACCAATACTGCATTGTGTGTTAACTAAATAAGATTTAAAAGAAAGAAAGAAAGACAATGGCTTAAAAAGAAAAAGAAAAATCATCTCAGTATCGTCCATTTATCCAATAAATATACGTTGAACACCTTCTAGAGCCAGACTGCCCAGATAAAAACTCTTCACCATTCCAGAAGTGTGACCTGGGGCAAGACGTCTGTGAAATGAGATAATAATAGTCCCTACCTCTAGAAAGCTGTGAGAGCTAATGCTTATAACAGTGTCTGATATCAAGGACAATGTTAAATAAGTATTTGTTAAGTGAAGGAGTGAACGAATGAGCAAATAAATAGATAATGTAGGGAAGGGCTTCCAAAAGTAAATAAATCCAAAATATACAAAGAACTCTTAACTCAGCAATAAGAGGGGCGCCTGGGTGGCTCAGTCGGTTAAGCATCTGACTTCGCTTCAAGTCATGATCTCATGGTTTGTGAGTTCGAGCCCCCTGTTGGGCTCTCTTCCGACAGCTCGGAGCCTGGGACCTGCTTCGGATTCTGTGTCTCCCTCTCTCTCTGCCCAAACCCCAATTTTGCTCTGTCTCTCTCTGTCTCTCAAAAATGAATAAACATTAAAAAAAATTTTAAAAACCACCTCAGCAATAAGAAAACAGCCTGAGTTTTAAAAAATGCGCCAAAGACCTTAACAGACACCTCACCAAAGAAGACATACAGATGGCAAATAAGTGCATGAAAAGATGCTCCACATCATATGCCATCAGGGAAATGCAAATTAAAACAACAATGAGATACCACTACGTGCCTATTAGAATGGCCAAAATCCAGAATAAGAACACTGACAATATCAAATGCCGGTAAGGTTATGGAGCGTTAGGAATTGTCATGCACTGTTGGTGGGAATACAAAATGGTGTGGCCACTTTGGAAGGCTGTTTGGTGATTTCTTACAGAAGTAAACATACTTTTGAGGCACCTGGGTGATTCAGTCAATTAGCATCCAACTCTTGATTTCGGCTCAGGTTATGATCCCAGGGTCATGGGACAACCCTTCATCAGGCTCTATGCTCAGCATGGAGCCTGTTTAAGATTCTCTCTCTCTCTCTCTCTCTCGCTCTCTCTCTCGCTCACTCACTCTCGCTCTTGCTCTGTCTCTTTTCCTTTCTCTCTCTCGTTCTCTCTCCCTCTGCCCCTCTCCCCCCGCTCATGCTCTCTTGCTCTCTAAAAAAATAAAATTTAATACAATTTAAAAATAAAACTAAACATACCTTCATCACATGATCCAACAATCATATTCTTTGATAGTTACTCAAAGGAATTGAAAAACTGTCTACACAAAACCCTGTACATCGATGTTTACAGCAGCTTTACTCTCAATTGCCAAAACGTGAATGCAACCAAGATGTCCTTCAGTAGGTAAGTGAATGAATAAACTGTCACGCAACCAGACAATGGAATATTATTCAGTGTTAAAAAGAAGAGAGCTATCCGGTCATGAAATGACATGGAGAAAACTTAAATACATACTACTAAGTGAGAGAAACCAACCTGAAAAGGCTACACACTGTGCATCCCGACTACATGACATTCTGGAAAAAGCAAAACTATAAAGACAGTAAAAAGATCAGTGGTTGCCAGAGGAAAGGGGGATGGAAGGATGAATAGGTTGAGCACTAAGGAATTTTAGGGCAGGAAGACTACTCTGTATGGTACCATAATGGTGGATATATGTCCTTATACATTTGTCTAATAACATGTCTAATGTATAGTAACAGGAGTGAACCCTAACGTAAACTAGGGACTCTGGGTGATAACATTGTGTCAGTGTCGATCGATCAATTGTGAAAAATGGGTAAATCTGATGGGGGAATGTTGATAATAGGAGAGGCTATGCACACGTTGAGGCAGGGAGTAATTAGGAAATCTCTAGACCTACCACTCAATTTTGTTGTGAACTTAAAACAACTCTAGCAAATGTCTATGGTGTTGGGTTTTTTCCCCTAAGTAAATGAATGTCTAGGACGATCATTTTTATTGATTTATTTATTGATTTATTTATTTATTTATTTTTCAGAGACAGAGAGAGGGAGGGAGACAGGGGCAGAGAGAGAGAGAGAGAGAGAGAGAGAGAGAGAGAATCCTAGGAAGGCTCTACACTGTCAGCACAGGGCCCAGTGTGGGGCTTGAACTCATGAACCATGAGATCATGATCTGAGCCAAAGTCAGACACTTAACCAACTAACACACCGAGGTGCTCTGATCTAGGAAAATCTCAAAAAATGACTTTGAACTAATGGGAATTTGGTTGGATGGGACGGAAAGGAGGTAACTGCTCAGGAGACCGAGGCCATTAAAGTGTTGTGGAGTTCTTCCAGAAACCAGACTGAAGTCTTACCAGGTCTTACTGCTTTATTGCTGCCATCTCTTATCCATTTTTTAGTGGACAGTCACATCATGTTTAAAAAGTAGATCAGACCCTGTTGGCGGTTCACCTCAATGAATTCCCACGTGGGGAAAAAATCCAAACTATGTAGCATGGCACATGAGGTCCCAAACAAAAGGCTGCAAAGTGGTGAGTCCCAAGCCATAATGAGCTCATAGATGGGCTTAGCTTGCTCAGTTCTTAAAACATACTTTTAAAATTAGTGACCACATTTTGAAAATTGGGAGATTTTACATGAAAAAGTTTTGAGTTCGTAGCTTCTCTTGAAACGCTGCAAGAGAGGTATTATTTTCTCATTCCCATTTTATAGATAAGGAAACAGGCACGGAACTCACAACTTACACGAGGTCACAGTGTCGTAAGAGGCAGAACTGAGGCTTGAACCAGGCAATCTGGTAGCTTCATCTATACTCTGACTAGCACATCGTACCAGTGTATTTCATTGGGATTTGTGCTCTCTCGTTCCCTTTTCTACCGATACCCCCTAGCCCAGGACCCTCACACACTGTTCTGTCTCCTCTGAGACACTCTTCCCTCTATTCTAAGGTTGCCTGGCTCCTTCTCAGCTTTCTGTCAACTTAAATATCATCCCCTTGGAAAGCCCTTCTCTAAGCAAGCTCAGAGGATCCTTTTTCATGTTTCTCTATGGCCAGCATCTCTACTGTACTTCCTTCACAGAACTTATCAATTTCTAATTTATTCTCATTTGTGACTATTTTGTCTCGTCCTCCACGAGATTATCAACTCCATTAAGATAAACCCCCTATGCGTGACTTACCCGGAGCCCCTCACGTAGAGCCTCCGCGAGTGATTACTGAATGAAGGAAGGAGTGGATGAATTAATGAAGAAATGAATGGCCTCACATTTAATTGAACTTACAGGTGAGGAACATCCATCGTCACAGCATTAATGGGCTGGGATGGCATCCCGATAGGGGTAGATTTTCCCGCAGATGTGGGGAAAGGGTTTTCTTTCTCTGACCCATGGAATCAACTGTATTGAGCAGCTTTTGGGCATAGGCCTTGTGAGAAGAGAAGCGAAGTGAAGACAGCTCTTTATCAGTTTCCCACTCCCATCAAAATGACATCATCTCACATTGTTACCATGCCTTCTTTTGAGAGCTGAGTACCACCTGAGTGCAGTCGCCTGTGCTCTCCAAACCACCCCTCCCCCATCAATCATCCAAGCTTCTGGGATGTAACCCATGTACCCTGTCTCTTCCCTGCCCACCTGGAGCGCTGCGTTCGAGGGAGGGGCAATTACATGTATCCATCATAAAGTAGAATTGTAGGTGAGGGTTGTCATTCCAATTTCTTAGTCCCAGACTATTTTTCTTAGCAATTAGCGGTTTAAAATACACACGTGGAGGGGTGCCTGGGTGGCTCAGTCAGTTGAGCATCTGACTTCGGCTCAGGTCATGATCTCCCGGTTCGTGAGTTCCAGCCCCGCGTCAGGCTCTGTGCTGATGCCTCCGAGCCTGGGGCCTGCTTCGGATTCTGTGTCTCCCTCTCTCTCTGCCCCTCCCCTGTTCATGCTCTGTCTCTAGAAAATAAATAAATGTTAAAAAAAAATTAAAAATATATATATATATACACGTGGATACTGCAGGCACATGTATGAAAAGGTTAATGGCTTCTCTAGAGAGAGAAAAATCAATTGTGAAAATCAAGAGATATCACCCACAAGGAACTTCTGGAATTTTCAGTGTCAGTGTCAAAGCGGAAATGTCAAGAAGTATAAGCCCTCTTCAGCGCCCCCTTGGTAAAGTTAGCCCTGCCCATGGTTCTTCTAAAGAAGTTTTCACGTTGAATTATAATGATTTGCTTTTGTGCTATATCTCCACTAAAATGTGAGCACCTTAAAATACAGGAGCATGCTGGAAGCCAGTCTGACCCTAGAACAGGACCAAAAATGTAGATACTCGGTCAGTGGAGAATGGATAGGTAAATGATGCAGCCTTTGCACTCCAAGAGGCACAACCTAGATGGGGAACTAAGGCAGAGGAAAGTGGACAAAGAAATTCCAAGACATTTACTTCCTATGAGCTAAAAGAGAGGTTTATAATGATTGCTAAGGAGATCCAGGAGAAGGAGAAGTTAGTGTGTGCAAAGTGCACAGGAAGGTGTCAAGAAAAAGATGGCGAGGTACAGAGGGAAAGAAGGCTCTTCCGGTGTAGAGAATGGCATAGTTACCGTGTTGGTGCAGGAAAACACACAATATGCCTAATGGAGTTAGTCAATCAATTAATTAAGGATATTAAAACATAGTGCTATAAAGGGCCTACTCTCAGGCAGGGACACTAAAAATGGATGCAAGTAAAGGTACCTTCTGTTTCCTAAGCATGCATTGCTGGGGGAATGGGGGTTTCATTCAGAAGGAGGGATCAGCCATAACATGACCGAGAGAAAACGTCCAGCAACAGTTAGAAATGTGGTGCTCAGCTGTAAAGGAAACAATCAACAAAACTAAAAGGCAACCGACGGAATGGGAAAAGATATTTGCAAATGACATACCGGACAAAGGGCTAGTATCCAAAATTTATAAAGAACGCACCAAACTCCACACCCGAGAAACAAATAATCCAGTGAAGAAATGGGCAGAAGACATGAATAGACACTTTTCTAAAGAAGACATCCAGATGGCCAACAGTGAAAAGGTACTCAATGTCACTCCTCATCAGGGAAATACAAATCAAAACCACACTGAGATACCACCTCACACTGGTCAGAGTGGCTAAAATGAACAAATCGGGAGACTATAGATGCTGGCGAGGATATGGAGAAAGGGGAACCCTCTTGCACTGCTGGTGGGAATGCAAACTGGTGCAGCTGCTCTGGAAAACAGTGTGGAGGTTCCTCAAAAAATTAAAAATAGATCTACCCTATGACCCAGCAGTAGCACTGCTAGGAATTTACCCAAGGGATACAGGAGTGCTGATGCATGGGGGCACCTGTACCCCAATGTTTATAGCAGCACTTTCAACAATAGCCAAATTATGGGAAGAGCCTAAATGTCCATCAACTGATGAATGGATAAAGAAATTGTGGTTTATATACACAATGGGATACTACGTGGCAATGAGAAAGAATGAAATATGGCCTTTTGTAGCAATGTGGATGGAACTGGAGAGTGTGATGCTAAGTGAAATAAGTCATACAGAGAAAGACAGATACCATATGTTTTCACTCTTATGTGGATTCTGGGAAACTTAACAGAAGACCATGGGGGAGAGGAAAGGGGGAAAAAAAGAAAGAGAGAGGGAGAGAGCCAAACTGTAAGGGACTCTTAAAAACTGAGAATAAACTGAGGGTTGATGAGGGGTGGGAGGGAGGGGAACGTGGGTGATGGGAATTGAGAAGGGCACCTGTTGGGATGAGCACTGGGTGTTGTATGGAAACCAGTTTGACAATAAATTGTATTTAATATAAAAAAACAAAAATAAAATAAAATGAAAGGAAAGGAAAGGAAATGTGGTGTTCAGGACAGAGCTTGCTAGAAGAGACATTAGAATAGATATTGTACATCCATGTTCATAGCATTATATATATCTGTTATATTGACAATAACCAAAAGGTGGAAACAACCCAAATGTCTATCAACAGATGGACAGAGAAACAAAAGGTAGCATATCTATACCATGAATATGATTCAGAATGAAAAAAGAAGGAAATTCTGACCCCTGCTCCAACATGGATGAAACTTGAAGACGTTATGCTTAGTGAAATAAGTCAGTCACAAAAGGACAAATACAAAAGTGTGATTCCACCCACATAAGGTGCCTACAGTGGCAGTGGCTGCACAACAGTGTGAATGCATTAGTGCTACTGAACCACACACATAAAAGTGGTTGACGTGGTAAATTTTGTGTTGTGTATATTTTGCCACACATAAAAAAAGCGATGTTAGATCTGCAAATTTTATAGCAGGAAATCATTGATCCTTTATAAGATCGTTAATGACTGGTCTTTTTCTTTTTCTTTTTTTTTTTCTTTTTTTTTTTTGAGAGAGAGAGAGAGCGGGGATGGGGTCAGAGAGAGAGGATCCCAAGCAGGCTCTGCACTGTCAGCACAGAGCCCAACGTGGGGCGTGAAACCATGAGATCGTGACCTGAGCCAAAATCAAGAGCCGGACATTCAACCGACTGAGCCACCCAGGCGCCCCAATCCTTGATCTTATAAAAGAAATCGTTGACCCCACTGGAGACATGAGGACTCTGAGGAAGAGAATGTGGAACAAGAAAAAGACAGATTCTTCAGGAATGCCCACACTGAGGGGCAGGAGAGGGAAAAGGGGTTTAATCAACTCTCCGGAGACTTTACACCCCTGTCATTCAAGCTTCTAGCCTTCAAGCTGAAAGAGAAAAATCTGGGTCCTGTTGATTATTCCTGAAACGTTCAGTGAGTGAGGCATTGAAATGTAAAGTTCCTGGGGATGGGAAAGGATGGTAGTGATTCTAATCTACTTCCCAAGTTGTCACAGTGACAACTCTGAATATGTTTTGAGCAAATAATAGTAGCTGCTTGCCAAGAAATGAGTTCTTAATGTTCATTGGCTTCTAGCCAGTTTTTCTTTCAGAGCTTGGAAGGAGAAATAAAGACATCATCAAATGCATCCATCTCAGCTCAGGATTGTGGGTCTGGGCTTGTGGGAGGTAGGAAGGGCAGAGTACATGTATGTATGTGAAGAGGTATACAAGCAAGGAGTGGCTTTTAGGTTTTGATTACAAAATATAGCACCCCAGCACCCATAGTCATGTATATTCGGGGTAACTTTGTAGAAACAGGAATATTAACATAGTTTGCAGGAAGAGATACTGACAGTCCTTTCTTGGTCATTCCAACCAGGTAAACAGCTGAAGCAAATAGGTCTCTATAAATAGCAAATAAGACTTTGGCATGAAAAGACGAAGAACTCAATTTGTGGGGCACCTGGGTGGCTCAGTTGGTTGAGCGTCCGACTTCGGCTCAGGTCATGATCTCGAGGTCTGTGAGCTCGAGCCCCGCATGGGGCTCTGTGCTGACAGCTCAGAGCCTGGAACCTGCTTCGGATTCTGTCTCCATCTTCTCTCTGCCCCTCCCCCGCTCAAGCTCTGTCTCTGTCTCTCTCTCAAAAATAAATACACAAAAACAAATTTAAAAAATTTTTTTTTCAATATATGAAGTTTATTGTCAAATTGGTTTCCATACAACACCCAGTGCTCATCCCAAAAGGTGCCCTTCTCAGTGCCCATCACCCACCCTCCCCTCCCTCCCACCCCGCATGTTTTTTTTTTTTTTTAAAGAAGAATTCAATTTGAAATACCACACGTTTTTCCAGGAATATATACTCATAGTCTTATTCTCTGGCAGATCTCATACCCACAGAAGTCAGTTGTAGGGAGAAATAGTTATGTTTCTCCGGAAATACAGGACAAAATTGGTACATGGCTACAGAATAAAACCCTGGTATGTTTGAGGTGTTTTAAATTTGCCTATTTCCTTAACTACCTGGAATTACAACTAATGTACCTTGCCACATAGTGGAAAACGGACATTGAAACACAACGCCACCTCCAAAGCTAATCCCTTGTGCCACATGCCAACTGGATGGATAGTTTCCGTACTTCCAAATTTTGCAAAATCTCTGATGAAAAGGCTTTATAATAAACCAGCAACCAAATTTAAACATTCAAAACCTTCTAAGAACTAAAACTTCTTCTTTTTTTTTTTTTTTTTAACTTCAGAAGGTCTTCTTTGCTGAAGTAAGATTAAGTACTTTGGGGTCTTCTCTTTCTTGTCTATTATGAAGAAGTTGGATTACACTGGAGACTGAGAACTGGTGGCCCGTGGACTGAATTAAGCTAACAGATATATTTTGCTAGGGCTGAACTACATTTTAAAAGAATTTTTGAGGGGCGCCTGGGTGGCTCAGTCGGTTGAGCATCCGACTTCAGCTCAGGTCACGATCTCACGGTTCGTGAGTTCGAGCCCCGCGTCGGGCTCTGTGCTGACAGCTCAGAGCCCGGAGCCTGCTTCCGATTCTGTGTCTCCCTCTTTCTCCGCCCCACCCCTGCTTGTGCTCTGTCTCTCTCTGTCTTTCAAAAATGAAAAAACATAGAAAAAAAATTTTTTTAAATAAAAGAATTTTTGGGGAAGTCACTCCGTGAGGCAGTGACCACGGTGGCAGCGAGAGGATGAACAAGTTCGACGCATTGAAAGACAATGACAGTGGGGACCATGATCAGAATGAAGAAAACAGCACACAGAATGATGGTGAGAGGGAAAAAACGGAACGAGACAAGAGTCAGGGCAGCAGTAAGAGGAAGGCTGTTGTCCCTGGACCAGCAGAGCATCCCCTGCAGTACAACTATACTTTCTGGTACTCCAGGAGAACCCCCGGCCGTCCCACTAGCTCACAGAGCTATGAACAGAATATCAAACAGATCGGCACCTTTGCCTCTGTGGAGCAGTTCTGTGGTTTTACAGCCACATGGTCCATCCCAGGGACCTGACAGGCCACAGTGACTTCCATCTCTTCAAAGAAGGAATTAAACCTATGTGGGAGGATGATGCAAATAAAAACCATGGCAAGTGGATTATTTGGCTGCGGAAGGGCTTGGCATCCCATCGCTGGGAGAATCTTATCCTGGCCACGTTGTGGAGACAGTTCATGGCTGGGGAGGAGATGCGTGGGGCTGTGATCTCTGTCCGGTTTCAGGAGGACATTATTTCAATATGGAAAAAGACTGCCAGTGACCCAGCAACCACAGCCCAAATCCAGGATTCGGCGAGTGCTTCGGCGAGTGCTTAACCTACCTCCCAACACTATTATGGAGTACAAAACCCACACCAACAGCATCAAAATGCCAGGCAGCCTGGGCCCCCAAAGGCTCCTTTTACAAAACCTCTGGAAGCTGCGGTTGAACACGCCATGACCCTCTCCCTCCCTGGATGGCACCATCATTGAAGCTGGCATCATTGGAGTCTCTTGTTTTGTTGGTGTGCTACCTGGAGGATCCTTCTGTCCTGGACAAGAGGAATTGGAAGAGCATTTTATGTCTTAAGAACCGGCTGACATGCAGCAGCTACAACAACAGCTGAGATCACTTAATAAATGGTGCTAAACTAAAAAAAAAAAAAAAAAAAAAAAAAAGGAATTTTTGAATTATTTACCAACATGAAATATTGGGAAATTTTGGAGAAAGTTCTCAATTTCAGGATTCTCTTAGAAAAAAGAAAAAGAGGGAGCGACAAGCTGGACTCAAATCTTCGCATGGTAACAACAGGGCAGAGTTGACCTGTGGCTCCCCCTGCCCTCCAGATAGATCACAAGGACTGGATGACTTCATGTGTTTAAATTACCTGCTTGACTTCTGTGGCACAAGAGACTGATGGCTCTGCCAGAAAGCTCGGAGACCTCATTGTTTCATGGTGCTTAGATTTCAAAGCCCTGCTGGAGGGAAGAAGCTGATCACACTCAAGACATCGGAGACCAGAGGTGAACTGAACTGAAACTAACGAAAGTGCCAACCCCGAACTCCGTGTAGACTGAAGAGATCAGCCCCTCACACTGGCTTGCTGCTAGAGGAAAGGGCATTGCCTTTTCTGGGGGTAAATATTACTTACAAACAAACGTACACAAAATGCCTAAAACAAAAATGACAAGACATGTGAAAAAGTGGGAGAATATGAATATCGAGAGGAAAAAGTAATGAAAGCGGGCTCACAGGTAACCCGAGTGTTGGAATTAGCAGAGAATAATTTTTAAATAACTATTTACAAATATGTTAAAGAATTTGGATAAAGGGGAACAAAATGAGCAAAGAGATGGAGAATTTCAGCAGAAAAATGGAAACTTTAAAAAGAGGACTTAAAAAAAATTATAGTATCTAATATGAACTGTGCAGGTACCTGAGTGGCTCGGTTGGTTAAGCATGCGCCAATGAGTTGATTTCAGCTCAGATCATGATCTCGTGGTTTGTAAAAATCAAGCCCCACGTTGGGCTCTGTGCTGACAGTGCAGAGCCCATTTGGGATTTTCTCTCTGTCTCTGCCCCTCTTCCATGTATTCTCTCTCTTTCTCTCTATTTCTTTCTCTCTCAAAATAAATAAATAAACTCTAAAAAAAAAAAATAAAATAAAATGAACTATGCAATGGATGACCTTAACAGACATATTTCAGAGGAAAAAGAAGTAGTCAACCCCAAGATAGGCCAATAGAAATTATCCAAACCGAAGAAAGAATGAAATTGTGAGAGAGAAAAAAAAAATAGAACAAAGAGAGACCAGAGACCTATGGAGCAATATTAAATAATCTAGCATTTAGATAGCTGGAATCTAGGACGTGAGGAGAGACTGGGGCAAAAAGAAATGTTTGAAGAGGTAATGTCAAAGAATTTTCCAAAGCTGATGAAAGAAACCAACCCATATATTCAAGAATCTCAGTAAACAATAAGTGACATAAATGAAAAGAGAACTATACATGGAGACATCTTAAAAGCAACCAGCTTGGGGGGAATCGGACAATGATACTTAGGAGGACAAAAATAAAAATGTTAGTTGACTTCTCATCAGGAAAAAATG
Organism: Lynx canadensis; assembly: GCF_007474595.2. Lineage (NCBI taxonomy): Eukaryota > Metazoa > Chordata > Mammalia > Carnivora > Felidae > Lynx > Lynx canadensis. The sequence goes on from NC_044306.2 coordinate 162,771,640, forward strand.
GCAGCCAGAACACAATAGAATGATATCTGAGAAAAGAGTAGTCAAGCTAGAATTCTATACCCAGTGAAAATATCCTTTAAAAGATGAACCCAAGGGGTTCCTGGGTGGCTCAGCCAGTAAGGTGTCCAGCTCTTGATCTCAGCTCTGGTCTTGATCTCAAGGTTGTGAGTTCAAGCACCTAATCGAGCTTCATACTGAGTGTGAAGCCTACTTAAAAAAATTTTTTTTAAATGAACACAAAATCAAACCAGAAACGAGAACTTGTCCCTTAAACACCTACACTATGAAGAAATACTAGAGCAAATTTTTCGAGCTGCAGGGAATGACTCCAGAAGATACCCATGAAGGTCAATGTAAAGAGCACAGATGTGAACAAACATAGCATAGTCTTTTAAAAAATGGTTTTTTAGAAGACTATTGACTGTTAAAAGTCAATATAATAGCCATGTATTATAGTAGATGAGAAAAAAATATGACAACAATAGCATACTGTCAGAAGGAGAATAAATGGAACTACACTGTAGTAAGTTCTTACATTGTTTATTGAACATTACAATAAGGATTGGTTAAGAATGCATATCACAAACTTTAGTAACCACTAAAAGTAATGCCAAGAGGTATTACTAGAAAGTCAGTAGAGGAAATAAAATGGAATACTAAGTTATATGATGATGATGATGATGATGATAGAGTGGAAAGGAAGAACAAAGAAACAAAGAAATAAAGAACAGATGAAATTTTTTTTTAAATTAACAACTAGTGGGGCGCCTGGGTGGCTCAGTCGGTTAAGCGGCCGACTTCGGCTCAGGTCATGATCTCCTGGTCAGTGAGTTCGAGCCCCGCATCAGGCTCTGTGCTGACAGCTCAGAGCCTGGAGCCTGTTTCGGATTCTGTGTCTCCCTCTCTCTGACCTTCCCCTGTTCATGCTCTGTCTCTCTCTGTCTCAAAAATAAATAAACGTTAAAAAAAATTTAAAAAAAAATTAACAACTAGTGAATCCACCATATCAGTTATTAATTTAATACAAATGGTATAACTCTCCAATAGAAATGGTCAGACTAGATTTTAACAAAAAAAAAAAGACTCTTTTATATGCTGTTTGTAAGAAACACACTCCATTTTTTTTAAATGTATTTATTTGTTTCTGAGAGAGTATGCGTATGAGCAGGGGAGGGGCAGAGAGAGAGAGAGAGCAGGAGACAGAGAATCCGAAACAGGCCCTGCAGTGTCAGTGCAGAGCCTGATGCAGGGCTCAAATGCATGAACCACAAGATCATGACGTGAGCTGAAATCAAGAGTCAGACGTTTCACCAATTGAGCCACCCAGGCACCCCAAGAAATACACTTGAAATATAAGGACACAGACTGAAAGAAAAAAAGAATGAAAAATAGGCTATGAAAACACTAATAATAAGTTGTTATTAGGTGCAAAAAGTATAGCATATGCCAGGTAATGCAGAACGTTCAACAGGCAAGTGTAACATAAAGATGCAGAGGGTCGGGGCGCCTGGGTGGCACAGTCGGTTAAGCGTCCGACTTCAGCCAGGTCACGATCTCGCGGTCCGTGAGTTCGAGCCCCGCGTCAGGCTCTGGGCTGATGGCTCAGAGCCTGGAGCCTGTTTCAGATTCTGTGTCTCCCTCTCTCTCTGCCCCTCCCCCGTTCATGCTCTGTCTCTCTCTGTCCCAAAATAAATAAAAAAAAAAAAAAAAAAAAAAAAAAAAAACAGTTAAAAAAAAAAAAAAAGAAAAAAAAAGATGCAGAGGGTCAATTATAGAAACCTTCTTAGAGGTGAGGAGATAAGTCTAGTTTTAAAAGAGATGAGATACACGTGCATTGATTAGGGTAATTTTGGTTGTAGTAACAGAAAATCTAATTCAAACTGGCTTAAATGGTAAATGTAATGTATTGGCTCATTTAACTGAAAAGGCCCGGGGAAGATTTCAGGCTAAGTTTGATGAGGGCTCCCATCCTGTAATTCCTTGATTTTCACAACCCTGGTCTCTTCCACATTGGTTTCATTCTCAGACTGACTTCCCTCATGTAAACAAAGTGATTACAACAAGAGATCTTCTCTCCCAAGGCCCCTTCCCAGTATCACACCCTCACACTTCATTCTGATTGGTGCAATTCTGACCAATCTCAGGGGCTAGGGATTTTTTTTTTAATTGAGGTATAATTGGCATGGCATTATATTAGTTTCAGGTGTACCACATAATGATCTGATATGTGTATATCTTGTAAAATGATACCTCAGTAAGTCTACTTACTTATCATCTATCACCATACTGAGTTACAAAATTTATTCTTCTTCTCATGAGAACTTTTAAAATTTACTCCCTTAGCAACTTTCAAATATGCAACGCAGTATTATTAAGTATAGCCACCATGCTATACATTACATCCCAAGTTTATATTTATCTTACAAATGGAAGTTTGTGCCTTTTGACTTCCTTTACTGATTCTACTCACACTCCTCCCACCCCTCGCTTCTGGCAACCACCAATCTGTTCTTTTATCTTTGAACCCAGTTTTTGTCGTGTTTCTGTTTTTCTTTGTTTTAGATTCTACGTATAAATGAGATCATATGGTATTTGCCTTTCTCTGTCTGACTCATTTCACTTAGCATACTGCCCTTGAAGTGTATCCCTGTTGTTTCAAGTGGTTGGGTTGCCTTCTTTTTTATGGCTAAATAATACTCCAAACTTCATATACATATATACCACATGTTTATGTATATACATATATATATGTGTATATATATATGTGTGTGTGTATATATATACATATATATATGTGTATATATATATATATATATATATATACACCACATCTTTATCCATTCATCGATCAATAGACATTTAGGTTGTTTCCATATATTGGCTGTTGTAAATAACACTACAATAAGCACGGGGGCGCAGATATCTTTTCCAGTTAGTGTTTTCATTTTCTTGGGATAAGTACCCAGGAGTGGAATTACTGAATGATATGGTAATTCTATTTTTAATTTTTTGAGGATCCTCCATACTGTTTTCCATACTGGCTGAGCCAATTTACATTCCCACCAACAGTACACAAGCATTCACTTTCCTCCACATCCTCACCAACACTTGTTATTTCTTGTCTTGGTAACAGCCATTGTAATAGCTGTGAGGTGATAGATAGCTCATTGTGGTTTTGATTTGCATTTTCCGGATGATTAGTGACGTTGAACATATTTTCAATGTATCTGTTGGCACAATTCAAAAGGTACAATTTCAGTGTAACTTTTACACTATTCTTATTAGTCATCTGTATATCTTCTTTTTTTTTTAATTTTTTTTAATGTTTATTTATTTTTGAGAGAGACAGAGCATGAGCAGAGGAGGGGAGGAGAGAGAGGGAGACATAGAATCCAAAGCAGGCTTCAGGCTCCAAGCCGTCAGCACAGAGCCCGACACGGGGCTCAAACCCACGAACCGTGGGATCATGACCTGAGCTGATGTTGGATGCTTAAACCGACTGAGCCACCCAGGTGCCCCAATCTGTATATCTTCTTTGGAAAAAAAAAAATGTCTATTCAGCTCCTTTGCCCATTTTCTAATTGGATTGTTTGTTTTTTTGCTATTGAGTGGTAGGAGTTCTTTATATAGTTTGGATTTTAACCCCTTATTAGAATAATTTGCAAACATTTTCTCCTTGGCAGGTTGCCCTTTCATTTTGTTGATGGTTCCCTCGGCTGTGCAGAAGCTTTTTAGTTTGGTGTTCATTTTTGCTTGTGTTGCCTTTGGTTTTGGTGTCAAATTAAAGAAATCATTGCCCCAAAGTCAAGGAGCTTACCATCTGTTCTCTCCCAGGAGCTTCATGTCTTAGATTCAAGTCTTTAATCCATTTTGAGTTGATGGTATCAGACTGTGGTCCAGTTTCATTCTTTTGCATGTGGCTCCCCGGTTTTCCCAGTACCATTTAATTGAAGAGACTGTCCTTTCCCCAGCGTGTACCACATGTGTATACAGCAAGAAGTCTGCATTCCAGAAGGGCCTTCGCCTGAGTATGCTGACACCCTGCTCTCAGACCTCCAGCCTCCAGAGCTGTGTGAAATAAATTCTGTTGTTCATAGGCGGGTCTGTGGTATTTCTCTGTTAGCAGCCTGAGTGCGCTAAGACAGTGTTTAAAGATTTAAGGCCAAATCCTAACACTCAAGTTGTTTACATGATGTACTGTCCCACGCTCGGTCCTGTCCCTCTCCCCGCCCTGGTGCTTCAATGCCACACTGGCTTCACCTTCTCTAGAGCCTTTGTACCTACTGTTTCATCTGCACAAATATACCCTCCACCCCCATTCTCACTTTTTTAAACCCTACTCGTTCTCCAGATCTTGTTTAGAGGCTCCTGCTCAAGGAAACTTAACCAAAGTCTCTTTTCCTCTCATACGCTATCCAAGTACTGCCTACTCTGTGTGTGTGTGTGTGTGTGTGTGTGTGTGTGTGCGCGCGTGTGTGGTGTAATAATCACAATTCTGGAGGGGGGCCTGGGTGGCTCAGTTGATTAAACATCCGACTTTGGCTCAGCATGATCTCGTGGCTCGTAAGTTCGAGCCCCGCATCGAGCCCTGTGCTGACAGCTCGGAGCCTGGAGCCTGCTTCAGAGTCTGTGTCTCCCTTTCTCTCTGCCCCTCCCCCACTCGCGCTCTATCTCTCTCTCTCTCTCAAAAATAAGCAAACATTAAAAAAAGTTTTTTTTAAGACTTAAAACAAATAATCACAGTTCTGGAGGCTCAGTGTCGGCTGGACCGTGCCCTCTCCCAACGGCTCTAGGGAAGAATGCTTCCTGTCCCTTCCAGCTTGTGATGGGTGTTGGCAACCCTTGGCTCAGTCACGTACTTTTTCTTGACAGCACTTTGCAAAGTTTGCAGCTGTACGTTTATTTGACTCACAGCGGGTGAAGCCGTACTGCCACCGGCATTCACTTTCCAAGTGACACATTTCTTAAGGCACACTTACAAGAACTGTAACCAACTCAGGGTCCAACTGAAGCTTTCCTCTGTGCACCATCTAAGGGGCATAATCCCCAAACACAGAGGTGGAGGCAAGATTGGAAGTGGACATTAGGAAAATGGGCAATCTGTTCTCTACACCGCCAGACTGATCCTCAAAGCACTTCAGTAAGTACCCGTTTTACTCAAAGTAAACCCTGAGGTCCTCACAGTGGCCTCCAGAACCCTACACTACTATAATCTTGCTTTCACTACCCTTTTACTCTGCCATAGCTGCCCTGGCCACTTTGCTGCTCCTCAAACGTTCCAGGCAAGCTCCTGCCTCAGGGCCTTTGCACAGACCGTAACTTCTTCCTGGAATGCTATTCTCTCAGACACCTATATGATAACTCTTCACCTCCTTCAGGTCTAATTCAAATGACAACGTCTCAGTGAAGTATTGCCTGACCACTTCAGCCTTGGGAATAACAGGGAGGGTCACTATGGCTGAGGCAGCAGTCGGGGGAGAGCCCTACCAGAATGATGTCTTTGAGCCTGCCCTAGGCATCAGAATCTGACAGATGGGGAGAGCTGTTTTGGGCAACAGAGTCGCGTAGCAAAAAAGAAGCTAGAGCAGTAAAGCCCAAAGCTTTCAGCTAAAACCTTGGCCCGCCCTCATTTGCTAGACAGGGCAAACCCCACCCACCCAATGTGGATTTTTAGAAGACCTTAACAAGAGGGTGAAATTCCCCAAAATATAATGAATATTAACTTTTTTTTTTCCACTGCAGGGCTATTTATTTATTTATACCCAAGTTAGTTAGCATATGGTGCAATGATTTCAGGAGTAGATTCCTTAATGCCTTTTACCCATTTAGCCCACCCCTGACCCCTCCAATAACCCCTTGTTTGTTCTCTATATTTAAGAGTCTCTTGGGGCGCCTGGGTGGTGCAGTCGGTTAAGCGTCCGACTTCAGCCAGGTCACGATCTCGCGGTCCGTGAGTTCGAGCCTCGCGTCGGGCTCTGGGCTGATGGCTCAGAGCCTGGAGCCTGTTTCCGATTCTGTGTCTCCCTCTCTCTCTGCCCCTCCCCCATTCATGCTCTGTCTCTCTCTGTCCCAAAAATAAATAAACGTTGAAAAAAAAATTAAAAAAAAAAAAGAGTCTCTTATGTTTTGTCCCCCTCCGTGTTTTTATATTATTTTTGCTTCCCTTCCCTTATGTTCATCTGTTTTGTCTCTTAAAGTCCTCATATGGGTGAAGTCCTATGGTATTTGTCTTTCTCTGACTAATTTCGCTTAGCATAATACCCTCCAGTTCCATCCACGTAGTTGCAAATGGCAAGATTTCATTCTTTTTGATTGTCGAGTAATAGTCCATTGTATGTATATACCACATCTTCTTTATCCATTCATCCATCGATGGACATTTGGGTTCTTTCTATACTTTGGCTCTTGTCGATAGCACTGCTATAAACATTGGGGTGCATGTGCCCCTTCAAAACAAGACACCTGTATCCCTTGGATAAATACCTAGTAGTGCAATTGTTCGATCGTGGGGTAGTTCTATTTGTAATTTTTTGAGGAACCTCCATACTGTTTTCCAGAATGGCTGCACCAGCTTGCATTCCCACCAACAATGCAAAAGAGATCCTCTTTCTCCGCATCCTCGCCAACATCTGTTTTTGCCTGAGTTGTTAATGTTAGCCATTCTGACAGGTGTCAGGTGGTATCTCATTGTGGTTTTGATTTGTATTTCCCTGATGATGAGTGATGTTGAGGATTTTTTCATGTGTCGGTTGGCCATCTGGAGGTCTTCTTTGGAGAAGTGCTTATTCATGTCTTTTGCCCATTTCTTCACTGGATTATTTGTTTTTTGGGTGTTGAGTTTGATCAGTTCTTTATAGATTTTGGATACTAACCCTTTATCTGATATGTCACTTGTAAATATCTTCTCCCATTCTGTCGGTTGCCTTTTAGTTTTGCTGATTGTTTCCTTCACGGTGCAGAAGCTTTTTATTTTGATGAGGTCCCAATAATTCATTTTTGCTTTTGTTTCCCTTGCCTCTGGAGATGTGTTGAGTAAGAAGTTGCTGCAGCAGAGGTCAAAGAGGCTTTTCCTGCTTTCTCCTCGAGGATTTTGATGGCTTCCTGTCTTACATTTAGGTCCTTCATCCATTTTGTGTTTATTTTTGTGTATGGTGTAAGAAAGTGGTTCAGGTTCATTCTTCTGCATGTCACTGTCCAGTTTTCCCAGCACCACTTGCTGAAGAGACTGTCTTTATTCCACTGGATATTCTTTCCCGCTTTGTCAAAGATTAGTTGGCCATACATTTGTGGGTCCATTTCTGGTTTTTCCATTCTGTTCCGTTGATCTGAGTGTCTGTTTTTGTGCCAGTACCACACTGCCATGATGATTACAGCTTTGTAATACAGCTTGAAGTCTGGGATTGTGATGCCTCCAGCTTTGGTTTTCTTTTTCAAATTGCTTTGGCTATTCAGGGTCTTTTGTGGTTCCATGCAAATTTTAGGATTGTTTGTTCTAGCTCTGTGAGGAATGCTGGTGTTATTTTGATAGGGATTGCATGAATATTGACTTTCTTACCAATCTGGCTAGTCAGGACTAAGAACTCAAGTTACTCCATTTCGAATACATAGATCACAGTAACAATTCACACACCCAGGTGTCATAAAGCGATTCACATCTACCCCACTCTATCTGAAGGAGAGCTTTTCCTTGATACATTTGTGAGTACAAATAGACAAAAGAAGGAGCAAATTATTATGTTGTACAATTTAACTATGCTCAATTTTATTTGTCAATTATACCTCCGTAAAGCTGGAAAAAAATAAAGTAACAATTTAAAAAACTTTTAAAGGAGCACTCAGAACAGCACACTTCTAATTATTTATGTAAAGTAAATGTAATATTTTCCATTGACGGAAGCCACATCCACGGAGACAGTGATGTTTTATAATCATACACATATCTGTTGATTAACACAATGAGAGAGCTCAGCTCTCTCAAAAACTTCACTTCACTCTTTATTATGACAAAAATCACAACTCAAATTATATCTTCATGTCTCCAGTAAACACCTCCACTATTTTGCAAGTTTCTTTTTTTTTGAGGAAGCCCTTTTAGCCAAGGAAATGTGCAAAACTCCTGTGTTCACAAACGGTTTGATATTAGCAAACATTTGTTGACATGGTAAATAGCTAGCAAGCTGGACATTTTTGACCACCGAATTGCAGCTTGACAGCTACCCAGGCAAAGTGACAGGCCACCCTGCTGGATCTGTAACCGACTCGGGTACATTGTACGAGCCGCTCGATCTTTGAGTGATCACAAGACAAATCTGCCAAGACAGGAATTCATAAAAGAGAATAAAGCTTTGCAAAAAGGAACTGTCTTTGGATCTGCAGAAGTGACTAAAATATTTTAATGGGGCTCTTTTAGTGCCTCTTTCTGCTTGCCTATGAAATATTGACAGGTCTTCCTGACTGGGAAAAATCAAAACTCATTAAACTCACTGTATCTTACTTGATTGAATAAAGACAGGCAGAAAGACTCATTATTCTGAAAAAGGAGAAACAATAGAAAGTATGGAAATTTGGAGCTCCAAACATCAATCTTAATTTGTGCGTTCCTGCGCAATTTTCTAACTAGGTATCGGCCCCCCACCTCTCTTGTCATGAGCATGCTCTGCCGAGAATTCCCAAGGGCGTCCAGACCTGCCACTCAGTACTTCCGGTGCGTGTGTGCCTCAAAGGTTGAACCTTTGTCCAATGTCCTCCCGTTCCTTTTCCATATCCTTCAGCTTCCTCCCCTTCCCCCCCAGATACCCGTGTTGACTTTTGTTCTGAGACCGCATCCGAACGCCATCCACCCCTCTTGGAAAGATTCTACAAGTACAGAGAAGTCAGCCAAAGTCTCCATTTGAAGACAGCCTTCACCCTTTCTGGGTTTTAGGTTAAGGGAATGTCATGATGAGAGAAAAAAAATGGGTGAGGGGAGATGGACAACTCTTGTCTGAATAAAACAGAAATATTTTTTAAAATCAGACACTACTGAAAACCAAATAATATGGCAGGACTTCCAGGCACAGGAGGGAAATACTGATGCCTCCTCCCTGAAACCTGAGTATGGGGTCTACAGCTTACTGGCTAAGGCCTTCAGCCACAACCCTGATGACAAAGTCTCAACATCCATCACCACTCTGGCCGTCTTTTGTTCATCGCAGAAATTGTATCTTTTATTGTCAATACTCTCACAGTTGTTGGGATTTGGGAACTGCCTCAAAGCTCAATATTTGCACAGCATTTTATAGCTTGCAGAGCGCTGTACTCAAGTTATGTCTTAATATTCACAGCTCTCGACTTTACAGATAAGAGAAAACTGCAGACCAAAAAGGTTAAACAATTGCCCAAGGACACACAGCTCATAGGAAAAGGAGCAAGAGCTAAAACCCAGGCGGGCCTTTATCTTCTAGTTCAGTACTCTTTTCCTGCCACCAGTTCCATTGCAAAAAGGTGGAAAAGGTTTGAAATTCTTGATATGATTGAAAGTGAGGCTTATTTCTGCTGTGATCATATAGTGGTTAGTACTCTGTGCTGTGAAAGTAAGGCTTATTTCTAAATATAGCCTATGAAGTTGTGCAGCTTTATGAGAGGTCTTTAGAAGGATACAATTTCATTGTTGTCTAAGCAATACAAAGAAAAAAGATATTATCATATTTCTGCATTTTAAGTTCAAGGCCTATTAGAGGACAAGATAGTCTGTAAATTCAGAATCCACTTAATTTCACATAGATCATTTTTATTTAAAAAAACACTGCATTCTGAACTTCAGATTTATGTTTTGTTGGCACAACTTCTTACAAGTTTGTGAAGTTCTCAGTAGACTGAAAGCAGTATGTGCTCTCTGCCCATCAGATAGGATTTTTGAGAAATATTACTGAGCCATTGGACTTCATGGGTTCAAAAGCTTAGAAACTTTTTGGAAACTTGCCCCACCTGTTTGAGTAACAATTTTGGGTCTTTATTTATTTGTATAATTAACTCTCTTCCTTTTTAACACTGATACCTCTTGATCCACTTTCCTTTTTTATGGCTTGCTAGATAGAACCTACAGAACATCGTTGAGTAAAATGATCAGAGTGGGCAGCTTTTCTTGTTCCCAACTTTAATGGGGGATATGGTGAGTGTAAGATATTTGCCATTAGCATCTGACAAATATCTCTTACCAGTTCAAAATAACTTCTTTTTGTTTCTAGCATACTAAAAATTTATATCAGAAATGGAAGTTTGGGGGTGGGGCACCCGGGTGGCTCAGTCGGTTAAGCATCTGACTTTGGCTCAAGTCATGATCTCGCAGTCCGTGAGTTTGAGCCCCGCGTCGGGCTCTGTGCTGACAGCTCAGAGCCTAGAACCTGCTTCAGATTTTGTGTCTCCCTCTCTCTCTGCCCCTCCCCCTGCCATAGTCTGTCTGTCTGTCTCTCTGTCTCTGTCTCTCTCTCAATAATAAGTAACATTTAAAAAAATTTTTTTAAAAGAGAGCAATGGAAGTTGGGAATGGAATTTTTTGCTCAGGCATGGCCACCTTGAAGACTATACCTGATTCTGTGTGCTTTGGCCTCTTGGGGAAGAGATTTACCAACTTCAACTTCATAAGGAAAGTCTAGGAAATAAAAGTAACTGAAAGGAAATTGTTTGGTGCTATAAAACTTTCAACACGGAGGAAAGTGTTTTTAAAAAACACGAACTTTTTATATATAACCACGTCTTGAATATCTCTATCTATCACACTGTAGGGGACAGAATAAATTCAAAAATAGTTACGAAAGTAATTCAGACACTGACCAAGAACTCATTCTAAATGTTCTAGTTCTTATGCTACTCGAGGACTAGTCCAAGAACAAATTTCCTTTTGGTATCTTCCAGATCAATCATTCCAAACAGGTCACAAGAGTTAAAATTTTTTTGTGACTGTTCTTATTCTTCATGATTATTTTCTTAGTTCTTTACAGTTTGGGGAAGCAATTTTACACTTATTAATTAGCATGTCTCTAACACTCCATCTCAGTAAGCTCTATCTCAATATTTGGGCCACTATCTTTCCTGGCATTTTAAAAATATGTGTTCTTTAAAGATGTGTTTTTAAGGGCATGTGGGTGGTCATTCGGTTAGGTGTCCAACTCTTTTTTCTTCTTTTTAATCTTTCAGAGACTTCCTTCTTTTTTTTCTAAATATAATTTATTGTCAAGCTGGCTAATGTACACTGTATATACAGTGTGCTCATGGTTTTGGGGGTAGATTCCCATGATTCATTGCTTACATAATAGCACCCAGGCCTAATCCCAACGAGCGTCCTCCTCAATGCCCATCACCTATTTCCCCCTCTGCCCCACCCCCCATCAACCCTCAGTTTGTTCTCTGTATTTAAGAGTCTCTTATGGTTTGCCTTCCTCTCTGTTGGAAACTATGTTTTCCCCTTCCCTTCCCCCAATGTCTTCTGTTAAGTTTCTCAAATTCCACAAAGGAGTGAAACCATAAGATATCTGTCCTTCTCTGACTGACTTATTTCACTTAGCATAATACCCTCCAGTTACATCCAAGTAGTTGCAAATGGCAAGATTTCATTCTTTCTCATTGGCAAGTAGTATTCCAATGTGTATGTAAACCTCATCCTCTTTATCCATTCATCAGTTGATGGACATTTGGGCTCTTTCCGTGATTTGGCTATTGTTGAAAGTGCTATTATAAATATCGGGGTACTTGTGCCTCTATGAGTCAGCACTCCTGTATTTTTTAGATAAATTCCTAGTAGTGCTACTGCTGGGTTGTAGGGTAGTTCTATTTTTAATTTTTTGAGGAAACTCCACACTGTTTTCCAGAGTGGCTGCACCAGTTTGCATTCCCACCAATAGTGCAAGAGGGTTCCCTTTTCTCCACATCCTCACCAGCATCTCTTGTTTCCTGAGTTATCAATTTTAGCCACTCTGACCGGTGCGAGCTGATATCTCAATGTGACTTTGATTTGTAGTTCCCTGATGATGAGTGATGTTGAGCACCTTTTCATATGTCTGGTGGCCATCTGGATGTCTGCTTTGGAAAAGTGTCTATTCATGTGTTCTGCCCCTTTCTTCACTGGATTATTTGTCTTTTGGGTGTTGAGTTTGGTAAGTTCTTTATATATTTTGGATGCCATTTATCTGATGTCATTTGCAAATATCTTCTCCCATTCCACTGGTTGCCTTTTAGTTTTGTTGATTGTTTCCTTTGCAGTGCAGAAGCTTTTTGTCTTAATGAGGCCCCGGTAGTTCCTTTTTGCTTTTATTTCCCTTGTCTTCAGAGACATGTTGAGCAAGAAGTTGCTGTGGCTGAGGTCAAAGAGATTATTGCCTGTTTTGTCTTCGAGGGTTTTGATGGTTTCCTGTCTCACATTTAGGTCTTTCATCCATTTTGAGTTTATTTTTGTGCATGGTGTAAGAAAGTGGTCCAGTTTCATTCTTCAGCATGTCGCTGTCCAGTTCTCCCAGCACCATTTGCTAAAGAGACTGTCTTTTTTCCATTGGATACTCTTTCCTGCTTTGTCAAAGGTTAGTTGGCCATACATTTGTGGGTCCAATTCTGGGGTCTCTATTCTATTCCCATTGGTCTATGTGTCTGTTTTGGGAGCCAATACCACGCTGTCTTGATGATGACAGCTTTGTAGTAGAGGCTAAAGTCTGTGATTGTGATACCTCCCACTTTGGTTTTCTTTTTCAACATTACTGTGGCTATTTGGGATCTTTTGTGGTTCCATACAAATGACAGGATTGTTTGTTCTAGCTCTGAGAAGAGTGCCGGGGCAATTTTGATTGGGATTTAAGTGCCCAACTCAAACTTGTGAGTCTGAGCCCCATGTTGGGCTTGATGGTGTCAGCCTGTCAGTGCAGATCCCACGTCGGATCTTCTGTCCCCCTCTTTCTGCCCTTACCCTGCTTGCACCTTCCCCCAAATAAATACATTTCTTAAAAAACGTAAAAAGCAAAAACAAACAACAGCATCAACAACCAAAAACCCAAACAATAAACAAGCAAGTGATGACAGTGATATGGAGAAATTGGAATCCCTGTGCCCTGCTGGTGAGAATGTAAAATGGTGTGGCTGCTGTGGAAAACAGTATGGCAATTCCTAAAGAAGTCATACGCAAAATTATCACATGATCCAGCAATTCCTCCTCTGGTTGTATACCAAAAGAAGTGAAAACAAAGACCCAAACAGATACTTGAACACCCAAGTTCACAGTAGTGTTATCCACAATAGCCCAAAAGTAGAAGCAAGTCAAATATTTATTGACGGATGAGTGGATGAACAAAAGATAGTATGCACATGTAATAGAATATCATTTAGCCTTAAAAAGGAAAGGAATTATGACGTAAGCTATAACATAGATGGACCTTGAAAACATTATGCTAAGTGAAAAATGTCAGTCACAAAGAACACATATTGTATAACTCCACTCATCTGAGGTACCTGGAATAGTCAAATTCGTGAGACGAGAAACAGAATACTAGTTGCCAGGGCTGAGGTGAGGAGGACTGGGGGGGTATTGTTTAATGGCTAATGGGGTTTCAGTTTGGGAAGATGGAAATATCCTGGAAATGTTGATGGTGGTGATGGTTGCACAACAATATGAAAGTATTTAATGTCACTGACTTATATAGTTAAAAATAGTTAAAATGGTAAGTTTTAGGGGCGCCTGGGTGGCGCAGTCGGTTAAGCGGCTGACTTCAGCCAGGTCACGATCTCGCGGTCCGTGAGTTCGAGCCCCGCGTCAGGCTCTGGGCTGATGGCTCGGAGCCTGGAGCCTGTTTCTGATTCTGTGTCTCCCTCTCTCTCTGCCCCTCCCCCGTTCATGCTCTGTCTCTCTCTGTCCCAAAAATAAATAAACGTTAAAAAAAAAAAAAAGGTAAGTTTTATGTCATAGATGATTTACCACAATAAAAAAAATACCCCCAACTATTGCTTAGTGTTCTTAAGTGCAGGAAGATTATAAATTCATATGGTGAAATCTTACCCCTCAATGCGATGGTATTAAGAGGTGAGGTCTTTGGGAGGTGACTGGGTCATGAAGGCTCTGCCCCCATGAGATTGGTGCCCTTAAAAATGACACTCCAGAAACCTCCCTATCCCCTTCCACCTTGTGAAGACACAGCAAGGCATCTTTGACCCAGGAGGCTTTCACTAGACACAGCATCTGCCAGAACCTTGATCTTGAACTTCCCAACCTCCAGAACCATGAGAAAGTCTGCTGTTTATAAGCTCCTCCGGTCTATAGTGTTTGTCACAGCAGCCCAAAAGGACGAAGACATAAGAGCTATGAATTGTGAACTGAATGTTAGTAAGCTATGTGTCACCCACACATATTACATAAACCATCTTTAAACAGAAACACACCTAAGATGGGTATATATTGATCAGTTGATTAAAATGCAGCCAGAGGCCCACAAGAACCTAACCTATATCTCTCCCACGAGCAATGTTTAATGTTTACAAATTCATTGCTTGTGACAACTTTATAGAACCTGACTACATGAATGACAAGAATCAACCATATGTTTTAAACTCTACATTGCATTATTTTGCTTTAAACAGCCCATTCTCCTTTTTTTTTTTCCAGTCAATTCTCTTTTAAAGAATTCTTAAAGCATACTTTATATCTGCCATCTGGAAATTATTTTATTTTTTTAAATATAATTTATTGTCAAATTGGCTTACATACAACGCTCAGTGCTCATCCCAACAAGTGCCCTCGTCAATGCCCATCATCCACTTTCCCCTCTCCCCCACCCCCTCCATCAACCCTCAGTTTGTTCTCTGTAGTTAAAAGTCTCTTATGGTTTGCATCCCTCCCTCTCTGTTTGTAACTATTTTCCCCCTTCTTTTCCCCCATGGTCTCTGTTAAGTTTCTCAAGATCCCATATGAGTGAAAACATATGGTATCTGTCTTTCTCTGCCTGACTTATTTCACTTAGCATAATACCCTCAAGTTCCATTCACGTTGCTACAAATGGCCAGATTTCATTCTTTCTCACTGCCAAGTAGTATTCCATTATATATATAAACCACATCTTCTTTATCTATTCATCAGTTGATGGACATTTAGGCGGCTATTGTTGAATTTGGCTATTGTTGAAAGTACTATTATAAACATTGGGGTACATGTGCTTTTACGCATCAGCACTCCTGTATCTCTTGGGTAAATTCCTAGAAGTGCTATTGCTGGGTCATAGGATAGTTCTATTTTTAATTTAATTTAATTTAATTTAATTTAATTTAATTTAATTTTTAATTTTTTTTTAATTTACATCCAAATTAGTTAGCATATAGTGCAACAATGATTTCAGGAGTAGATTCCTTAGTGCCCCTTACCCATTTAGCCCACTTCCCCTCCCACAAACCCTCCGGTAACCCTCAGTTTGTTCTCCATATTTATGAGTCTCTTCTGTTTTGTCCCCCTCCGTGTTTTTATATGATTTTTGTTTCCCTTCCCATATGTTCATCTGTTTTGTCTCTTAAAGTCCTCATATGAGTGAAGTCATAGGATTTTTGTCTTTCTCTGACTAATTTCACTTAGCGTAATAGCCTCCAGTTCCATCCACGTAGTTGCAAATGGCAAGATTTCATTCTTTTTGATTGCCAAGTAATACTCCATTATATATATATATATATATATATATATATATATATATATCACATCTTCTTTATCCATTCATCTATCGATGGACAATTAGGCTCTTTCCATACTTTGGCTATTGTCGATAGTGCTGCTATAAACATGGGGGTGCGTGTGTCCCTTCAAAACAGCACACCGGTATCCCTTGGATAAATGCCTAGTAGTGCAGTTGCTGGGTCGTAGGGTAGTTCTATTTTTAGTTTTTTGAGGAACCTCCATACTGTTTTCCAGAATGGCTGCACCAGCTTGCATTCCCACCAACAATGCAAAAGAGATCCTCTTTCTCCGCATCCTCACCAACATCTGTTGTTGCCTGAGTTATTAATGTTAGCCATTCTGACAGGTGTGAGGTGGTATCTCATTGTGGTTTTGACTTGTATTTCCCTGATGATGAGTGATGTTGAGGATTTTTTCATGTGTCGGTTGGCCATCTGGAGGTCTTCTTTGGAGAAGTGCTTATTCATGTCTTTTGCCCATTTCTTCACTGGATTATTTGTTTTTCGGGTGTTGAGTTTGATCAGTTCTTTATAGATTTTGGATACTAACCCTTTATCTGATATGTCATTTGTAAATATCTTCTCCCATTCTGTCGGTTGCCTTTTAGTTTTGCTGATTGTTTCCTTCACGGTGCAGAAGCTTTTTATTTTGATGAGGTCCCAGTAGTTCATTTTTGCTTTTGTTTCCCTTGCCTCCAGAGACTTGTTGAGTAAGAACTTGCTGCGGCCAAGATCAAAGAGGTTTTTGCCTGCTTTCTCCTCGAGGATTTTGATGGCTTCCTGTCTTACATTTAGGTCCTTCATCCATTTTGTGTTTATTTTTGTGTATGGTGTAAGAAAGTGGTTCAGGTTCATTCTTCTGCATGTCACTGTCCAGTTTTCCCAGCACCACTTGCTGAAGAGACTATCTTTATTCCACTGAATATTCTTTCCTGCTTTGTCAAAGATTAGTTGGCCATACGTTTGTGAGCCCATTTCTGGGTTCTGTTTTCTGTTCCATTGATCTGAGTGTCTGTTCTTGTGCCAGTACCATACTGTCTTGATGATTACAGCTTTGTAATACAGCTTGAAGTCTGGGATTGTGATGCCTCCTGCTTTGGTTTTCTTTTTCAAGATTGCTTTAGCTATTCAGGGTCTTTTCTGGTTCCGTACAAATTTTAGGATTGTTTGTTCTAGCTCTGTGAGGAATGCTGGTATTATTTTGGTAGGGATTGCATTGAATATGTAGATTGCTTTGGATAGTGTTGACATTTTAACAATATTTGTTCTTCCTATCCAGGAGCATGGAATCTTTTTCCATTTTATTTTGTCTTCTTCAATTTCTTTCATAAGCTTTCTATAGTTTTCAGTGTATAGATTTTTCACCTCTTTGGTTAGATTTATTCCTAGGTATTTTATGGGTTTTTGGTGCAACTGTAAATGGGATCGATTCCTTGATTTCTCTTTCTGTTGCTTCATTGTTGGTGTATAGGAATGCAACCGATTTCTGTGCATTGATTTTATATCCTGCAACTTTGCTGAATTCATGAATCAATTGTAGCTATTTTTAATTTTTGGAGGAACCTCCATACTGTTTTCCAGAGTGGCTGTACCAGTTTGCATTCCCACCAACAGTGCAAGAGGGTTCCAGTTTCTCCACATCCTCACCAGCATCTATAGTTTCCTGATTTGTGGAAATTATTTTTTTTTAATTTTTTTAACATTTATTTATTTTTGAGACAGAGAGAGACAGAGCATGAACGGGGGAGGGTCAGAGAGAGAGGGAGACACAGAATCTGAAACAGGCTCCAGGCTCTGAGCAGTCAGCACAGAGCCCGACGCGGGGCATGAACCCATGGACAGTGAGATCGTGACCTGAGCCGAAGTCAGAAGCCTAACCGACTGAGCCACCCAGAGGACCCTGTGGAAATTATTTTAAAAACAGCTGAATCCAGGGAGCCTGAGTGGCTCAGTCTCTTAAGCATCTGATTTCAGCTCAGGTCATGATCTCATAATGAGTTCGAGTCCCACATCAGGTGAGCTCGAGCCTGGCTTCGATGAGCACAAGCCCCACTTTGGGTGAACACGAGGCCTGCTTCAAATGAACCCCACTTCTCTCTGTCCCTCATGGGATTCTCTCTCTCTCTCTCTCTCTCTCTCTGTCCTTCATTCTCTTGACCCTCTCTCTCTCTCTCAAAAAAAAAATAGTAATTTCCAGATTTCTCATTATCATGCTTATGCTTCACTCTACTTTCTTGAATATAGCTGATCATTGAACAATGTTGGAGTTGGGGCGCTGACCCCCCAAACTGTCAAAAATCTACATACAACTTCTGACTCCCCCAAAACTTAACTACCAATAGCCTACAGTTGATTAAAAGCCTTACCGATAACATAAACAGTGAATTAACTCATATTTTGTATATGTATTATATGCTGTATTCTGACCATAAAATAAGTTAGAGAAAAGGTTATTTAGAAAATCGCGAGGAAGAGAAGATACATTTACAGTGCTGTACTGTGTTTATCAAGATAAGTTGACTGGTGCAGCTTAAACCCATATCTTTTGAGAGTCAACTGTATATGGAAGAGATTTTTAAGTGTACTACTAATTGTGTTAATATCTTTGTCTACTAATTCTACCAAACATGTCATTTCTGTGTCTGTTTCTATTGATTGATTTTTTTTTCTCATTGTCATAATTTGCAGCTTCTTTTCGTGTCTGGTATGTTTTGATTGCATACCTCATAACTTGTCATTATGAATTTGACCGTCTAGGGCACTAGGGTTTTTTTAATTCCTTTAAATAATTTTGAGCTTTGCTCCAGGATGCAGTTAGGTTATCTGGAAACAGTTCGATCCTTTTGAGATTTGCTTTTAAGCTTTGTTAGATGGGATGAGAGTAGCCTTCAGCCCAGGGCTAATTTGCCCTACTACTGAGGCACTACCTTCCTGAGTACTCTAATGGAATGAAAGGCCCCCTGTCTGATAGGAGGCCTTTTCATTTTGGCCAGAGGGAGCCCAAGTATTACCAGGTACATACGTGTGAGGTGCTGACTTGTTCCGCTTGCTTCTTCCTGGTGTTCTTTCTCTGGTCTCAGGTAGGTTCTTTCTATCCAGGTACTGATGAACACTCAGCTGAAATCCTGAGGGGACATTTCTGCAGATTTCTAGAACTTTCTTTCTGAGCAATTTGCTACTGCTTAGGTACTGTGCCATATGAATTCTAGCCACCCTGGAGTCCTCTGCTTCTGAATTCCGTCTCCTCAATTCAGGGAGACTGCCGGACTTTGTTCGGGTTAGCCTTCCCAAGCGCAGGAAATTTTCTCCAGGCAGGAAGCTGGGACAGTCAGACAACTTGGCTCCTCGTCTCTTTTTCTGCTAGGTCTTTCTCATTTCCATGACTTTTTCCCATACTTTTAAGTCTTAGATTTGTGAGGCTGCAGCACTTAGTCCTTGGGGTTCTTCCCTCTTTACTCTATATTCACTCTCTGATGAGCTTACCGTGTCATGTGGTTTTAATATCATCATCATACTCATGACTTCTCCATTCAGTTCTCCAGTCTGCATCTCACTTCAGAAGCCAGACTTATTTTTCCAATTGCCTTCATGCTACCCTAATATCACTTTGATGTCTCACTGTTATCTCAAACTTAACATATCCTAAAATTGGTTCCTCCTATATTCTTTATTTTTAATCAGTCTTTTTTTTTTAATGTTTATTTTTGAGGGAGGGAAGGAGGGAGAGAGAGAGAGAGAGAGAGAGAGAGAGAGAAACATCATGAGTGGGGTAGGGGCAGAGAGAGAGGGAGACACAGAATCCGAAGCAGGCTCCAGGCTCTGAGCTGAAACTCTGGACTGAAACTCACAGACATCGAGATCATAACCTGAGCTGAAGTAGGACGCTCAACCGACTGAGCCACCCAGGAGCCCCCCACCCCCACCTATATTCTTCTTAATGGCAACTTTTTCTTTTTTTTTTTTTTAATTTTTTTTAACGTTTATTTTTTTTTTGAGACAGAGAGAGACAGAGCATGAATGGGGGAAGATCAGAGAGAGAGAGAGGGAGACACAGAATCTGAAACAGGCTCCAGGCTCTGAGCTGTCAGCACAGAGCCCGACACGGGGCTTGAACTCATGAACTGCGAGATCATGACCTGAGCAGAAGTCGGACGCTTAACCGACTGAGCCACCCAGGCTCCCCTAATGGCAATTTTTTCTCTTCTAAATGCAGGAGGTAAATACCTTGGTGTCCTCCCTGGCCCTTTTCTTTCTCTTTACTCTTCAGATTCAGTTTCTCAGAAAATCCTGGCCGCTCTACCAAATCACATCCAAGAATTCAGCACTGGTCCACACAAGTGGACACCTCCACCCTGGTCCACACCACCATCATCCCTTACCTGGCTTCATATGACAGCCTTAAGTTCCCTGCTTCCTTGAACACCATAGCCAAATTCATCCTGGTTAGTCATAGGTGTAGCATAACATACCTCTGCTCAAAATCCTCCAAAAGCTTCCCAGTTGACTAAAAATAAAAACCCAAGTCCCTACGATGACCCACAGGACCCAGGACCACTCTGACCTTTCCACCCCCCGCAGGCACATACTCTCTCCACTCCCTCTGCCTCTTCACTGTTTCTGAACAATTTCAGCCCTATCTCCACCCAGACTTTTGCACTTGTTACCTCCACTGAAATTCCACGTGGCATTTTCGCCACGCTCCCTTCAGGCTTTTATTCCAAAGTTCCTTTTTCACTTAGACTTTCTCAAATCTACCTAAATATCTACATATCTTCATATGTATTTTTCCTTCTTTACTCCTCAACACCCTTATAAGGAAGAGACTAGTAATTATCCCCATTTTACAAATGAGGAAAATGGAAGTTAGAGAAGTTAAGTGAGTTGCCCAAAGTCACACTGTTAGTAAATAGTAAGGCATGCAGAATGATTCCAGAAACACCGTCTCTCTCCCTCTGTATATACATCTCCTATATGTAGGATATTTAGCCTATAGATGTATATATTATTTATCATATAGATGCATATACAACTACCATGAAATATGGCTATTTCTAACCTCCCTGTTTGGGGGAACTTGGAGACTTGAAAGCATGGATCTAGCTAGTATTTACTAGACATCTACTAAGCGCTAGGCACTATGATCAGTGCTGAGGATTCAGTCGCTGTCATCAAGGTCCTCCGAGTCGGGAAAAGGGAAGAAGTCACCTAGAAGCCCCATAGAGGAAAGGACTAGGTAGCACCCATGGATAGGAACTATGAGGGAAGCAACGTGGCTGGTCAGCCACTAGGCAACCACTTTGAGCTGGGATTTTCGAGGAAATAGTTCAACAAGATGACTCTTGGCAGAGATGCGTGGAGGGCTGAGGGAGCTAACAAGAATGTTGATGGCCCTAGTGACCCACAGAAGCCAGAACGCATCTCCACCCTTTTCCATGAAGGTGCGGGGGATCCCAGCTATAGCTAGAGCCTTGGTAAAAGAGGCTCTCGGAAAGGAAGTTTCTGGAGCGTAGCGGCAACTGTCACAACTGGAACGACGCAGCAGAAACATCCGCAGAAACCACCAACACACCTCTTCTCTCTCCTCTGTGTGGTCTGTCATTGGCTGTGCCGCGGGCTCTCCAAACCCAGATGGAGCCAGCCTCCCGCTTGGCTACCCCCGGAGGTGCAGTTAATGGAGGAAATGGTACAGTCCCCAAAGGCGGGGGTCTGCGGGCACCCTGCGGGTGAGAGGAGGGTGGAGCCCAGAGAATAACCAGCGCAGTTGCCTCAGGACCCTTCTTTGCTAAGAAGCAAAAACATTCTCCCTGTAAAAATGAACGATTAGGAGATGAAACTCAACTGCGGGGGCAGAGGGGCGGAGAAAATTGGAGCTGAACGGAAAATCTGGCTCTGCTCTCGGCACTGCCCCCCGGCGCGCTCCGGTGCGCCCCACCTGTCGCGGTGTCTGGGCGAAGCACCAGGCCTGGCAGCCCACCGTCGTGCTCGACGACCGGGAACAGCCGGGCCCGGGGACTCGGACCTGCGTCGAGCGGACGAGGAGGCCAGGCCGGGGCACGCGTCCCGCCTCGCCCGGCCCGGGCGCTGGTGCCCGCGGGGTCCGCCCAGCCGAGGGGTGCGCACGGGGGTCGCCGCGACCTTTCGGAAGGCCCTGGACGCCAGACGAGCGGAGCTTTCCCTGCGGGCAGAGGCGCTGAGGTTCGGGTGGCAAAGATCCAAGGCGGAGCCTTCTTCCCCTCCGGGTCCACCCACCGCCCCTCCCCACCCCGGACCCAGAAAAGGACACGCACACAAAAACTTTTGCCACACACTATTAATATATTCGCGTTTCCTCCCACTTTCCCAATGGGCTACCAGCTGCAGAACTCCTGAATAGAAAGCTTAATTGTGCTTTGTCATGCAGAGTACCTCGATTTTCTATAGAAGGTTACAAAGGGCCATTTGAAGTATTTCTTTCTCCCCTAATAGTGAACCATTTGCATAGGGCACCTCCGCGCCTGCCAGACCCAGGTAGCAGCTCCTAAGCTCCGAAGCCCCGGGGGTGACCAGACTCAGTGTGGTTCACAGCCAGCCGGGGCAGCTGATGCAGAGGATGCGAAGCCGGAGGCCCGCGGGCCGCGGTGGCCCGGCCGCCCAGGCTGACCTCTCGGTGGCCTCGGGCCTTCTCGGCCCCTCCGCCCTCAGCCGGGGCCTGCTCCGGGCCAGGCCTCCTGAGCCCAAGCGGTGTTCTCGCCCACGACCTGCGGGTCCAGAGTACCCGGCGGGTACCCCTGCGAGGCGCACCGCCCACTTGCCTCCGGCTCCAGGCCCCAGAGAGGCGCCGAAGATACTGGAAGCCGATTATGATTTGGATTCGACGCTATTCCGTTTCTCCTGGTTGATTGGCAGGGCTGCCTTCAGAATATCTTTTCTGGTTGCTTGTTTTGACAGTTCAAATCCAGGTCTGTGTGACATATAAAGCTAATAAAATTCTAATTTCATTGTTAATCTTATTTCATTGCAGTATAGGTTTTTACCCTCACACCTGCGTGGCAGGGTATAATTCCATTAATAAAAAAAAAATCAACATATTCATTGCATGTCTTTTCCCCGATGATATATTGTGAGCAGTGTGAGTTGAAAAAGAACCATTTATTCCCACCGTGAATGAGCCTGCATGGGGCGGGAGCTTCACCTGCCCCTCAGTCAATTAGGAATGTATCGAAAAGTCTAGCAGAAAACGAGTTAAATTAACCGTTCGCTAATTTCCTTGTGTCCCTCCTACATAATCCCCCCTTTTCAGCTTCCAGAAATTACCACATGTTGCAAGGTTCAAATAGTGCCTAAAGGAAACAGTGACCAAACGCTTCTCCCGCCAGCGCCACGGTGGGGAGAGCCCTGTCGCCGGCCTTTAAAGCTGAGCCATCTCCCCGTCCCAGTTCCCCTATGCTTTAATTTAAAAAAATAAAAGAAAAAAGAAGAAGAAAGAAAGGAAAAGAAAAAAATCGTTTCTTGGGTAGAAAGAAAAACATCTATGCTGTCAATAACTCTTGCTGCGACCAGCGAACCTCCGTTTCTGCCTACTCCTCACCACCGACAACGCGGTGGGGCGCCCGGGTGTGGACCCCAGTATGGGTATTCTCGACTCTCACCAGACCGCTGGGGGCCTGGAGTCGGGAGGGTTCAGCCAGGACCGGGGGAGATTGGAGGAGGCTACGCAGGTCAGCCTGGAGAACAAAGGAGAGAGAACGAGGCCGAGGGAGGGAGAGAAAGAGAGAGAGAGAGACCCCAAGGCAGAAAGAGACAGAGAGAAGCTGGCAGAGGCCGAGAGGATAGCAGATACGGGGAAACAGACAATAAATACTACCGACTCTGGACTCCCTTCTTCCAAGTTTAAACCACGTGTCTGGCTCCAGCAACTCTTCAGGCCCTCGGGGAAGGCGTTTTGAAGTCTTGAAATGCGAGACCCTAATAATTAATCGTGGTCATTAATTAATTAAGGAGGAAAGGGGGGAGGTGGCTTGCTGCTGCCTGACCCCAAACAATTTAAATTAGGCTTTGTGAAGGTAGACTCCCGAAGCCTGCCCCCCCCCCCCCCCCCTTCCTATTCTTTCTCTTTCACGCTCTCAAAAATTTCCATTATAATCCTCAGCGGTCTGGGCCCGGCGAGCTGCGTGTCCCTCTCCAGCCAGCCCTTCCCCGCAAACTGAGGCCGTGCGGGTGGGAGCCGGCTGCCGCCCACGGGCAGGGAACTCTTTGCCATCCGAACAGCATCACCTGCCTTTTTTTCTCTGCACCTGCTGTGGGTTGTCTCTCCCTGAACTTCAGACATCAGGTCGTTGCCTGAGAATTGGCCGGGGTGTAGTGTTCCTACAGGCTAAACATTGCTACATTTGCTGTTTTCTCCACCTTCTCTCTCCCTCTCTCTCCCTGTTCCTCTCTCTTCCCTTCCCTTCCTTTGCTCCCTCCCTCTCCCTCTCTCCTTTTCCACCCTCTGGCTTGAGACTTGAGTTCCTTATTTGAAATGGTGCAGCTAATACAAAGTCATCAAAGCACTATGGTTCTTGTCTTAAAGTGACAGCCCTCTTTATGGGGCTGTTTAAAATACGCCCCCTGCTTTTCAATGTCTCTCTATCCATCTTTGTCTGCTCTTCAGAAAAGCGGACAATATAAAGCCCAGCCTGGCGAGCTCCCCACGCTCAGGCCTGGGCAGTGCCAACCTCCGCCTTTAAGCAGATTGAAATTGTCACTGCTTCATTAATCTGAAACTAGTTACTTTCCTAAGCACACAGCACACACTTCCGATCTGCCGGGATTCACTCAGAGGAGCCCCTGGGGCCTTCCTGGGTTTGGGATTTGGAAGGCTCAACAAAGGTAGGACAAGGGCTCAGGAAAACATAGGGCTCAGCTTGAAGAAAGGCAGTGCCCAGTGCAGAAAGGCAGGCATCGACATCAATGTAAGGGCACACAAAACACTCTTCTCAGAGACAATGGGATGCCCAGAATTTTGGAGAACAAGGAACACAGCCATGGGAACAGACAAAAATATCTACGTCGATGTGGCATAGCTTTCAGGACTGTGAGGTCCCACAGCCTTTAGGTTTCCTTTCCCCCAAACAGAAGCACCTTACTTCCAAATATGAGTCGGGGCTGGCTTTTGTTTTTCATCTGCGCTCGGATTCAACTCTGACACTGAGAGGTCTCTTCAAGTTCCTGCTTTTTTTTGGCCGGTCCTCACTTCCAGCCTGTGTCAGTCACCCCATGTGCCGGGCCTTGGGTGTAGGAAACCTGTCTTACCTTCTGTGAAACAAACTGCCTTAACTCTTCACGCTTGCACCATTAACAAAAGACAATGCAAAAGATTCTCCTACTTTTAGTATTTCCACTGGCTTAGAATAGCAAGTTTTTGGATTGGATTCTATTCCATCTAATTTAGCGGAGAGACAAGGGCATTTTTTTTTTCAGAGAAGCTCAATTTTCAGTAATGTGAGCTTAAAGATTTATAAAATAGATTTATATTAAATTATGTTAATAGAAGCCTGGTAAATGCACCATTTAATTGCATGGAAAAAATGTTCTCTTTTAAGAGGTCTGTCACCTTAACAGGTACATTCAAAGATTCCCTGTGAATAATGAAAATCGGAACAATTGCTTTGATGCACTGAGCTGTATTCATCGTCTAGGACAGCTTTAGGCTGTGTTTGGAGAGGGTGGGAGGAGCTCCTTTTAAAGCAGTGATTGCTCCTTTAAACCCCATTTCCTCTAGCAAATATGTTCTGTTGCTCTGACGTTCTCCTCTCCCAGGACCCCGAAGGCCGGGCCTGAGATCCTACCCAGACCTCTCTCCTGGCTCTCTCAACTTTTTCTCCTCCCCCCAACCCAGCTCTAAACACCTTCCCACCTCCCTCCAACAAATCTCCCAAGGAGTGCCAGGAAAAGTGAGTGGAACCTGCAGGAAAGGTAGAGGTGGGACGGAAAACAAAACAAGACAAAATCTGGTGCAAATAACTCTTTTCTTTCTGTGTATATGACCACTACCAGTGGAGAGCTCTCTCTCACACATACACACACATACACATGCAGGCGGGCGCGCGCGCGCGCGCGCGCACACACACACACACACACACACACACCCTGTTGCTTTCTGTGACCACTTTCAGTTAGAACAATCAATCACCTTCCTGACAATTCTCTGACCAGAGTAAGCCAAGCAAACTGCATTTCTAATCCTTTTTTTAAATTTTTTAATTTTTAAAAATTTACATCCAAATTAGTTAGCATCTAGGTGCAACAGTGATTTCAGGAGTAGATTCCTTAATGCCCTTTACCCATTTAGCCCATCCCCCCTCCCACAACCCCTCCAGCAACCCTCAGTGCGTTCTCCATATTTATGAGTCTCTTCTGTTTTGTCCCCCTCCCTGTTTTTATATGATTTTTGTTTCCCTTCCCTTATGTTCATCTGGTTTGTCTCTTAAAGTCCTCATACGACCAAAAATAAATAAAAACAGGGGCGCCTGGGTGGCGCAGTCGGTTAAGCATCCGACTTCAGCCAGGTCACGATCTCGCGGTCCGTGAGTTCGAGCCCCGCGTCGGGCTCTGGGCTGATGGCTCAGAGCCTGGAGCCTGTTTCCGATTCTGTGTCTCCCTCTCTCTCTGCCCCTCGCCCATTCATGCTCTGTCTCTCTCTGTCCCAAAAATAAATAAATGTTGAAAAAAAAAAAAAATTTAAAAAAAAAAAAAAAAATAAATAAAAACATTGGAAAAAAAATTTTTTTAAATAAATAAAGTCCTCATACGAGTGAAGTCATATGATCTTTGTCTTTCTCTGACTGGCTAATGTCACTTAGCATGCATTTCTAATCCTGATTGTGTTTGGTATAGGGTTCTGGTGAGGAAATGAAGGAGGGAGCCCAAAATCAAAGACTTCACATCCCCAAGTTTTCCTTCTCTTAAAATACCCTTTGCCGTCCTTGAGGGGAGTGGGATTATGGATGTGCCAGGCGGAGGGGGACCAAGGTAAGAAGGCCACTGCAGAATAGCTCAGCATGAGAGGAGTCATCAGTGTCTCTATCAGCTGCATGGGTTGACACCCCCACCCCAGGGATAGGCTGCTGGTTGTCTTCTGCTCTGGGTATGGTTTGCATCAAAAAAAGACTTGCCAAGTGCTCCTATCAATGGTAGGCCCTTGGCCTTGGGCTTGTGTTGGTCACTGTAGGAGGATGAAGGAGAAAGGTCTCCGTTCCTCTTTTTCTCTCAGAATGTTAGGACTGGGTTAGGGCACAAGGGCAGGGGCCATCCACTCCCACCCAGGACCTCTTCCTGTTTGAAGCCACCACAGGACTTGCTTTCAGAGATGGGCTCAACCACACTAATGGCTCCTGCTGCTCATTCCTTTTCTCTTCGTTGAGCAAGATCCTAATTTCTAATTCTTATGTTCATTCTCCCTCTCTCTTTCCAATATGTGTGTATAGTCCCCTAAGAGGCCACGGTTTGGGGAGGGAGGACAGAATTCTGTTTTTCAAGTGGGGGCATAATGAAAAGCTGGCATCTGGAGCTTCCCAGGTAGAGAAATTGTCAAGGGTGGCCCCACACACCCTAAACAGTCCTCTTTAATAAATCTGTGGATATTTCACTTAGAGTGTTTGATATCAAGATGGTTTAGCAGGGCAATTGTGTGTCCCAGGGTCGGCCTAGGATTTCTTAACCTAAGTGAAACTGTAGGCTTTTAAAATCAGAGATTCCTGGGGTGCCTGGGTGGCTCAGTCGGCTGAGTGTCAGACTTTGGCTCAGGTCATGATTTCATGGTTCATGGGTTCAAGCCCCTCCACCAGCTCGGCGCTGACAGCTCAGAGCCTGGGGCCTGCTGCAGATTCTGTCTCCCTCTCTCTCCGCCCCTCCCGTTAAAAAAAATTAAATAGGAGATTCCCAAAGCCTTGCTCAGATTT
This sequence comes from Lynx canadensis, assembly GCF_007474595.2. Lineage (NCBI taxonomy): Eukaryota > Metazoa > Chordata > Mammalia > Carnivora > Felidae > Lynx > Lynx canadensis. Next base: position 162,799,230 of record NC_044306.2, read on the forward strand.
GTAAACTTCAGAAACATCAACTGATTACTTTGGGGGATGGAGCGGGGGAGAGGGTTTGGGAGAGATATAAAGTCTACCCTAGTAGACAAGGATACCTCATGGTTCACTCTTACAGTGAGAAGAAGGTCCACTCGGCACCTAATATCCTAGAACTCCCTGAAAACCCTAGAGAAGGTGTCTTTGGAGAATGTCCAAAGTCTAGATAGGTATCTGTGCCTGAAACTTTTTGCCTCTGGTAGTGGTGTGTGTGTGGGGGGGGGGGGGTGCATTGTTTATTCTCTCTTCCCTGAGGAATTTCCCCCCAAAGACAGGAAGGAGAGGGGCTGAGACCATCCAAGCAGCCCAAAACCTGGCGAGAAGGGCTGGCGCCGCGTGTCCCTGGCAGGGCGGTGGAGCTGGGCGCGCCGCGCGGCACGGGTGTGGCAGGTGCGTGGCTCCGCGCTCTGGGCGCAGGGCCTGGGGTGAAGCCAGGCGAGGCGCAGAGGCCCGGGTTCGTCCTCGGCTAGAACTTGGGAAGGGCCAGGCCTGAGCGCGGGACGGCTCGGGGGCAGAGCCCGGAGTGGGTGGGAGGGGGACGGAGGTGTGTGCCGACCTCCCCGCTGAGGCTTCGCTTTGAGCAGGAGCGCAGATTGCTGCCGCAGGGGCGCTTTGTCCTTCCTGTTCTTTCCCGAGAAAAGAATTCTCCGTAAACGCCGGTTCTCGCCTCGAAACCCCTTTCCTCCCACCCCTGGACTCGTGCAGAGAGAGGACTGTTGATTGGGAAAGAGGGAGACGGGATCTTCAGGAAAGGCAGTGGGCCGGCGTGACCGGCCCGGGGCTCCGCGCGTGACAGACAGACCCGGAGGCTGAGCCTCCCAAGCCCGGGCAGGAGAGAGCTGGATGCCTGTGACCGCTGCGCAGGACCAGGCCCACGTCTCTGCACAAAGCCTTGGCCGCTCCCTATTCAGTCCGACGCTGTGCGATGCCTCCTCCCTCCTCCTGCCCCAGCCGGTACCCGAATGGGAGCTGACCACGGCGGGCCTCGGAAGTTGGGAGGGGGGCTTTCAGTCTCCTGAGCCTCCCGTGAGTGTGTGTGTGTGTGTGTGTGTGTGTGTGAGAGAGAGAGAGAGAGAGAGAGAGAGAGAGAGAGAGAGAGAGAGAGGCACCACGTGGGGGGTGGGAGGTGGGGAGAAAGAAAGACCATGATCACATCCTCCCTCCTTCCCCCCTTTTCCCAAACTAGCTTCCAGACCTCAGTTTTAGAGCCCCATCCCACCTGGTGAGGTGTCAGTTCCTACATACCTGAAGTAAATCAGACCTAAAGAAATGTGTGTTGTAAACAGTTCCTATGGCTTGAACCTCTTGGGTGGCATCTTTCCAGAAAATAATTATATAATAATAACGCTAATGGATGTTAGTGGGCTCAGCTTGCAGGGAATGAGATCTAGTTTCCACATTTCCAGCTTTACTTCTCTCCCTTGGATGACAGGTCCTGGCTGCACTGAGTAGAGAGCCAGGTGGCTCTGCTAAAGGCAGAGCTAGAGTAAATCTCCAGGACCAGGTTTGCAGAAATTAACTCTGCAAGACTATGAGGAAGAGAGGGACTATAAGGGAACAGGTTTAGGCTAAAGTTAGGGAGACCAAAAAAACCCTGCAAGAGTCCAAAGCACCTCTGAGCTATTTTGGAAAAGTGAGAATATAAACCTTTGGGAAGAATAATTCCCTGTGCCTGTCTGTTTGCTTCCTTGGCACCGAGGAAACCAGCTAATTTCTTAGCTACTGGAACAGCCAGGAAGTAAGGTTTCTAGTCACTTACAGCATCATTTGTAAGTTTCCTTGTGTGTGCTTCCACCCTGATGATGGATTGCTGCTCTTTCTAAAACTGTTCTGACTATTCAAATTCCTTCACATGACTCGGGTTTTAGTACTGAGAGCGATGGAGGGGGAAAGGCAGGGAGCGGGGAACTGCCACAGAAAGAATCTTTCCCTGTTAAATAAATCAAAAGGTTTGTCCGTCATTAATTGTCAGTGTCACTTTAAATGGAGTGACCTGTCCTAGCCACTGTGAATGGCTTAGCTGTTTTGAGGATGGGGAGTTACTACTTGGTAGGTGAAAATCATGCCTGATGGTGTACCACAAACTCCCTCAACCAAAGACCTACATTACCAGGTTTTGGTCAACACTTTCCTCTAAATTCTCAGACACGTTTTCCGCCCCGTCCATGTTTTTTTCAAGATACAGGTGAGAGGAAGATGGGGAAAGATGGTGAGAGCAAGCACCACAAGTTTAAAACCTTGATTTTGTTTCATTTATTTAAATAAATATAAATATAAATTTTATATAAAACTATTCACATACAAAGGGACTTCCAGCAACTTGAATTCCAATCTCTCCCCACGCAAATTTTCAGAAAGCGAGACCTACAGCATTTAATTTTCTAAGTTATTTGAAATTCATATGCTTTCACTAAAACAACAACAACAACAACAAAAGAAAATAATCAAGAAACCCGGTGTTCTTCTTAGGTTCTGTAAGACTGTAGGGAAGGGGAAAGGACATGCGCTTTCAAAAAGCCCCACACAGTGTTAAACTTGAATCAACCCTGGTTTTCCCCCCCCCCCTCTGTTATATGACAAGACTGAGTTGAATCTAGATTATTTACATTGAAAAAAAAACGATCTATAACTTCGAGTGGAGCTTCAAACGTATAGGTCAAGGAGGAGATGCGAAGGGTCAGGCCAGACTACTCCGCTCGGCCAGTACTCAGCTCCCTCCTTCTCCAAATGGGACCACGCAGTGGCTGAGGATCTGGCGCCCTGCGTGCCAGGCGCGTTGGTGGCGTGGGGGCTGCCAGGAGCGTGTGGTGCGGCGGAGGCATCCCTCCCTCACAAGGGAGAAATCTCCTTGTCATCATTGGCCGAGGCCGGCGACAGGGAGTCCTCATCCTCCGAGCGCGGGTAGTGTGCCTGGCTGCCGACACACTTGCAGCCCGCGTGACTGTTCCTCTGTGTGCCCTTCCCTTCCTTCTTATGCTTCACCCGGCGGTTCTGAAACCAGATTTTCACCTGTTTCTCCGACAGGTTCAGGTAGGTCGCGATTTCGATCCTCCGGAGCCGAGACAGGTACATGTTGGAGGAGAATTCCCGCTCCAGCTCCAGGAGCTGCGTGCTGGTGAACGCCGTCCTCATCCTCTTGCCATTGGGTACCTGGCTGGCGTCCGAGCCCCCTGCAGACCGGCCAAGAGAGAGCAGAGAGGTCATTCTCGGATGACGTGTTCCCACCCCACGCGCCATCCCTTGGAAGGGACGCCTCTCAAGGACCCTCCCGCGGAGCTCAACCAAACACCTGTATCCATCCCTCACCCCTTCCCATTCCACGGCACTTCGTTACTCAGCACGGAAGGACAGAGACGCCCAAAGCAAGTGAAGGAAGGCCTTTGCTGTGCGAGATGTAAAGTCAGAGGCTTAAAGGAGGGGTCGGGGCTTGCGCTGTCCGGTCGTCTCCCTTCAAGCCCAGCAGAGAGGCAAGCAGGCTTAGCCCAGAGCATCGAAACGCTTCAGCTAGCCTCGACGACGGACTGCCACACCGAAGTTCCAACATACCCACCCCAAACCCTCACGCAGTTAGCCTTCGCTTTCTCAGCCCTCGAGTGCGAGGTCCCAAAGGCCCCGATACTGTGCAAGACTCGGACACCAGGTAGCGGGCGTGAAAGCACCAGGCTGCTTGGAGAGGTTCGAAGCTAACTTCCACTTTCGTGGAACTTCTGGGGACGTCTCCACAGTTACACGAAAAGCCCCTCCTCCCACCCCACCCCGCCCCCCAGGCTGCCACTTCCTCCCCTGGAGGCGGAAAGTTTGCTCCCGGGAGCCGCGAAGGCGCGGCGCGCAGGTGCCCAGAGACCCCACCCTACCCATGGTGAGGCAGTGGAATCTCCGCGGGTCCCCTACGTTGTAGGTGGTGGCGGCACAGACAGGTGCGTGGTGCTGAGGGTGCCCCAAGGCCGCCGCGGCCGCCGCCGCGGCCGCCGCGGCTGCGGCAGCGGCGGCCGAGCCTGGCTGCTGGGGCTGATGGTGGTGATGGTGGTGCTGCGGCGGGTGGTGATGATGGTGCGCGTGGCTCACGCGCGGGCAGAACTGCGCGTCCCCAGGACCCGAAGAGAACTGACTCTTGAGCAGGGGCAGGGTCCCGGCGCCCCCCGGCGCTCCCCCACCACTCCCGGCCCCTGATCCCCCCGCCCCGGCGCCCCCGCCGCCGGAGCCCGCCGGCCCACGAGAGGAGTGCAGGTGCGAAGTGACGCAGAGTGGGCAAACGCAGAACGCGCCACTCTTGCGGGACGGGCAGCCGGGCCCCGACACAGACATCACCAGCGGGGATGGCATGCCCAGCGGGATGAAGAAATCTGGCCCGGGGTGCGGCTCAGGCAGCGAGGGCGCGGGCCGCGAGGAGTCCTTGATGATGAGCGAGTCGACATAGAAGGAGCGCGACATGTCGGGAGGGGTGGGTGGCTGGAGGGCCCGGTGGCCGGCGCTGGCGCCCCCTCCCCTCTCCTGTTCTGAGCTCTGCCCCGGGTGCGGCGCGGACGCAGGCGGTCAAGCCCTTGGGGACGCGGAGGTGTTCGGCGTCTGGGCTGCGAACAAAGGGGTCCCTGGAGAGGGCTGGTCCTCACGTCCCCCGCCCGGCGCCCCGGCTCCGGGATTTTATAGCCCCCACCCCGGCACGTGATGCTGCAGAGTACCGCTCGGCTCAGGCTCCTCAGCAGCTCCCCACCCTCGGGATAGGCTGCCCGAGTCACAACAGAAGCGGCGAGGAGGGGCGGGCGCGCTGCAGGGAAGAACTCGAGGGAGGGGGAAGGGGGGGACTTTGCAAAGTATAGGTTTTGTGAATTTCGCGGGGACGCCGGCCTCCTCCCCCTCTTTCTCCACGCTTTCTCGAGAAATCAGAGCTGCATCCCCCATTCTACCCCTTTCCCTGGCTTGGGCCCCAGCCCAACTCTTCCCCACGCCCGGCCGAAAAGCGCCCCAGGTGGGGACCTTGAGGCCTTTGTAATAGGGATGCCCAATGCTCCCTGCCCTTCTGTACCAGCCGAGGCTGAGGCGCGGTAAAGTGTGAGGCCTGCAGTTTGGAGCACGACCGTGTGGGCGGCGGACTGGCAGTAGCCCAGCCCGGGATCGTGGTTTGCACCACGGACACGCGCGCGCGCGCACACACACACACACACACACACACACACACAGTCCCCCAGCATTTGGACTTGGCCACAGTCATTCAGGTGGTTAGTTCGTGACGGATCCGGGGCGTACCATTGAGGCCTCCCAGCTAAGAAGCTGCCGAGCTTTTCATTCGAATGCTTGAGAAGCTCCAAGATGCCTTTGCACTTGGGGCTTCCCTGGGGCCGCTGGGATCAGCGACACTTCCTCGCGCTCCTTTGTAATCGGCAGCATGCCCTGTGGCGGAGAGAGGCGTTGAAGCGTCACTCTCCTTTCTCCAAGCCGATGCGTTTCCCGGGACACCCCTGCAAACTCCATCCCAATGATTTTGGAGAGAGGACCCAAACCCTAGCCCTCCTGGAGACTGGGCAGGGCTTGGGGAAGGCCTTTGCTCTGGGTCCCGCCACTTCCTGCCCCTTTACATTTCACAGCCTGACCTTGGGCGGCTGGCAGACTAACCAGCAAGCACTCTCCACGCTGCACCCCTTTAAAAGCTGAGAGAGGCTGAAGGGATTTGACCTACGGGAGGAATCCTGCCTCAGGATGGGAGAAGTGGCTTGGTAAAGGAAATCTGGGGGACATCGTCTTCAGTGGAAGATGTGTATTAGGGGCTGTGTGACAGAAGGTGGCTGTCAAGCTAGGGGCTGTTGATCTTTGGGGAAGGTGAGGTCTTCCCCGCCCCCCCCTCCCCCCCCTGCTGGAGAAAATCTGGTCGGGGCAGGGAGCAAGCAATAGAGTCTGATCCTTTTTCCCAAACAGCAGACTTCAGACCTGAGTTCACACTGGTGTTAAGAAACTTGGGGACGAGACTCCCTCCACCTGTGAGAACTAAGTGCCCAAATCCCAGGGGAGCAACAGCTTCTCCGCTGGAGGCATGGCCACCTCTCTGCCCTCTGTCTCTTCTCTCCCCTTTTTCATCTCTGGGACAGTTTCTCTTGCCTGCCGGAGAAGTGTAATTGCGTTGTATGGACGCCCCGCTCTGGGGAGCCCAGGATTTATGGATGGCAATTAAAGTTTTATGAATTGCAGCTGAGGCTGGTTATTGAGCTATTTGAATGTGATTAGAATTCAATTAGAAAGCGGTTAGTGGACGGTGGGTCTCCAGAGTGTAAACAGACAGCTATTCCAGAAATGTGCTAATCCAACATCTTGTGACAACAATTAAGGAGTCTCAGGGCTTAACTCAGGGCAGCTCAGCTGTAACTACTTTTGTACCACAAGGTTTGACGATGCAGCCATCACAGACGTTCAGCCTCAACCCGGCCTGCCTGCCCACCCGCCCTCGCTCCAGTCGGGAGGACGCAGCTAGTCCCGATATCATTCCAACCCTGAGAACCCTGGAAGCTCAACCACTAAGGGATGTTTGATAGCTGGGTGTTTTTTAAAGGCCTAAATTGTCCAAATAGGTGACATGATTTTCCCATTCACTTTGCAAGTGTGTGTATGTATATTTGTATGTGCACATATATGTATATATACACTTTTAAAAATTTATCTAATACATGGGGCGCCTGGGTGGCGCAGTAGGTTACGCGTCCGACTTCAGCCAGGTCACGATCTCACGGTCAGTGAGTTCGAGCCCCGCGTCGGGCTCTGGGCTGATGGCTCAGAGCCTGGAGCCTGTTTCCGATTCTGTGTCTCCCTCTCTCTCTGCCCCTCCCCCGTTCATGCTCTGTCTCTCTCTGTCCCAAAAATAAATAAAAAACGTTGAAAAAAATTTTTTTTAAAAAAATTTATCTAATACATACCTATATGTATGTATTTATTCACTTTGTGAGTGCTCAAAGTAATAACTTTTCCCTCTCCTTTTTCATCTTCTGGGTTAGGTAGTAGGTTATCTGAGGTTTGTTTCGGGCTTACCGTTTGGGTCACTGTGTTCTCAGTGGTTCTGGGTATGCTCACTCTAGAATCCCCATGTTGATGTGCTGGAATGTGTGCTTATAGAAGGCCCAATTTTACTTTAGAGAATCCTAATTATGAAGCTCGAACAACTAATTTAACTTCTGTATAAGTATGGAAACATCCAGTTGGAGTGCTAAGGAATTTTGCAAAAAGTGAGAGGCCCGGGGGGAGTGGGGGTCACTTAGGGCTGCAAGGGGTACAGTAGCTTGGGGCCAGACTGGGGCTGAAAGCAGACCATGTCAGAGAAACCTGCTTGTAAGAGGACCTGGTGAAATTGCTTGAGCCTTCGTGATGAACACAGGGCGATGTATGGCAGTGCTGAGTCACTGTATTGTCCACCTGAAACTAACATAACATTGTATGTTAACTAAATGCAATTAAAAACATTTTTAAAGTAAATTGCTCAGAAAAATAAATACATTGCTCAAGCCCACCAAAAGCAAGTCTTTTGGGGTCACGTTCCACAACCTGGAGATTCACAGGTTCTTCTCATTAATTCTCTTTGGCTCTCTCAGTTTCCCTCTTTCTCTTTAGCCCTATCTTCAGAAGTTGGCCCCACTGTGCCTTGCCACCCCCACTCCCAAAAGAAGCCTACCCTCCATGGCCCTGAGCAGCTACCAGCCAGACCCTTCCCCAGGATAGCAGAACCTCGAACCTGCTCAAAGCAGAAGGGGACCCCTGGGCAGCCCGTCAGTGTGCCCCCACCGTGCCCCTGCTGCCACGCAATTTTATTTCTCAGTGATTCTGTCCGATAAAATTTCATCGTCCATTAAGTAATCCCTGAAATGAGAGCTCTTATGAGCCTATAATGAGCTCTAATTGCCACGACTCGGGGAGCCACGTGGAAGGATTTATTCGGTATTAAGCAGTCGGGTACAGAGTACAGGCTGTTACCTAAGCCATTACTTTCATAATTCAAGGAGAAAATTAGTTCTTTTAAGGGGAGGGGGGACCCTTTGATTTCCTCTCTTTTGCTGGGATGACAGAGGATGGCTTTGTCTTCCTTGAGTGCAAGACAATGTCACAGATATGAAGGTAACAAAACTGTCCCGTCCTCTCCCCCTAACACACACCAGTCAGGGTACCCCACCCCTACCCTCAAATGAGAAAAAAAATCAAAGCAGTTTAGAGGTGCCGTCTTCTTGCCCCTGGATCCTCCAACTTGAGCCTGGAGGAGCAGTTTCCTCCTAGCTCAACCTTGAGATTTCAATTCTTGGTTGTAGCTTTCGAGAAGTGTTCCAGTACTTCCCCCATCCAGGGTCACACCTGACCTGGACCTCACATTCCCCTCTTGCTTCCCACTCTTTCTATTTCCTTTCATGGGCAAAGTCAGGAAAAGCAAAGAATGTGGACTTAGCCGTTGCTTATTCCACAGGCCCTAGAGTTCTGACCTACTGATGTGCTTAGCTGTTTTTCCATCCGTAACTCCCACATTGTCTTTCCCTCTGCACCCCCTCCAAAGTACCCCCCCCCATCCCCAGTCCTCCTTTTTCCTCTCAGTTTTAGCATTTGCTTACACGGTTCTTCTGCCCCAAACGGAGGCCGAGAGCAGGGCGGGACAGCCCAGGAGTCGGCGGGGCCGGCCTCGGATTTATTTGCTCCTCTTACATTGATTTCATATTAGTTTCCAAAGCGATGAATGATCTCAAAGCTGGGTTTTGTTAGCCGAACACAAACAGGAGACAGGACTTACTTGCCCCCAGCTCCCTTTAATGAGGTCATTATCAAAGCGTGAACAAGTCTATGAATGTTTTATTGAAAGCGCATCGTTAACTTGTATCCATCCTTTTCTCCGAGTGGCATTGTGATATTGCTGTCTGTGGCACATCTTACCCGATATAGCCCGAGATTTCCCCATTCTCTGTAACCAGGCAACCCTTTCTGAATACCCAAAAATTGAAAAGAACCGCTTAGTCTTCAAGAAAGTCCTCAATAATAGTGGAAAAGAACAAAGATCCAGGAGACAACAAAATGCCACAGGGGTGACTTTTCATGAGCAATTATCTCTCATTAATCAGAAGAACAGCTGCAATATTAATTTTCTCTCTTTCTTCCTCTCTTTTCACAGTCCCCAACATTTGAATAATCATAAATTTTGATTTTATGAAGGAGTCACATTTTCAGGGGCTGGAGGAAAGCAGCTACCTAGGTGAAGACAAGCAGAAAAACGCTCTCATTTTTTGTTTGTTTGTTGGGGTAAAGCTGCCGACAAAGCAAACTGAAAAAAATAAAAATAAAAACAAGAGGGATATACTAGAGAAAATGGCCCTGCCCCCCCCCCCTTTCTTCTAGATGGCGGCTTAGAATCAGGACTGTTTTCCCGCGCCGCCCCCTGACAACTCCCGCTCCCTCCCTTCTTCCCCCTGCCCAGACCCGGTCCCCAGTGCTGCTCTGAACTGGGCGGAGGGAAGCGTCCCCGGCGTCTGGCGTGGGAGTTTCAGCCGGGTTTCTGCCCGTTTAACTTGCAAACGTGAAGCCAAGCGTTGTCGATCTGACCAAAGAGACACTCTTTGGGCGTAACTCGCATTGTGGCCATCAAAAGCCCGCCAGCCTTGGATGAACTGAGACGTGCATTCAGCAGAAATGGGGCGCTCGCTCTCCTTTCAGGGGCCGGAGAGGCGATTGTTCACAGACGTGTAGCTGGGGTGGAAAACGAGGGTCCCCAGATAAGGCTGTAACCTACAAACCGGACTGGGGGGTGGGGGAGTTCAAAGAATCTCATTAAAGCCGAGGCTGCAATTAGCAAATACACACTCAGAGAATCTAAGCCTCTCTTGAAAAGCCTGGAGTCGGGATGAAAGCAGGGCACTTAGGAGTCAGCCCCCACATTCCTACGCTGGCAGCGTGAAGAGGGGCCGGTGCCCGGCTCTGCCTTCAGCTGCGCGACTAGTGTTATTTCTAACGCAGCGCCCGGCCAGCGCCTTGCGCGGAGAGGGCAGGCTGCGGGCCGCGTGTTCACCCACCGCCAAAAAGTGGTCTTGCTTCTGCCTAGTGCGCATTCAGAGCGGAGGGGCCATTGAGAAACCTCAGTTCGCCTTTGTGCTCGCCACAGGCGCGAGAGTTCAATTCGGCCCCCGGAGAAGGGGGTGGGAAGAGGCTTGTGGGAAAGGAGTGAGGAGTCTGGCTCAGAATTTCGGGAGCGGCCCGGGCTCCGTACCCTCTGAACAGAGTTTTGGTGACACCGAGGGCCTGCCACACAGCCCCTCTGCTCCCCGCCTCACCTTAATTGACATTCGCCCCCCCCCCCAATCCTTAAGCCTAACAGGACATCCCTCCCCCACCCTTAAAGCTCTCCTCTGTCATCCGAATAAAATTTATTGAGCGCCTACTCGGTGCCCAGCGTGTGCTAGGCCCTGCGGGGAGCACGCCTGAAAAGGCGAGGACTGGATCCAATAGAATATTGTTTCATTTCGGTAACAATGGCCTGAGGTAGGGAACAATTATCCGGATAATTGAAGCAAATGCTCCACCTCCCTCCCTCCCTCTCCAGTTCCCAGCGCTGGCCTTTTTTTTTTTTTTTTAACACTACCTTTTTCAGAGTTGGTGGTTTTGTTTGGTTGGGGAGGAGGTTGATGGGAGCCTAAGGGGAAGGCGGAATTATTCACACGCGTCCACTCGTTCGAGTTCCCCACATCCCTTGGCCCAAAATTTGCTGAAAGCACTGGCCTGAAATAGCTGCTTAGTAATGGAATCCAAGACAGTTTTTTTTTTTTTTTTTTAATGCTACCCAAAAGAGAGTGAACCTTTATCATTTTTAGTGATCTGGCCTTTCTGGTCATCTACAAAAATCACCTGGACAGCATTATGAAAGTATAATGTATAAATGCCTAAGAGATTTGATTTAATGGTGCGGTACCCAAACTTAAGAATGAAATAAACAAAAACCGGCTTTGTGTGTTTCTGATGCAGGTGAGGGTTGAGAAATCAGGGAGAAATCCTACCCCACTTATCCTGGAGCCTGAAGAGAATGACTTAACCTGAGCCTCCTTCAGCAGTTGGTGGTTGGAAAGCGTGTATGGAGTGCCTCCTCTCTGCTGGGCTCTGGGCCTACGGGGAATTCCGTTGCACAAGGCAGGTAAGTCCCTTGGGAGTTTCTAGTACCTTAAAATGAATGAACAAATGAATTCAGAGGCCGTGAATTGCAAAAGGTAGCGTGAATATCAAAGAAAAGCCCAGTTGGCTCTAGGAGTGGATAAAACTGAAGTCTGAAGTGACTCATGAGGAATGTGTTCGATGGTCGAGGAAGGGTGCACAGAGAAGCAGGGAAGAGTTTCTCTTGCTCAGTTAATTGCAAGAACTAAAAGGAAGCCAGGGAGATTGGTGGAAAAATCTGTTTCTGTGCCTGGTAGATAGGAAAAATGCCCCCAGCTTCCAGTCCTTGGGAGGAATTAAGGACTGCTTAGCGCTGGGCCTGGTACCTGGTGTCTTGGGCATCTCTAGTTTTTATTATTATCCTGGACCGGCAGGTCTGTGTGCCCTAGACCTGGGGAATGACCCATCAGAGCCCCAGGCTTCACAGGGAGGAAGCAGGAAGCTAGAGCAGCCCAATCATCTCTCCACGAGGGCCTGCCTTTTCCAAGCTGAGCTTCTATTTCCAAGTCTCCTAGCTTGGTGCTCCCACCCTGAAGACGCCCAAGTTGGAGTTTCTCTAGCCTTTGATTTCTGGACATACCTGTCTCCTTCAGCAGCCCCCCAAACCTGGACCTACCAGGGGAACTTCCCCACACCGTACTCTCTACCCCTATCAAAGGCCTCGAGTCCTGGAAGACCCTACTTGGGACTCAGCTTTAAATTTCAAGGGTCGTTTGGCCTGGAGAAACTTTCCAGCTTTGCTGGTCTGTGTTGCACAGGAAGCAGGTGCCATCGCAGTAGGCCAGTCTTCATAACCACCATTTTCTGAGCTCCCTGTGTGCTTGGCCCTGAATGAGGAACCTTGCCTGCATGACCTTATTTGATCTGTTGGATAAAACACCAATATTATGGCTGTTTCTTGTTTGAGAATCCTGAATCTTAATGAAGTCCAAAGACTTACAAGGTCACACAATTAAAGATGGCAGAGCCAGGATTCAGACCCTGTCTATCTAATGCAGGGGATCTGGAGTTTTAGGCACTGCTATCGCCTAATAATACCTGGCATTTATTGAGGGCCTATTATATGCCAGGGTATGAGTAAGAGTTTTAATGTATCGTTTATTTTTCACAATGACCCAGCAAGGTAGTTACTTTTATCATTTACTCATTTGGTTATTGTTCACTTCTTGGTTAGTGTGGGTTTTCTGTAAAAGATCACAAAGAGGGCGCCTTGGTGGCTCAGTCGGTTAAGCGTCCGACTCGGTTTCAGCTCCAGGTCATGATCTCACGGTTTGTGGGTTCAGGCCCTGCCATCAGGTTCCAATCTGACAGCTTGGAGACTGCTTGGGAGCCTCTCTCTTCCTCTCTCTCTGCCCCTCCCCCACTAGCTCGGTCTCTCTCTCTTTCAAAAATAAACACACACACAAAAAGATCACAAAAGCCATTCTAATGTGGCCCATATAATGTGGCACAAACTGGCATTGGGATGAGGGTATTGAATGTGATTGTTTTTATTCACCTGCACCCTGAACGTAGTAAGTGCTGAAAGACATTGAAGTGGGTGAAAACAACAGCTTATTCTTTTACTCCAAAAGCCTTCATTATAATCAATACATATGTCCACTGGTTGGTTGGGTATCTGTCCCTCCCCAACTGACTACAAGCTGCACCTGGGCAAGAGACTGGGTCTGTTTCGTTTATTCACCGAGCATGTCAAACACCCAGCCTAGAGCTGGCATAGATTAGGAGTGAGATACCTATTTGTTGAATGATTCCTCATCCTACATTAAAGGAGACTAAGGCTCAGAGAGGCTATGCAAATTGTCCAAGGCCCCAGAGCTTCCAAGTGGCAGTTGGAGGATTCAAACCGAGGTCTTCCTCTTTTCACCCTAGCCCACAGCGTCCTGCGCTGTGTCCCCTGGGCCACAGGGACTGAGCGCGGGAACCGGGCTGCGCGGCTGCGGGGGGAGGGGGGGGAGGACAGTTTGAAGTCGGTCCTCACTCAACCCCCAAACCCGACGCGTGGGTGAAGCCCGGGGAGGCCGAGGCTCTAAGAGGCTCGAGAGGCCGCTCCCTGGATGGGGGTAAATCGGCTCTGAGACCTTGCGAGGCGCTGCGCCGTGTCCGCTGCTCCGGGCGCTTTCGCTGCTAGAGCTCCAGACCCGCACCCTACCCCCTTCCTGGCGTCAGTCTCTCCTTCTCCCTAACTTCTCATTGGAAAACGAAGCGACTCTAAGGGATCGTATTGAACCTACAGCCCGACGACATCGCGACCAGTAACCGCCCCCAAACGCTGGGCCCTCCGTCCCCTCCGCGACAGGTGCGCATGCGCGCGCGCGTGCAAGGAGGGAGAATTTGCCGTGAGTCCGTGTGCGCAAGCGCGCGTGAAGTGTGCGTGAGAGTTGAGAACGGGGGCGTACGTGACCGTGTGACAGCGGGTGACGGGGTGTGTGTGACGAGGTGAAGAGTGCGAGTGTTAGTAGCATGCGCGCGTGTGATGAGTATACAACTGAGGAGGGTGGGTGTGTGAGAGCTTGAGTGGAGGTTGTAAGCAGGACTGTGTGATACAGGAGTGTGTGAATACACGACGGGGCGAATGAGGCCGCGTGTGTGAGGGCGGGTGGGTGTGAACAGCGTGTGTGTGAACGTGAGCGTGTGCTCCGGTCAGTCTGTGCGTAGGAGGATGTGTAAGAACGTGCGCGCGCGCCGGGGTGCGTGTAAAGAGTATGAGCAGGGGTGCAGCAGAGCGCGCGCCTGTGGAGTTTGCCCGTGAGCGTGTGCGTGCGTGGGACGCGTGCGTGGGGCGTGGCTCCCGGGGTCCGACCTCCGCCGCTCGCCCCCACCCACCCAGTGGGCGGTCGCCGCAGCCAGCCGCCCCTCTGGCTGAGCGAGGTCGCCGAGAGGGGTAGGGAAGGGAGGAGGGGACACCAGGGGCCCCTCACGGTAGAAACCTGCAGGAGCGCAAATAAGTGGGAGGGGCTCTGGAGGCATCACCAGGCGTGCCCTTTTTCACCTGTCCTCAGGTTTCCTCACTCACCCTCTGGATCGTCTTTCTGACTATTTACCCAACGAGTATTGATGGAGTGCCTGCAGTATGTACCGGGCTCTGCGCTGGGAAAACCCGAAGAACCGGACAGCTTAGGTGCCACTCATCATGGAGCGTCCGCGGGACTTTCTGTTCGTGCGTAACTGCTTTGCAGAACGCTGGTGGTGCGAACACACACTTTGGTCTCTACCCTCAAGCAGAGGGCGGGTAATGGAGGGCTTAGAAGACAGTATGATGGCAATGAGACAGTATATTGAAAACGATGCATTCCATCTCCATCCAAGCCTCAATCCTCCCACTGTGCTCTTGAGCTTGGGCTTGAGGTTAGGCGGTCCTAGATGTGCATCCCGTTCCTTTGACAATGGAAATTATGATGGCACTCATCTTACGGGGTTGAGTGAGTTGTCATGACAACCCTTGGCACAATGCCTGGCACAGGGTTAGCACTCAGTATGTACAAGCTATAATGATGCTGATGATGTTCCGCTGGCCTGATGGAATGTTGTGGACAAGGGGAGATGTGCTGTAGGCTACACAGTTTGAGAGATTTTCTATGGGCTTAAATTAATTTGTGTATATTTATATTCCATTCTTCTGTTGCGTCAGGTTGTGAATATCAGATGCTTGGTCTTTATTTTTCTCTACTAACTTCTTCTTGGACCAGTGTTATTGCCGTTGTTACTACTACTGCCGTTGTTAAGGGAAAATGAAAAAGTATTGGCGGAAGACAGCAAGAACCCACAGGAGCCCAGTGTCCTTTCAGGCAGCCTTAGAAGCATTTTCGTCCACCCGTGTGCTATTAAAGCGAAAGGGAATATTTTCACAGTGCCACACAATGCTTGCTGTAATTTAACCTCGTGAGCAAAACTTCCAATTAAGTATGACAGTAGGAAATAGGTGTCCTGATTAGCCATGTACCTCCCTGGAACGAGGTATTGTATAGACAGTTGCAGGACATGTTGTTGTTAAAAAAATTTTTTTTTACATTTATTTATTTTTGAGAGACAGAGAGAGACAGTGTGAACAGGGGAGGGGCAGAGAGAGAGGGAGACACAGAATCTGAAGCAGGTTCCAGGCTCTGAGCTGTCAGCACAGAGCTCATGCGGGGCTTGAACCCATGAACCATGAGATGATGACCTGAGCCGAGTCGGACACTTAACCGACTGAGGCACCTAGGCATCCCTGTTGCTGTTGTTTTAAATGTCTTACTAGGGGCGCCTGGGTGGCTCAGTCGGTTAAGCGGCCAACTTCGGCTCAGGTCATGATCTCGTGGTCCGTGAGTTCGAGCCCTGTGTTGGGCTCTGTGCTGACTGCTCAGAGCCTGGAGCCTGTTTCGGATTCTGTGTCTCCCTGTCTCTCTGACCCTCCCCCGTTCATGCTCTGTCTCTCTCTCTCTCAAAAATAAATATTAAAAAAAAATGTCTTACTAAGATTCTTTTTTGGTGGGGGGAGGGTGGTGTTCAGACTAGGATCACAAAATAATTTTGTTTTAAGCCAAAAAGAAAACCCCCAAAAGAATATTTTTAACAATTGAATTTACTTATGGAGACGTTTCAAGAAAAAAATATATTTAAAAAAAATCTTGAAAAGTGTGAGAATTGGTTGTAGCATGTAGGTTCTCAAATTTAGCCACTGAAAAGGAATTTTACCATTATCCAGCTGGCCTATCCATCTCGTGTTACAGTACGAGAAACTGAGGTGCAGAGAGATGAAGTGGTAACAGTGGTCAGTCCCTTCCAGCAGTCACCAAGTAGGACTGTCTCAGTTTTGTTCCTCTGTCCACACTATCCACACTTACGCATTTCTCCTCCTGGTTGCCTGAGCAACCAGGAGGAGAAAAGGGAGAGGACTTCCCGTTCCCTTCTGTATCAACACATCTCTATTGCTGGCTGCTCTGTCTTCTGGTGTCTCAGACCCAAACCCTTGGAAGCTTCCTCAAATCCTCTTTCTCTCTGTACATTTAA
This sequence comes from Lynx canadensis, assembly GCF_007474595.2. Taxonomy (NCBI): domain Eukaryota; kingdom Metazoa; phylum Chordata; class Mammalia; order Carnivora; family Felidae; genus Lynx; species Lynx canadensis. Next base: position 162,815,400 of record NC_044306.2, read on the forward strand.
TTTGTCAGGAAGTCCTGATGGCTTGACCTTTAAACACATCCAGAAACTGCCCGCTTTCAGCGTCCCCACCACTATCACACTGGTCCAGATCACACTCTGTGGTCTCCCGCAGAGTCTTCTGACTGGGCTCCTTCCTCCCATACTTGCCTCTACAATCTGTTCTCAATTCAGCAGCCAGAAGAAGCCTCTGAAAACAGAAGTCAGATCGGGTCAGAGCAAGACCCAAAGGACTTAGAATGGCCCTCCATGATCTTAACGGTGGCTGTCTCTCTGAACTCCTCCCCTCCTATTGGCCTACTCACCCACTCCGCTTTCCTTTCTTGTCTGGCCCTCTCCTGCACTGCCCTCCCCTCTTCCAGGAACTCTTCCCTACAAGTCCACTTGCTCACTTTATTATTTATTTATTTATTTATGTTTATTTTGTGTGTGTGTGTGTGTGTGTGTGTGAGAGAGAGAGAGAGAGAGAGAGAGCGAGAGCACAAGTTCAACACTGCGCCGAACAGGACAAGGGGCGGAGAGAGAGGAGACAGAGAATCCCAAGCAGGCTTACCCCTGTCAGGCTGTCAGCACATAGCCCAATGCAGGGCTCAGTCTCACCAATCTGGGAGGTGATGACCTGAGCCGAAATCAGTAGTCACTTGATGCTTAATGAACTGAGCCACCGTGCGGTCCTCACTCTTTTTAAAAATACTGAAGCTCCTACTATTCCCTCTGAACTCCCTCCCCCCCTTTACCCCATGCTTCATTTTGTTCTCCATAGCATTTGCCACTTTCCAACATAGTATATAACATACTGAGCTTATGTGTTTATTATCTGAATCTCCCTGAGGGAACAAATACTCCTGGAGGATATTTATGTCCGTGGGGTCACTAAGAACAGTGCCTGGCATAATAGTTGCTCGGTCAATTGACAAGGGATTAAAAGAAGAAAGCCAGGGGCGCCTGGGTGGCGCAGTCGGTTAAGCGTCCGACTTCAGCCAGGTCACGATCTCGCGGTCCGTGAGTTCGAGCCCCGCGTCGGGCTCTGGGCTGATGGCTCAGAGCCTGGAGCCTGTTTCCGATTCTGTGTCTCCCTCTCTCTCTGCCCCTCCCCCGTTCATGCTCTGTCTCTCTCTGTCCCAAAAATAAATAAATGTTGAAAAAAAAAATTTAAAAAAAAAAAAGAAGAAAGCCAGTGTTCTTGGTAGATGCCTGACCACAATTCTATCTTACCTCTGTGTAGCACTTTGGGGTTTACAAAGACTCTTAAATATCATTGGATGTGTACGATTATATAAGCTGGATAGGACTTTTTAAAAATAAACTGTTACTTCCACAATGATGTATTCAGAGGTTAAAGGATGTGTCCAAATCAAATCCAGGACTAAGATCTAAATCAGAGTGTCGTTTTTGGTGGGAGACAAGTTCTCTATTCTAAACTTCTTGGCTAAAAGAGGAAAAGTTACAGGTTACTGGATTCACTGTGGCTCCTTCTAAATTTTGGCCCTGGGATGAGGGCTGGGGTCCTTTCTCCACTGCCTGCTTCTGGTATTAGGTAGTTGTTCAGTCCCCAGCTAAATGAGTGGTGCTTGGGGGAACATGTCACAATGGCCACATCCTCTTGTTTTTATAATTTGCACAGGGTCGAAAACAAGAGATATTGTTTTGTTGTTGGCTCCAGCTCGTTTGGAGTCTGGCCTGAATCTCTTGACTTGGCTGGATGCCCTTCCTCATCTGACTGCTCTGGGCATTCCAACATACTGTCTTAGTCCATTACAGTTCCTTCCTCATGTTTGGGTTCTCTGTCAGTCCATCAAATTTAGCTGATGAGCTCATTGACTGAAAACCAATGGAGCAAGACAATGTCCCTCATTCTCTGGGCACACACAGCACCATTGTCTTCCACAGATACTAGTAATAATTGACATCCCCTTATGAGGACGTTAATACCTCAAGTTGCTAATCAATAACTGCTGTTAGAGCCAGAATTTATCATATTGAACTACAAAGGTAGCAAAAAAATACTATGATTCAGAACAATAGATGTAAATACAAATTTACCAATTCTGAGCAAGTTTTTAAGATAACACGATTTCCAGGGCACCTGGCTGGCTCCATTGAAAGAGTGTTCGACTTTTGACCTTGGGACTATGGGTTCAAGCCCCACTCTGAGTGTAGAGATTACTAAAAATAAATAGATAAATTTGAAAAAAGATAACTATTTCCTCAAAGATGTTCACATGTAGTAAAATAAATGATAGTTACTTCTTTGCTATCTCTCATATATCATAAATTATTACTTTTTAATGTGAATGAGGAAAATTTAAGCATTTTGAGACAAGAAAAGGAACAGAATAATTTGTGTATTGAAATATCAATTCAATGTTTGATTATTCACAGATTAACCCATGCCATCTCCACTAGAATGTAACACATGTCTCAGTTATACACTCTTTTTCTGTTCCAGGTGCTTAGAGCAACAGAGATGTTAAGTATGAATGCAGAAGACATAGTTCAGAAAGGTGTAATGGCAGCCAAAGTTAACTGCATCGTTGCCTTTCTGAAGGGGGCTTCTTACCTGTGATCTGTTGTTGTTGTTGTTGTTGTTGTTGTTGTTGTTGTTGAGACTGAGCAAGTTAACGGAGTTCCAAACAACGTACGCAGGAATGATCATAATATCATTTTTAAAATATGTTTATGTATTTTGAGAAAGAATGTGTGTGAGTGGGGGAGGGGAAGAGGTGTGTGTGCGTGCGTGTGCATGTGTGCGTGTGTGTGTGTGTGTGTGTGAGAGAGAGATAGAGACAGAGAGACAGAGAATCCCAAGCAGGCTCCGCGCTGCCAATGCAGAGCCAGACGAGGGGCTCCATCTCACGAACCATGAAATCATGACCGGAGCCAAAATCAAGAGTGGGACAGTTAACCAGCTGAGCCAGCCAGGTGCCCCATAATACCATTTATATTGGCCTGAGAATAACCCCTAGCCAGAGAACTCTTAGCGTATTTAGTTGTCAACAAAAGACAAAGCATAACAGGTTAATGGCTACTTTTAAATGTAAGGCCTCGGTCATACTGTTAGATGGACCTCTGGAAACAGAGCTACAGTTGCTACTGAAGTTCACCATTATTTACTGGGTGCCTGCATGTGCTAGGTGCTGGGATACAAAGGTGGCCAAAGCCTCACCACAACCCTCAATGAAATCTAATAGGTGTGTGATGATGGAATGCAATAATCTATGGAACCATGGAAGAGAGAGCCATCCCTTCTTCCAGCCGGCATCAGGGACTCTGGGGTTGGGCTTTGAACTATTTATAGTATATGCTCAGATTAAAAAACAACACAGCAACAACAATAGCACAACAACAGAGAAGAGACTTCTAGGCTAAGGGTCCATTCATGAGCCCAGGCCTGGAAGATGCACCCTGTAAAGGTAGAATGGCTGCATGCAACAGGGAGAAACGGCAAGGGCTGCTTGGCAGCAGAAACAAAGGGTCTGAGTGGTAGGTGAAGGAGTACGAGATATCTCTATATTAGATGGATTGTCTTTGAGGGATGCTAAGTAGAGAATTGAAAAGATTATATTGAAATTGCTAACAGGATGGATTGAAAGAGAGAAAACCCAGAGCAGTTAAAGTCTTAGAGTCAGTCTCAAGGTGATGAGGGTCACATTAATTCGTGGTGATGGGAAAGGAGAGGAGAAGTTAAATTCAAGAGTCGTTTGGAAGGGAGTGCCAACAATCCTCCGTTGCTAATTAGATGGGATGCGGGTACAGAAAGAGAAAGAAATGAGTCAGTGCAGAGTTGGATTTCTCGCTCAGCTATCCCTGTTAGCAAGGGTAGTGTTAACAAAATAGTGGTTACAGAAGATAAGCAGTTTTTCCTTGTTTCGGATAGGCTTGTGGATAGAGTGGATGAACGAGGAAGAAGGTGAAGGTTTTGATTGTAAGCACTTTGAGTTTTAAGTACTGTTAGAACAGCCAATGGGACATTTTTGATGTGTAATAGCAGTTGGAAATATGGACCTGAACTTCAGAGAAATTGGGGTTGGAAATAAAAATTCCATCAGCCTATTGTATTTAAATTATATATAATTGTTGGAACATCAAGGTAAAATGAAATTACTGGGGGTTGAGGTGATGGTTAGGACAGCCAAGCTCGTTGCTTTGGTATAGTATCTTTCTGACTAATTGGCACATCGTATTTAACATATTTTTTGAATGCTGACTCTGTTCCAGAGTCTTACTTTCTACTCTTGGGAATTGTATAATCTCTTGGTCAGTCTATTGAGATGTAATCAAATACCTACCACTCAACAGTGGGACTGGAATACAGTGGATTTGGAAACCAAAACAAGATTGGAAGGCAGCTTGGTGTGAATATGGGATTAGAGTTAAAAATAGCCTCCTTTAGAGGCACCTACGTGGCTCAGCTGGTTGAGTGTCCAACTTCAGCTTAGGTCATGATCTCACAGTTTGTTCGTTCGAGCCCCGTGTCGGGCTCACTGCTGTCAGTGGGCACCTGCTTTGGACCTTCTGTCTCTCTCTGCCTCTTCCCGGCTTGTGCTCTCTCTCTCTCTCAAAAGTAAATAAAACACTTTAAAAAATAATAAAAATGGCTTCCTTTGGCCAACCAGGTGCCTTAGAAGGTTGGCCTGAGCACTCTCTGCTCATCCCATCCTATATAACAGAAATAGAGTAAAGTAGGGAAATCCTGGTGTCATATTCAGGTACCCTGCCTTGTTTTCATTCCAAAAGACTTCTTTTCCCATGTAGACCTTAAACATTTTCTGATAGACTCAACCTTATCTTCACAGGGCCTGCTGACAAATGCCAAGGATCCATCAAGTAGGGCAGCCAGATGTTTATGGCCTCGTTCTGGCTTATTAGCACAGCATTACTCAGATTCCCAGTCTGAGTCAGAATCCTAAGTGACTGTTCCAGGTCACAAGATGTTTGTGTTTCCCGAAGGATTTAAAGTGCTTGCAAAATGGTCTGTCATACCCACCTCCAGAAGGAAGATTGCTCATCTTTGAGATTGCAGGTAGATGGAAAAAGGAGGAGGAAATGGCAAATCAATGCACAGAATCAAATCCAGTATCATCATTTATCATCAGCTAGAACTGGTCATTGGTCCTGTTAATTTTCCATCAGTTACCACGTTGCCTCATTGCCCTAGTGCTATGGCATTCTGATCAACCTCTCTGCCTCAACCAGGTGGGACTGTTTGTGGTCATAGCACACACAGCCCCATATCCAAGGCTTCTTACCTACATCTTTCCCCACTTAAAGTGCTTCTACCTTTTTCTCACTAATCCATTTGTAATCTTTAAAAAGCTCCTCAAAATGGTAGCGTCTTCATATGACTTTTTCTTCCTAAGGGTAACCACTCAAATTGTTCACAATTCCTCAGTGTTTCTGTATATGGTAACCATCAGTTTCGTCTCTGTTTATATCCTGAGGCATAATTTATTAGGACTCGTTTGTGAATACCCTTAATTTTTCCAGAGCAATATCTTATAGGCTAGCCCTCGGCATCACCTAGAAAAATTGTTGAGTTGAATGAACTATTCAGTTAAATCAGTTTGAAGTTTTTTGGATGAGGAGAATAATAATGATGATTCATTCACTGAATATTGTGGCAGACAATGTACTAAGCATTTTGCCATGTCGCACTAAAGAATGAGGAGAAACCATCTTCACTTTACAGATGACAAAACAGGTTCTAAGAGGTTAAGTGATTTGCTTGAGGTCACATGATTAGTAAAGAGCAGAGCCTGGATTCACACCCCTGTCTTTGAAACTCTACAGTTCATAATCTTGCCATGTTTTTAGTGTTCATTAAAAAAATTTTTTTTAAATAATTAAAAAAATTTTTTTTAATGTTTATTAATTTTTGAGAGAGAGAGAGAGAGAGAACAGGGGAGGAGAAGAGAGAGAGGGAGACAGAATCAGAAGCAAGCTCTAGGCCCTGAGCTGTCAGCATAGGGCCCAACGCGGGGCTTGAACTCACAAGCTGGGAGATCATGACCTGAGCTGAAGTTGGACGCTTAACCCACTGAGCCACCCAGGCTCCCCTAGTGTTCATTTTTTAAAGGACAAAAACAGTTTCTGGTATCGTCTTGATCTTTTTTCCATTCCTCCTCGTATAGGGCTGTGTACTGAACGTTGTAATTTAATTTTAGGTTGCAGGGACACATGGATGATAGCTTCCTTCAGCAGATGAGTGTTTTGGTAAGGATAGGTGGGAAGTAAAGGAAAGTAGGTCCGCCTCAGCAATTGCACAGCAAGACCTCATGGAGCATTGAAAAAATTCCCTCCTCATGCCCATTTCCTCAGAAGGGGGCTTACTCAGAGTTTTATGGATTTTCTTTCCCTATGAGAACAAAGCTTTCAGATAAAACGCCCTTCATTAGAAACCAGTTCTTTCAGGACTGCCCGAGTGGCTTAGTTGGTTGAAGTCTGACTCTTGATTTCGGCTCCAGTTGTGATCCCAGCGTTGTGGGATCAAAGCCCTGTGTCAAGGCTCTGTCTTGAGCATGGAGCCTGCTTAAGATTCTGTCTCCGTCTGCCCCCCTTTCCCCTGCTTGAACTCTCTCTCTAAAGTAAAAAACAAAACAAAACACAGTTCTTTCATTAATTCAACAAATATTTATTGAGTGCTTACAATATGTCAGCCATTCTCCAATGCACCAGGGAAAAGTGGTGAGCATAACAGATACATTTTCTCCTAAGAGGGCTTCTGTTCCAACAGTCTTATATTAAGTTTTGGTGATCATAAATCTCATGGGACTGATCTCTTCCTGATGCTTATTCTCTAGGCTTGAAGGCTTCCTCCTTTTCAGGGCTGTGCTTGAACTTAGAAGTGAGTATAAGCCTGTGTTTTCCAAATTTATTGATAGTGGACACCTGTTAGTTGCTTCTACAGCACTCATAGTGTGTGGTCTCAGCCTTGGAATTCTGGGGAACCTGACACTATCTATGGCTCCACAGAGGAACACGTGATCTAGGCTAAGCCAATCAGTATGTTATCCCTTCCGCGGTATTGGCTTGGTAAATAGCAGGTGACCTGAGACGGTCCAATAAGAGCCAATCTCAAAAATTTTAAAGAATACTGATTCTCTTTAATACTCTGGAGACTATGAGGGCTGGATCTGCTGCAGTCATTTTGCAGAGAAGAGGGAAGAGTCTAATATACAGATGTAAGCAGAGTCCAGAAATAGATCTGGAGGCCTGGGCAAACTGCATTTTGCCTGCCCCACCTCTAGACTCTAGCCATCAGTGAAGCCAATAAATATCTCCATGTTTTGAAACAGTTTGAATTTAATTTTGTTAGTTACAACTTAAAGCATAGCAATCGATACTAAGAAAAGAAAAAAGAAAAGAAAGGAAAAAAGAAAAATATGCTTCTCTGTTTTTTTGTTTTTGTTTTTTTTCTGGAAGCATTTTATAGAACTAGATTTTCTCAGAATAAAATCACATTGGGAGAGGTGCCTGGGTGACTCATTTGGTTAAGCGTTCAATTTCGGCTTAGGTCATGATCTCATGGTTCATATGTTTGAGCCACACATTGGGCTCTGCTCTGCACTGACAGTGCAGAGCCTTCTTGGGATTCTCTCTCTCTCCCTTTCTCTCTGCTCCTCCCCTACTCAAGTGCTCTCTCTCTCTCTCTCTCAAAATAAATAAAGAAACTTAAAAAAATCACAGTGAGAAATGCTGATTTTGACAGTTAGATGGCTATAAGCCAATGTCCCAGAGAGGACAAACTATGCCTCCCTTTGACCAAATATTTTTTTTTTTTTAAGTTTATTTATTTATTTATTTATTTATTTATTTAAATTTTTTTTTTTCAACGTTTATTTATTTTTGGGACAGAGAGAGACAGAGCATGAACGGGGGAGGGGCAGAGAGAGAGGGAGACACAGAATCGGAAACAGGCTCCAGGCTCTGAGCCATCCGCCCAGAGCCCGACGCGGGGCTCGAACTCACGGACCGCGAGATCGTGACCTGGCTGAAGTCGGACGCTTAACCGACTGCGCCACCCAGGCGCCCCTAAGTTTATTTATTTTTGACAGAGACAGAGTGCGAGCATGAGCTGGGGAGGGGCAGAGAGAGAGAGAGAGAGGGAGACACAGAATCTGAAGTAGGCTCCAGGCTCTGAGCTGTCAGCACAGTGCCTGACGCAGGGCTCGAACTCACGAACTGTGAGATCATGACCTGGGCCAAAGTCAGACGCTTAACCGACTGAACCACCCAGGTGCCCCTTGACCAAATATTCTTAAGAAATATTTTTGTATCTACTGCAATGTAGTCTAAATGCAAAGAAATCTTCTTCACTGTTAATCTTCGAAAACGGCATGTGGTTAAAATTTTTAATACAGTTGTTCGGTCAGTATTTAAACCATCTTTGAGATATTAGTTAAGGAAAGGAAGAGAAAAAAAGAGGTCACTGTGATTATAGCCAAAGGAAAGAAATAACGTATCTCAGGAGAAAGAAAATATAGAAAAGATGGAAGAAATCAAAAGATGTGGATGAAAGTCAATTTTCTAGAAAGGGAAGTTTTAACACTAACCTGGAAGAGAAAGTATACAGTAAAATTTCTCGATTGTGTAATTCAGTGTCATGCAGGCAAATGTGAAGATAATTGTTAATAAATCACAAGAAGATCTCTTAAGTTTGAGTGGACAGAAAACTGAAAGACAGGCTCAATACAGATGAATATAGTTGCAACTATATTAATAAAGTTGTTTCTATATTATTTTAATTATGATCCGAGACAAAAGCGGTATTAAAAAGGATTGTAAGAATGTTCCCTAATGATTTGAGCCTAATCTGACTCAATTAAATCTGACTGAACTGTTCTGTTCAACATGACCATCATAATGTTGTTTTTGATCATCTCAGGAATGAGAACGGAAAGTAATACCTAAGCCTTTGGCAATGGCATTTATCAAATGACGTTTGACACGTATATGATGATAGGGGACCTGAACTATCTAAAATTTATAAGCTCATTTCACTAACCTGAAATAGCCCGTATTAGTGGGCACTAATTTTAAAATCAACATGTGAGAAACATTACATTCATGGGTTGATTGGCATCGCTCGCAGTTGACCTAAGATTATCATCTAAAGAGCTTTTGATTCTAGATTCATTTGCCAAGTTACATCATTCCTGAAACATCTCAAATCAAGCAGGACAGTGTAGAATCGCATGCTATTACCACAGCGTGTAGTTGGGCCCGAATGACCCTGACTTAGTCAACAATCATGATCTGATCATGAATGATCAGCTGCTCTGTGATACTGACAAGAATGATCACTTACTCATGTGATAAGCCCTTAAACATCCATTCCCAGTAGTTGGCAGTGGGGTGGCACGAGGAATGCTGTTGGAATGAAGTTACAGGGATCTAACAGAGTGAGATCTCTGAACCAAAGTGAGATCACTTTTTTTTTATTTAAATTTTTTATTTTATTATTATTTTTTTTAATATGAAATTTATTGTCAAGCCGGTTTCCATACAACACCCAGTGCTCATCCCAACAGGTGCCTTCCTCAATGCCCATCACCCACTTTCCCCTCCCTCCCACCCCCCATCAACCCTCAGTTTATTCTCAGTTTTTAAGAGTCTCTTATGGTTTGCCTCCCTCCCTCTCTTTTTTTTTTCCCCTTCCCCTCCCCCATGGTCTTCTGTTAAGTAAGTCATACAGAGAAAGACTTCTTTTTTTTTTTTTTAAATGCTTATTTATTTTTGAGAGAGAGAGAGAGCGAGTGGGAAAGGGTCAGAGAGAGAGGGAGACACAGAATCCAAAGCAGGCTCCAGGATCCGCACTGTCAGCACAGAGCCTGACCCATGCTCGAACTCAAGAACCACGAGATCATGACCTGAGCTGAAGCTGGGGCACCCCCAAAGTGGGATCACTTCTAAGGTAAACAGCAGCCACAACAGCCTTGCAAGGACATTTGGAGGAAGTATCTCCTTGTGCACAAACCTCTCATGGGCTGATCACTATGCTAATCCATGGCAAAATAATCTGTCGATTCCTTAGATGGTACATGAACCTCTTACAGATGGTAAGAGCTATTCGTCTGAATCTCAGAAAACAATGAAGTCAAGTTGACTGTTCTTTCCAGTTCAGCCATTGAATTTTTAAGCTGTCGGGCAACTGCGTAGGTCTGAATGGATGACTACTCATAAACCCCTTCCATTGCCCTGTTGTATGGCTTTGCTCAGGAGGGCAAGGAGAGACAAAAACGGGGAGAGAAATAGTTGCGGTATTTTCCTGTATTTCTATACAGCTTTTCAATGCTCAGAACACGATCCAGCATGATGAATTGTTTCTGTGAAGGAGGCAGCTAGAAAGGAACATTGTCTTCATTCTCTAGATAAGAGAACTGAAGGAAGATAATTCAGGGTAGGCTGATTACAATGCGGCATGAAAATGCATATCTACTGCTCCTTATTCTAGTATTCCATCCACCCTGATTGAAATAACACAGTCATCAATAATAACAACTAACACTTATTGAATACTTACCATTCTTTAAATATATTATCTTATTTAATCCTCCCAACAACTCCACGCAATGTATACTATAATTAGCTTCGCCGCACAACTGAGGATAACAAGTATTGAGTCAACCCAGCTTCCTGTTTCTTAAATATCATCCTGGGAATGTTAAGTGTTTGGGGAGGTAAATGAGCTTTTTTATAACCACTCAGCAGTGCCTCGTTATACTGTGTAAAAAACGGTTAGCCGCATTTTCCCATTAAGTTTGTATTTTTTTTTTTCTTCTTATTTATCTTCCCTTCCTGGTAGTGGAAATTTACCCACAGAAACAAAAGGAGTCTTTGATCTTCACTACATCTCAGCCTTTCAGGAGCCATTTGAGCTTGAGTAAGTCATTTAACCTGTTTCCTCTGAAATGTATAGAATGGGAATAACATCCCATTGTTTAGTTCATTGGATTGTTGTGAGGGTGAGATGAGACATAAGTGAAATGTTTTGTAAAATGTTTTGCACTGTGTATAAACACTGATATAAATATTATTTTTAACGTAGATGGTCTTTTTTCTTTGCCTCATTTCCCCCTTATTTTTCTGAACAAAGAGTGCATTCTTTTACATGTTCAATCCAAATGTCTTCCTGTGGTGCAATTAACTACAACAATAAAAATAATAGCAAGATTTCATGCTCTGTCTCTCTCTCTCTCACAAATAAACATTAAAATTTTTTTTTTTTTAAAAAAGAGGGGTTGCACCTGAGTGGCTCAGTCAGTTAAGCGTCTGACTTTGGCTCAGGTCATGATCTCACGGTTCGAGGGTTCCAGCCCCACGTCGAGCTCTGTGCTGACAGCTCAGAGCCTGGAGCCTGCTTGGGATTCTGTGACTCCCTCTCTCTCTGACCCTCCCCCATTCACTCTCCTTCTCTCTCTTTCTTAAAAATAACGTTAACAAATTAAAAAAAATAATAATAGCAAGATTTCTGAAGTTCACTTAGAACTATTTTGTTCCTCCAGGTTTAAGTTATTCTCATGGTAGTAAGGTGCATTTATTTTTCTGAACCCCCGAGTACCTCAAAGTTCATTATATCTTCTAAGGACACACTAGTATCTTTAAATATATCAAGCACAGAGCTATCAGTGGATCTCCCAAAGCCTAAAATTGTTCACGCATCTTCTTAAGTGCTTAATGCCATTAGGAGCAATATAATACCTTGAATATTGAAGGCCTAAAGTTAACTTGAGAGAATTTTATCTTTGAAATTTAGTTCTATATCAGGGTACCTGGTAGGCTCAGTTGGTTAAGCATCCGATTCTTCATTTCTTGATTTTGGCTCAGGTCATGATCTTAGTTTCGAACCCTGCGTGGGGCTCCGGGCCGACAGTGCAGAGCCTGCTTGGATTCTCTCTCTCTTTCTGCCCCTGACTGGCTCAGTCGGCTAAGTGTCCGACTGGCTCAGGTTATGATCACGCAGTCTGTGAGTTCGAGCCCCACGTCGGGCTCTGTGCTGACAGCTCAGAGCCTGGAGCCTGCTTCCAATTTTGTGTCTCCCTCTCTCTCTCTGCACCTCTCCCACTCGCACTCTGTCTCTCTCCGTTTCTCAAAAATAAATACACATTAAAAAAATTTTTTTTAAATGAATAAACTTAAAAAAATGTAGTTCAATATATAAAAAAATAAATTAAGTTCTATATAAAAGTAACTCATGTTTGCAGAAGAGGTTGGGACATACTACCCAATGGTAGTAGAAAAGAAAGAAACTTCAAAGCATAAATGTAAGAAGCAGACATTCAGAAAGAAAATGCTATGAGAAAATATTGTAAGAACAAACTAGATGTGAGTGAAAACACCATAGCAAGGCTAGTGCCTAAGTGTGGGGGGTGGGGTGAGAAGTGAGACAAGGACACAGAGGCAGACTGTCTTCTAAGTTCCTGTTCGAAGCTAGGCGTTGTCTAAACTGAATCATGTGAGAAGTCCAGCCTGACTATTAAATCCAACTCTTCCCTGTACCACGCTCAAAGAGGTGTAGAAAAATCTTAACATTGGTGGACAAGAGGACCACTGGCTCCCAGTGAGAGTTCCAAAAGGGTGCAGAATAGATTTTCATCTCACCCATTCATGAGCAAAAATTGGTTGTACTTCTCAAGCCTTAAAGGTGAAGCACAATATTTAAAAAGTTACGTGCTGAGTGTCTATGTAAGTATGGCCTTATGGCAATGCTGCAGAGGCATAAAATAAAACAGCTTAACTGAGGCACCTGTTTGGCTCAGTGCAAGGAGCATGTGAGTCTTGATCTTGGGCTGTGAGTTCAAGCCCTGTGTTGGGTGTAGAGATTACTTAATAAACTTAAAATACACACACACACAACTTACCTAAAAAAGATACCAGAGAAATTTTTACACATGGACACACACACACATCTCCCCCAAATCTTAAAAATTAATGGTTTGATCAGTCTATTGATTGAAAGATTCCTTTCAATGGTCTTTCTTTCAAATGGTCTTTCTGCCATTTCTTATGATATCCAGGGTCAAGAAGGAAGAGCTAATCCTTTTGTCTTCTGACTTGGTTGGAATAATCATCTCTTACTACGTAACTGAGTACCTCAAAACCTTGTGGCTTAAGGAAGAATAAATGTTTGTTATTTCCGGCAGTTTCTGTGTGTTCGGAATTGGTAAGTGGCTTAGCTGGGTGGTCTGGAACAGGGTGTCTCATAATATTGCAGTCATCATGGTAGTTGGGGCTGCAGTCATCTGAAGGCTTGATTAGGGCTGGAGAATCTGCTTTTAAGATGGCTTAATTCGCATGAGTGACAGAAAACCTCAGTTCCTCTCCATCTGAGCCTACTTATGGTGGAGTTTGAGTGTCCTCGTGACATTTCAGCTGGCATTCCCCCAGAGTGGGTGATTTAAGAGAATAATATAGTTGCCGCCATGTCTTTAATAGCCTAGCTTCAAAAATCACATGCTGTCATGTTCACAAATCCTATTGGTCGTACCAGTCAGCTCTATTCAGTGTGGGAGGGGACTACAGAAGGGCATGAATACCGGATGATGAGGCTCAGGAGGGATCTTCTTGGAGGCTGGCTCTCACCCTGGTCAAATCACACTATATCTGGTTCTGATCCCCAAATAATAAAAAAGGTGTGGGAGTCGGATACAGCCTCTGCAAAGAGTCAGGAACTTGCATCTACCTTCTTGAAGAAAAATTGGTTGAAGTAAATGGGCAGGTTTAGCTCAAAGAAAAATGATTTTAGGTGGGGATATCTTCACTTATTCGAAGGACTGTCACATAGAAGGAAGAGTTAACTTGTGCCCCCAGAGATTGGAATGAGAATTAATGGATGAGGTTGTATCGAATGACTCTTGGATTCCAGGCTATATTCAAGGGCTTGGAGAAAAAAAAAGAAGGAAAAAAAAAAGCCAAGACATAATCTTAGACCTTAAAGAATATAGTCTTTAAAAACTGTGGAAGAACATCATATTTTTGCTTATGCTCAATATGCTATAGCTATTTAATGTAATTATTGAGATGCTCAATAAAGAAGGAAGCACCACATGGTTTAGACTGAAGCAAAGTTCTGGAGTCAGTGTGGACAAGATGACTTCTGGGCACCATTCTGTTTCTGTGAGCCTATAATTTTAGGGGTAGTGTCCAGACATTTGTGAATTTAAAAGATGGCAGAGAAGAAAAGCCAGTACAACTTGTATGTCATATTTACAGTGTTGGTTTAAATCAGGTAAGCAGCCACAGATATTCTAGGGTAATCTAAGAAAATCCATATATTTTACCGATCTTTTTTATTTTTATTAAAAAAGTTTTTTTTAATGTTTATTTATTATTGAGACACAGGGAGAGACAGAGCATGAGCAGGGGAGGGGCTGAGAGAGAGGGAGACACAGAATCCGAAGCAGGTTCCAGGCTCTGAGCTGTCAGCACAAAGCCCGATGCGGGGCTCGAACTCCCGAACCTCGAGATCATGACCTGAGCCGAAGTACGACACTCAACCGACTGAGCCACCCAGGCGCCCCTATTTTACCGTTCTTTATAAAAATATCTGGGGGAAGACACAGTAAATATGTATATACAGTGTGAAATCAAGGAAAAAAAGAAACGGGATGATTTCATGTATCTAATATTTTAAAGGCACCAAACATGTGCTAAGCACTGTTGTAGTTATTGGGAAGGTAGAGGGAAGTAATCTGAATAGTTCTCTTGCTGGAGTTTAAAAACAAAGCGGAAAGATCATGGGAAGAGGAAACTCGCTGTTTAGGCTCCAGTCCTGGTTCTACCACTTCCTAGGTGTGCGACCTTGGGCCAAGTTACCTAATTTCCTTTTGCCTCAATTTGCACACATGTGAGGTAGGGATGAACATCTTACATTGTAAGGATGTTTGTGAGGCTAGGTGAAGTTGCTGTGGGCAAAGGGTTTAGAACAGTGCCTGATGGCATGTCTGCTTCATAAGTGTTTGTTTCTGTTCCCAAACAAAATAGATTCTGCTTTCAGGAGGCTCCCAGTCCGTTTATATCATCTTTTTTCCCTCTCCCTCAGGAGCACAATTGTTGAGATGACTATGGAAGCAGCAGAGGGTACCTATTGCTTCCTCAGAGCTTTTGACATAGTCGTATGGCAAGCAACCTTTCCTTCATCCACTGGAGTTAAGCAGTGCTATTTTACATTACTTATGCTGTGGGGACCACAAACTCTAAGGGTGGCACCCATCACCCAAATTTTACGTTGAAAAAGATCTTTTAAAATGATCGGTGAGGGGCGCCTGGGTGGCGCAGTCGGTTAAGCGTCCGACTTCAGCCAGGTCAGATCTCGCGGTCCGTGAGTTCGAGCCCCGCGTCGGGCTCTGGGCTGATGGCTCAGAGCCTGGAGCCTGTTTCCGATTCTGTGTCTCCCTCTCTCTCTGCCCCTCCCCCGTTCATGCTCTGTCTCTCTCTGTCCCAAAAATAAATAAACGTTGAAAAAAAAAAATTTTAAATGATCGGTAAGGGTTGAGATGATCAATTTCTGTTTTTGGAACCATACCTGTGAGTAAAGACTAAGTAAGACATTTTGTTTGTCTTCCCAGAGAACCAAGAAGTTTGAGTTTCTCAAAACAATGTAAAACCCTCTTGATGTATTTTAAAATTCTTCCTCGCCCCTAGGAAGATGGTGGTTAGGGCTGGAACATAGTGCTCATAGCTGGCACTACACATTTCTACTCCTGTTGCCAGGTATCCTAATATCATATCTACTTCATGCAAATAAATAAGTTCAGGAACATTAAAGAAAAGCATATGTTAATCTCAGTACAATCGTTCCTATTACTCTTGTTCACTCTTGTCATGTTTTTTTGTTTTGTTTTGTTTTGTTTTTAATTTTTTTTTTCAACGTTTATTTATTTTTGGGACAGAGAGAGACAGAGCATGAACGGGGGAGGGGCAGAGAGAAAGGGAGACACAGAATCGGAAACAGGCTCCAGGCTCTGAGCCATCAGCCCAGAGCCCGATGCGGGGCTCGAACTCACGGACCGCGAGATCGTGACCTGGCTGAAGTCGGACGCTTAACCGACTGTGCCACCCAGACGCCCCTCTTGTCATGTTTTAATAGCGATAAAATAATAAGAGGAAAAATAGCTGATATATTCTCTGTGATTACCAGGTTCCAGGCACTTTATTCTAGATTCTATCTCATTTGCCCTTTACAGGAATCATATACTTGATATGATCCTTTCTCCAACTAATTTCTTAGGTTGGCCATTCCTATATCACAAGTTTGGTGTATATTGAGCCTTTTTAAAAAAAATTCTTATTTCTTTTTAAAAAAATTTTTAAAATATTTATTTATTTTCAAGAGAGAGTGAGACAGAGAGCAAGCAGGAGAGGGGCAGAGACTGAGAGAGGGAGACACAGAATCTGAAGCAGGCTCCAGGCTCTGAGCTATCATCACAGATGCTTAACCAGATGCTTTTGGCTTAGGTTATGATCTCACAGTCATGGCATGGAGCCTGCTTGGGATTCTCTCTCTCCCTCTCTCTTGGCAGCCCCCTCAAAATAAATAAATAAACTTAATTTTTTTAATAAAAAAGTAAAAAAATATTTGCAAATGACATATATGATAAAGAGTTAGTATCCCAAATCTATAAAGAACTTATCAAACTCAACACCCAAAAAACAAATAACTGACTGAGCCACCCAGACACCCCAATTTAGACATTTTTTAAACCCAAAACATATTTTTAAAGAAGTCTCTTAGAGTTTGCTTCCCTCTCTTTTTCCCCCCTGTCCCATATGTTCATCTGTTTTGTTTCTTCTTTTTTTTTTTAAGTTTATTTATTTATTTTGAGAGAGACAGAGACAGCACAAGTGGGGAGGGGCAGAGAGAGGAAGAGAGAGAGAGGATCCCAAACAGGCTCTGTGCTGCCAGCACAAAACCCGACGCAGGGCTTGAACAAACAAAACCGTGAGATCATGACCTGAGCCAAAACCAAGAGTCGAATGCTCAACCGACTGAGCCACCCAGGTGCCTCTGTTTTGTTTCTTAAATTCCACATGTAAGTGAAATCATGTGGCATTTGTCTTTCTTTGACTAACTTATTTCACTTAGCATAATACACTCCTGCTCGGGGCGCCTGGGTGGCGCAGTCGGTTAAGCGTCCGACTTCAGCCAGGTCACGATCTCGCGGTCCGTGAGTTCGAGCCCCGCGTCGGGCTCTGGGCTGATGGCTCAGAGCCTGGAGCCTGTTTCCAATTCTGTGTCTCCCTTTCTCTCTGCCCCTCCCCCGTTCATGCTCTGTCTCTCTCTGTCCCAAAAATAAAAAAAAAAACAAAAAAAAACGTTGAAAAATATCCATGGTTTAAAAAAAAAAAAAATACACTCCTGCTCTATCCACAGCATAGCAAATGGCACGATTTCATTCTTTTTGATAGCTGAGTAAAATTGCATTATATGCACCACATCTTTTTTATCTATTCATCAATCGGTGGACATTTGGGCTCTTTCTATAGTTTGACTATTGTCGATGATGATGCTATAAACATTGGGGTGGATGTATCCCTTCAAATCAGTATTTTTGCAGCCTTTGGGTAAGTACCTCATAGTGCAATTGCTGGATCATAGGGTAGTTTTATTATTAACTTTTTGAGGAACCTCTATACTGTTCTCCAGGGTGGCTGCACCTGTTTGCATTCCCACCAACAGAGTGAAAGTGTTCCCCTTTCACTGCCTTCTCACCAACACCTGTGGTCTTTATGTGTTGTTAATTTTAGCCATTCTTACAGGCATGAGGTCATATCTCATCATAGTTTTGATAAGTATTTCCCTGATGATGAATGGTATTGAGCATCTTTTCATGTTTCTGTTAGCCATCTGGATGTCTTTGGGAAAATGTCTGTTCATACCTTCTGCCCATTTCTTGGCTAGATTATTTGTTTTTTGGGTGTTGGGTTTGATAAGTTCTTTATAGATTTGGGATACTAACTCTTTATCATATATGTCATTTGCAAATATCTTCTTTTTTATTTTTTTTTAATTTAAGTTTATTTATTTATTTTGAGGGGGCTGCTGAGAGAGAGAGAGAGAGAGAGAGAGAGAGAGAGAGAGAGAATCCCAAGCAGGCTCCATGCCCATGACTGTGAGGTCATAACCTAAGCCAAAATCAAGAGTTGGTCGCTTAACCGTCTAAGCCACCCCAGCATTCCACAAATATCTTCTCCCATTCCATGGGTAGCGTTTTGGTTTTGTTGATTGTTTCCCTCACTATGCAGAAGCTTCTTATTTTGATGAGGTCCCAATAGTTCATGTTTGCTTTTGTTTCCCTTACCTCTAGAGATGTGTCTAGTAAGAAGTGGCCCCAGCCAAGGTTAAAGAGGTTGTTGTCTGTGTTCTCCTCTAGAATTTTTGATGGTTTCCTATCTCACATTTAGGTCTTTCATTTATTTTAAACTTATTGTTGTGTATGGTGTAAGAAAGTGGTCCCGTTTCATTCTTCTGCATGTTGCTGTCCATTTCCCAACACCATTTGTTGGAAAGACTCTTTTTTTAATTGGATATTCAATCCTGCTTTGTCAAAGATTAGTTGACCATACAGTTGTGGGTGATACATTATTATCAACTAAAGTCCACAGTTTATTCAGATTTCCTTAGTTTTTACCTAATTTCCTTTATCTATTCCAGAATCCCATTCAGGATATCACATTGTATTTAGTCATCATGTCTCCTTAAGCTCCTCTTGGCTGTGACAGTTTCTCAGACTGTTCTTGTTTTTGATGACCTTGACAGCCGTGAGGAATACAGCTACCAGGTATTTTGCAGGATGCCTCACTATTGGAATTTGTCTAATGTTTTTCTCATGGTTAGGGTGGCGCTATGGGTATTTAGGAGGAAGATCAGAAAGGTTAGGTGCCATTTTCACCATATCATAACAAAGGTACATATTATCAACATGATTTACAGCTGTTGATATTGACCTTGATTTCCTGGCTGCAGTAGCATTTGTGAGGTGTTGCCATTGTAGTTAGTCATCTCTACTTTCCACGCTGCACTCTTTGAATTTTTTTTTTTTAACGTTTATTTATTTTTGAGACAGAGAGAGACAGAGCATGAACGGGGGAGGGTCAGAGAGAGGGAGACACAGAATCTGAAACAGGCTCCAGGCTCTGAGCTGTCAGCACAGAGCCCGACGCGGGGCTCGAACTCACGGACCGTGAGATCATGACCTGAGCCGAAGTCGGCCACCTAACTGACTGAGCCACCCAGGCGCCCCCACGCTGCACTCTTTGGAGGGAAGTCTCTGCATAGTCTCCACTTAAGGAGTGGGGAGTTTTGCTCCCCTTTTGTTACTGTTTTTTAATGATTATATTGATTTAGGATTCCTATGTGTTTGCAGAGTCAAGGGGTTCTGGTTGGCTCTGTCAATTGCTGGTTACAGAATTAAGTCCTTCCCTAGGATTTGCTCTTCTCCTAAATACAGCAGATATTCTTTGATTCCTATCTTACATCATCTCTGCAGCATCTCATGTGGACAATTACTATCTCCTTATTCTTTCCTTTCCCTTCCCTTCCCTTCCCTTCCCTTCCCTTCCCTTCCCTTCCCTTCCCTTCCCTTCCCTTCCCTTCCCTTCCCTTCCCTTCCTTTCCTTTTCCATTCGTAACACCACACTGTCTCAGTTTGCCTTTCACCAGTTTGGCTTTTTCCTCTCAATTTCCTTCATCGGTCCCTCTTCCTCTCCCTATCGCTAATCACTGAAATTCCTTTATCTTAGATCCTCTTATCTTCTTACACTCTCCCTAGGCCATCTCACCTCTTGGCTCTTGAGCCATCTCAGTCATTTCTTTCTTTTTTTTTTTTTTTTTAATTTTTTAAATGTTTATGTGCACGCGCACGCGCGCGCGCGCGCACACACACACACACACACACACACACACGTGGGGGAGGGGCAGTGAGACAGAGACGCAGAATCCGAAGCAGACTTCAGGCTCTGAACTGTCAGCACTGAGCCTGACGCGGGGCTTGAACTCACGGAGCCTTGAGATCATGACCTGATCCGAAGTTGGTGCTTAACGAACTGAGCCATCCAGGCACCCCCATCTTGGTCATTTCTATGGCTGCTTTTACCATCTATGGGATCTGATGGATCCCAGTGTATTTCCTGTCAAGAATAGTTTTTTAAGGCGACAGGAGTTTATTGAATACACCACAAGGGAGTGGAGGACAGGACAGCATAGGAGAGACTGCATTCCCTGCCAAGAATTCTGTTTTGCATCTCCTCCTTCCCTTTCTTCCCTTTGTCCTGCATTGTCTGTCTATCCATTCGCCCATGCACACATCTATCCATCTATCTTTCTAATGTCTTTATCTATGTTCTACTGGGCATCTCCATTTGGTGTCTCCCATTCCACAAACTGAATCCACTATCCTCTCCTATAAACCTGGGCTGAGCGCAGGAGATTCAAACATGATCATGAAGACAAAGTCATGTTTGCTTCATCCCTTGACCCTATTTTCCTCAGGGTTGGCAACATTTCTAAGCATTTTCTACCATGGCAAGAGCGACATAGCTCCTGTTTCATACAAAAGGAGTTTTCCCTCCTTCCCCATAGTTCTATTAAAAGTCCTGGTATTGAATCTCATTGGTGTTGTCTGAATCATGTGTCCATTCAAAGCAATCACTGTGCCCCAAGGTATCCCACGGCCTCTGATTTGCCAGCTTTAGGCCATGAGCCCACTCTTGGAATTGATGATATGGTCAGCTTAACCCAATCACAAGTACTTAGAGTGGGGGAGATATGATTTACCGCAAATCATCTGGGGATATGCTGGTTTCAGAAGAAGTGGGAGATGTCTTCTGGGTAGGTTGGACTACTGGTCTCCCACTTGAAAATTAAAAAAAATCTTTTTTAAGTTTACTCATTTTTGAGAGAGAGAGACAGAGTGTGAGCAGGGAACAGGCAGAGAGAGAGAGAGAGAGAGAGGGAGACACAGAATCTGAAGCAGGCTCCAGGCTCTGAGCTGTCAGCACAGAGCCAGACGTGGGACTCGAACCCACGAACTCCAAGATCATGACCTGAGCCGAAATTGGATGCTTAACCAACTGAACCATCCAGGTGCCCCTCCCACTTGAAAATTTTTAAATGCACTGGCTTTCTTGGACCCATTGCCTGGCTTCATGTCCTCAGTGTATCACCTTTACTTTCAGGATGAAGTTCAGACTCCTTAGCAAGGCCTTCAAGTTTCTATCAACCTCTTTGAACCCATCTCAGTTTGGCTCTGCCTTCCTTTTTATGGTCCAACCACAGTGGCTTTGGTTTGTACCTGATTTAGGCCATGCTCTTTTCTGCTTCAGGGTCTTTAACCATTGCTATAGACTGAATGTTTGTGTTTCCCCACAATTCATAGGTTGAAGTCTTAACCCCCAATGTGATGGTGTTGGGAGGTGGGGTCTTTGGTAGAAGAATAGGTCATGAGGGTGGAGAAATAAATTTCTGTTTTTTATATGTCTATGGTACTCCATTATAGCAGCCTCTGTTGCTACAAACATGCTTGTCCCACTACCTGGAACTTTCTCTTCTGTTCTGTTTCCCATCCTTATACTTTTGCTGATTTCTCAGAGCTGAGTTACAACCATTAACTGTTCTCATGGTCCCTGAACTTCTCCACAGGACGGACGACAATTCTAATAGTTAATCATTTTTGAAATTACCCGTCAGCCCTCCCTCGTGCCCCAATGTACTTTATGCTACATGGAGGCACAGATTGTGTTTTCATATCTTATTACTAAGCCCTCGTTCCTGACACAGAATATGGCACATGGGAATAAGTCAATGCATATTTATTTAATGAATAAATGAGTGAAAAAGGGAGGGTTGACATGCTGTCATAGTCAGTTCGGGCTGTCATGACAAAATACCACAGACTGGGTGGCTTCAACAACCAAAGATTATTTCTCACAGTTCTGGAGACTGGAAGTCCAAGATCAAAGGGCTGGCTTATTTGGCTCCTGGTGAGAGAGAGCTTCCTGTGAGGCCAGCGGCAATCTTTTTTTCTGTGTCCTCACACCAAGGGGAGATTGGTGGGGAGAGCAAGCTCTTTGGTCTCTTCTTACAAAGGCACTAAATCCTAAGGACCTACTCTCGGGACCTCACCTAAACCTCATTACCTCCAGAGGCCTGACTTCCCCAATACCATCATATTGGAGGGTTAGGATTCCTACATATACATTTTAGGTGGGGGGATACAATTCAGTCCACAGCATTACCTCATTTGATCTTTGACCACCTCAATGGCACGAGTTCCATTTCAGAATGAAGAAAAGGAGGCTTAGGAAGTTGAATCTGCCCAAAGCCACCGGCTAGGCAGTGATAGAACTGGGAAGTTTTCAAATCTAGGAATATCTGCCTTAAAAGCAACTGAATGTCCGTCTGTTGCCTCATGAGGCCTCTGAGGCATTATCTCATTTGGTTTTGAGCCATTTAGTCTGAAGGTAAACGTGACAGCGTGTGAGGTAGGAATGTAGAGGGGAGCCAAATGGAGAGGAGCCTGTACAGTAGAGAGCTGGAGAACACTGAACACTGAGGGAAAAGATATTGAGAAGGGGAGTTTGTTCCCGGGGAGAAACTGGGGAAGAAGTTTGGCAGGAAACTGGGCCCTGGAAGGTTGGGGGGTGGAGTTTGGGATTGTGATGTCATCGATCATTAGGGAAACTTTGGACTCGTCTTCTCTCATCCTCTCCGCCTCGTTCCCAGGTCCCACACCCCTTTGCTAGCTCTGACAGGTTTTTTTCAGAGCAGGAAAAAGAGAAAAATAGGAAGAACAAAAATAAAACAGCCCCCCACCTTACACCGAGGCAGCGGGAGATACAAAGATCTCTCTGTTGAATAGATCTTAGACTAAGAACATTTCTCCCACACAGAACCAGTGTTAAGATAAAGGGTGACATTCACACAGTCCTCAGAAGCCTAGTTAACTCGTGCTGTTCTGGAACTAGCACTAGCAGCAATATGTGTCCATTCAGAGAACATTTATCCAGCTCCTTTTCTGAAGCAGGAGCTGTGGCTGAGCTGTGAGTTGCTGTGGGTGACTTCCTCTGCCCTTGGGAAGTTTCCAGCTATGTGATGGTTTAGATACTTTGGGGCCCCAGCCCCTTATCTCGGCCACTGTTTCCACAGAAAGGTGAATTCTCAGTCACGGCACGCTGGGTGTGGGCCACCCTTAGAACACGCTGACCTTCCTTCCTCTTGATCCCTTTTCTCACCCTCCCATTTGCAGCGGCTCCTTCAACGGAGGGCAGCCACTGGCCTCTTGGTTCCTGCTAAGAAGGAAACTCAGGAGCTTGGCTTACCCAGTGCACTGAGGTTGAAGCCGTGGGTTTGACTATTACATAGCCATTTGGCCATGAGGAAGTCACATAGCGTCTCTGAGATGAAGGACTAAATTACATCCTCCTTGGTTACCTCATAGGAGTCTTGGGGGAATATTCAATGATATGTATGTGCTTTATAAACAGTAAAGCATTACATAATGCGAGCAATTGTGCTGATCCTCATAGAGCTGATTAGTGGGATGGGGCCTTAGACAGCCCTTATTTGCTGTGTGCCAGACCTTCTTCTAGGCATTTCATGCATCTGCGGAGGAGGCCATTGTGGGGGTGGGGGGTGGGTACTATTATTCTTATTTGACACATGAGGAACAGAGAGGTTAAGTGACCTGTTCAGGGTCACATAGTAAGTGACAGAGCTGAGATTCAAAGGCAGGCAGTCACGCTTCACAGCCCACTGCTAACCACCAAACTAAGCTGCCTTCTGTGTGCTTCATTAGTACCCTCTGTATACTCCTCTGGGAGCACTTGACACAATTATAATTGCTTACGTTAGTGATAAATAAACTACTAGAAGGCAGGGACTGTATTTCATTCACACACACATGCACACAGTGCCTGACACATAGAGCTCAGTATATATTTGTTGAATTAGTAAATGAATAAATGTCTCCCGGGGAGATATACAGCAAGTCTGATACAACTACTACTGTTTTCCTTTATCTTTTCTTGGCTACCTATGCTCATTTCCTTCAACCATTTCCAGTAAGAAAATGTTTGGTATTTCTTGCCGTCCTTATGGCCCTCCTTTGCATTTTTCTCAAGTTCAACAATGACCCATCTAAAGGGAAATGTCAGAATGTGAACACTGTACTTGAAGAATAGTCTGACACCAGCCCTGGATCCAGTATGACTGTCCTCTCCTGTCTTTGTGGTATATACTCATTATCTAGGACTCCCTCAGGAGTCCACTCCTGCCCCTGAACTTTTTGTATGGCCGGACAGGTTCTTGACTATGAAACTAAGCACCCAGAGTGACCCTTAGGCCTTCATTAGTGGTCTAGGCAGGTAAGCAGAATCCATTAAACTCTTCCTCCCCTCCCCTCCTCTCCCTCCTCTACCCTTTCCATTCTAGAAGGGGCTGTAAGGAAGGGAAAGGGAGTCCGTAAGGTCTTAAGGGAAGAAAACAGGTTATGGTTGATGAGGGAGTTGGGGCAGGGAAACTGCATCTTTCAAACTGGAATCCAGAGAATGTGGCAATTTTTTTGCTTCATGTCATGACTACAGTGAGTTCTCTTGTAAGAAAAAAATAGCATCATTGGCCTGTATTTAAGGGGATGATGGGACATGATGTTTCAGTTTGGACATGTTTTGAAAATTCTTTTATCAAAGTGGACAAAAACATTTGGAATGTTTCTGTTGGGCTCCTCAAATTGGGAAAGTGCAGACTCTGGCTTCCATCAAGACTAAAAACACTGACAAAAAGCGAGATTCAGCTATTAGATAAACTGGCAAACGCGCACTATAAATTTTGTATTCCAACCAGGGTTTTTGTTTTTAGTAGTTTGGGGTAGAGGTTACTTTGGGTGATTAAGTGCTCCATTGGACAGACACTCCGGGCTCCATTCCTCCAGGCGGGATCAACGCCCCGGGCCCTCGGAGCCGCCCTTTGCAGGACTCACTTGCTGGAGGGCGGGACCGCGCCGGCGGGGGCGCGCTGCCGAAGCGTCGTCGCCGGGTGGGAGCGGAGGAAGGAAGGAAGGCGCCCTGGGAGCGCGCGAGGCCACACGTTCGCGCGCGCCCGCGCGCCCACGCGCCCGACCGCACTCCCGGGAAGTCTCGCGATGCCGTAGCCGGCTGCTCCCGCTGCGGGTGGCTCTGGCTGTTGCTGTGGTTGCCTGAGTTGCTGCTGCGGCGGCGGCGGCGGCAGCGGCGGTACTGGTGGAGGTGTCGGCCCTTGGGCGGATGTTGACATTGTGTTGTTGTTATTGCTGATGGTAATGGCGGCGGCGGCGGCGGCGACGGCCGGGACCCCATCTCCTCTGTAGCCGGAGCCGAGGCAGCCAAGAGCGAACTCCGCGGCCTCTGAGCCCGAGGCAGCGACTCCCCTCAGCCTCCGCCGCCTCGCCTGCCCGTTTCCCGGCCGCGGCCCCGGCCCCTGGAGTCAGGCCCCTTTGGGCAGGGGGCCTCGGAGGCTCAGGATGGCGGATTTCGACGAGATCTATGAGGAGGAGGAGGACGAGGAGCGGGCCCTGGAGGAGCAGCTGCTCAAATACTCGCCGGACCCAGTGGTGGTCCGCGGCTCCGGTCACGTCACCGTGTAAGGCCCGGAGGAGGGGAGGGCGAGGACGGGAAGGTGCAGGGCTGGGGTGGCCCCCCCCCTTTACTCCTCGGGAGCCCTCTTTCCCCGGTGTCCGTCTTGTGTCGGGGCCTTCGGGAAGAGTAGGCGACCAGGAAGTGAGAACTTGCTTTAATTTCGTTTGTTTCGATCTCCGGAGTGGGGACAGACACTGCCCTTCCTCCCCCACACGCCCCCTTTAGCAGGCCCTACAGGCCTGGGCGATGTGACGGATCCCAGGAGCGAAGGTTTTTCTTGAGTCTGCCCTTTGGGCCACCTCTTCAGCTTCGGGGTGGAAGTACACGTATTTATGAGGTTCCTCCCCCTTGTTTTCTCTTCCAGTTACCCTGTGGTTCTCTCCTCTCATCTGTGCCTTTGAGCCTAGTGACATATGGCTCAGAGGCCAGATCTGGGCCATGTGAGACCCCAGTGACAATTGGTAATGAGTGGTTCACCGTTGTGTCTGTGCCTTTCACACATACTCACAGGTCTTCCCAGTTTCTTGCAGAGTCAATTTCTGCGGAAATGCAGGTTCCTGTGATTGTATATGATAAAAATGTGTGGATGAGCCTATATTTAAGATCTGCAGAACGATATATGTGTTTACTACCAGTTTTTAAAAAGAAATCTACGTGCTGGACACACTCTGCTGGGGTTACTGAGTTCTCTCTGTAATCAGAGCCTCCTTTGGGCATGAACTCTGGGATGGCTTCTTCATTTGATAAGGGTTCCTTCCTGTAAGTCTGATTTGCAGCATTTAAAAGTCCGATGTTATTCAAACAATAAGGAATGAGAGCTTTGTAAAAAGGTCATGACTAATAAAGGAATGTGAAGACTTGAACCAAATAATGAGCTGTCCGGAAGCAGGAAGTTTTGTAATGTTTGTCTGAGAAGTCCAGAGTTGTGTACAACTTGAAGTATTTATATTCTTCATTTTAGATCTCTTGTTCAAATCCTAGATCAAACTTGTATGCTTGTCAGAAATCTCCCCACTACACCCTTCTAGTAAAATAAAAGGGCCAGCAGATCCGAGACTGTCTGGAACAGTTTTCGTTGCGTTTTTGGTGTGGGGTGAGTGGGATGTGCAGTGAATAACTTTTAGTGAAAAGGTAAGACTCCTTATAGAAGATTTTCAGCAAAATCCTTGTATTTCTCACTACGTGATATGACCAGCCATATTGTTGTTTGGGTGTGCTTATGTAATGCTTTGATTTCTTTAGCACCTGTTAGTCTGTATTCAGGTGACTTAATAGGGTAAAAACACTGCATAATCATTGTCACAGTGCCATGGGAAGACAATGGGATTTATCACCACAATAACAGTTCCTTAGTATTTTAACTGTCATCTCCAGCAGAATTAAGAAGTTTCATGGATATTAAATCTTTCTTTAACATGTATTACAGAACTTTTTTAGTCTCATAGCCTGCCATTTAATTTTTTAGTTTGACACTCAGGACCTTTTTACATACATACATACATACATACATACATACATTTATTTATTTATTTTCTTTTTACATTGTTTTAAACCTAATGAGTGTATGTGTGCACAAAGAAGGGATTTTTTTTTCAAACTCTTTGATGCTATCTCCCTGCCTTTCCCCCCTAAATTCCTCTTGTTAAAGAAAAGCAGGCAATTTTTTCCTATTTAAAAAGGTGCTGCTAGAGTTATAATGTTTCCTCTGTTTAAGGAAAAGAAAAACTAAGCACTTTGTTGGGTAAATAGAAAATATAATAGATAAAGTGCTCAGAACTAAATAGGTGATTAGTAAATTTGATTGTAGTTGGCTACTCAGAGAGGTTAATGGGGTGGGAAATGATTATTAGTGGTTTTCAATCTCACCGCCCATTAAAATTACCTGTGGAAATTAAACAAAAGAACAACAACAAGAAAAGCTGCGTTTTCCCCAGGGCCAGGCCAGTTGAAGGCCTAGTATCTGAGTGAGGTCCCAGGCCTGGATGTTGGTTTAGAAAGTCCTACAGGTGATTCTAATGTACAGGCAGAGCTGAAAACCTCTCATCCAGAGTATGAGGGGGGACTACATGCCCCCAGTAAGCAGTATGCCTTTCTGCACTGGAGTTCATGTTTCTGTGATCTCTGTCAGTCACTTTCCCTCTTTTCCCCATTACCTTGGTTCTAGGCTCTGGGTTCAAATCTACTCTCTGCCACTTGGGTAAATTATTTATGCCTCTTCAGTTACGGTGGGGATCGTTATAGTCCTTAATTTTTAAGGTTATTAAGGATTAAATGAGACAGTATACGCCAGGAAATCATCACATTGTGTGATACTGTGCCCAATAAATACTAACCTTCATTAGTTACCCTCTATATTTAAAAGTGTTCCACTTTGAGAAACATAAGTGTAAAGCACAGTACTAAGAAATCCGAACTGCCATTTTCAAACCTAACAGTGATTGACTTTAGTCCTATTTTTCCATTTCTAAACAATGTATATGAGGTTAAATTACTATGTGAAGTATTTGCATGAAAATTAATGAGAATCTTCATTGAAAACCTAAACCTGTTTTGTAATGACATAGATAAGTATAGTAATAGTAATACAAAACTTTTTACATGACTCTGTCATACATAATTCACTGGCATACTATGCCCGTGGGTAGCCCACTTAGTGCCTATAAGGTTTTTGAAATTGGCTCTTTTTTAAAAAAAATTTTTTTAAAGTTTATTTATTTTTGAGAGAGAGAGAGCGAGAGAGAGCGAGCACGAGCTGGGAGGGGGCAGAGAAAGATGGAGAAAGAGAATCCAAAGCAGGCTCCAGGCTCTGAGCTGTCAGCACAGAGCCCCATGCAGGGCTTGAACCCACAAGCTGTGAGATCGTGACCTGACCAAAGTTGGACGCTTACCCGACTGAGCTACCCAGGCACCCCTGAAATTGGTTCTTATGGGTTACTATAACTGTTGAGCATGTTCAGTTTTTCTTACCTTTAAATATAAATAAGAGTTGTTAAAACAGTTGTAGTAAAGCTGCTGCTGCTCCCACCCTACCTGTTTTTTTTAAACTAAGGAGCTCTTCAGAGCAGTCTTCTCTTACAGGTTTGGAAGTAAATGATAGTGCCACCTGAATCGTCTGTAATCCTGATCAATCTCAAAACATACCGATTCATCCATATTTGTTTTTCATAGATTTCACTTTTGAGTAGACCTTTATACCTGAATATTTCCACTCTTTTTTCCTCCCTACCATAATAATCATTTTACAGTATTACTCTTACTTTATTTTAGAAATTACTGTATTCTCATGTGACATGATCTGGCATGTCAGTATAGTGATGTGAAAAAGTAAGATACCTTCCATTTTCTCCTACGTAGGCAGGTCGTGGTTATTTTGGGGGTATAATTGTGTAATCATATTTTTGGGATATAAGGATGTAAAACAATTTGTGTAAACAAAGTCTGTTTTAATGTGTTTTTTAACACAAATATTTTTACATCGATTGCAAATCAGACTTTGTACTTCCATCATGATCAGTATTCTTTTTTGACATTCTTCTGGATAAGTTTAATAATTTTCTTCATTGCTAGATTTGCATGTAACAATATGGAACAGAGTGGCAGCTCCAACAGGGAGAAATCTTATACAGAAGCATATTTTGAGGAAAGGTGGTATTTGAAGGAAGAGGGAAATAAGTTCCTATTATTGCATAACATTTATGTGCATGGAATTTAAGACTTGAGTTCACACTTCAATTAAAAGTACATTTCCTGTGTGTGTGTGTGTGAGAGAGAGAGAGAGAGAGAGTTTTCTCATTTTATTATGTAATGAAAATGAGGGGAAAGTGATTATCTCATTAGGGGGTATAGGCGAGATTGGTTAATATTCTTAAATTATAAAGTTTTTTACTCTTCAGTAGATTTGTCAAAATATAGTGATCATTGTTGAAGACTTTGATTTTTCACAATGATGACAGTGTTAAAGCATTTAATCTAAAACTTAGAATTTAAAAATAGTTTTTAGACCAGTATTTTCTAGCTGATCTATCATTATAACCGACATTATTTGCTTCTGTCTCATTTAATGCCCTCCCATATCAGAATCACACTTGGGGCTTTCCTAGGGCATATATAATCTTTGACTTCTAACTTAAGTCCTGTCAAAGAGGCAAGTTATTTTGCTAAGGTTTGTTTCTAATAATGTTATTCTCTTTTAATTTCACTAAATTATTGTATCTTCATGTACTCTCCTCTGAGGTATAATCTTCCTACCATCTCCACAAATAATTCCTCATTTTTCAGTACCAGTTTTTACCAATGGCTGTGGAACTCACTCTCTTTGCTTGTCTTCATGTCAGGTATGCTATGGAAAATTGAAAGATATAGAATGGGGCTTGAAATGAAAAAGCTTGGAAACTACTTTGGGGTGCAATAAAATCTTTGCATAGGAGGGGCGCCTGGGTGGCGCAGTCGGTTGAGCGTCCGACTTCAGCCAGGTCACGATCTCGCGGTCCGTGAGTTCGAGCCCCGCGTCGGGCTCTGGGCTGATGGCTCGGAGCCTGGAGCCTGTTTCCGATTCTGTGTCTCCCTCTCTCTCTGCCCCTCCCCCGTTCATGCTCTGTCTCTCTCTGTCCCAAAAAATAAATAAACGTTGAAAAAAAAAAAAAATTAAAAAAAAAAAAAATCTTTGCATAGGAGACATCACAAGAACACGTTGACCTTTCAAATGGTAGAGTTAATAAAAAATGGTCTATCTTGAAATGTATCAGTATTCCAAGACTGCTACCAGATGCTGTAGTTAGCAACAGGAGATCTGAATGTGATTTTCCCAAATAATAGAATCACTTCAGTTAAACAAGTTTTTTAACTTCATAGCTTTCACCTTTTCTCCCCCACCCAGCATGATATGTAAGGTGTATTCCATTTTTATTTTATTTTATTTTATTTTATTTTATTTTATTTATTAAAAAATATTTTTTTAATGTTTATTTAATATTGAGAGACAGAGAGAGATAGAGCATGAGCAGGGGAGGGGCATAGAGAGGAGGAGACACAGAATCCAAAACGCTCCAGGCTCTGAGCTGTTAGCACAGAGCCCGACATGGGGCTCGAACCCACAAACCGGGAGATATGACCTGAGCCAAAGTCGGATGCTTAACCGACTGAGCCACCCAGGTGCCGCAGGTGTATTCCATTTTTAAAGATTAAACTTTTGTTCTGAGATTTTTTTTTTTAAGACATTATTGATCTTTCTCCATAAGGCTGTGAAGTTGTTTGAAGGCAGGAATTGTGGTTATTAGTTTGTATTTCTCCACTATTTAATCTAGTGTCTGGAATTTTATGGGTCCTAAAATGTTTGCTAAATAAATGAGATAATTGCATACATCTTTGGATCTTGTCAGAATTGCCAAAGGAGTAACTGTTTTCTTTCCTGAACCTCCTGATGAAGGCAAACAGTGTTTTACAATAGAACTCTTATAAAATCATATTCAAATGATAACTGGCTTCCTTTTTTTTTTAATTGATAATTATAAGGAAATTGTAAAATTAAGGTAAGATATTTTTTCCTCAGAGATTTTTCTTACTCGTTATTTCAAAGGAAATTAGTTTGATTTAGAATATAGAGTTGAACATATCTTTGGTAACTAACACAAAGAAAAAGAATGCTAAACACTTTAATTGGATCAGCTACCAAAACTTCTCAGTGGGTAAACTTTCTTGAAGAAATGAGGATTATGGCCGTAAGCTGAAGTTTCAAAATTTTACTGTATTTGAATTTGAAATTTACATGGTGTTTCAGTGTAAACAGTTTAGTGTTGGATTTCTGCCTATTAACAGATGTGAAATTGACTAATGCTTAAAATTTTATGTGACTAGCTAAGTGCAATACAGGGACTAAATGGTGAAAATTAGTTCTATGAAATTATAATTACTTAAATACTATTCTAGATAACATTACCTTGAATAATAATATTTCTCTAAAGAGTAATATTTTTACTTTGAGAGCTACTCCTAAACTCCAGATTGAGTTTATATTCCTTCATTTATTTATTTATTTATTTTAGAGAGTGCCATCGTGAGCGTGTGGGAGTGGGGGGAGAGGGGCAGAGGGAGAGAAAATGTTAAGTAGGCTTCATGCTCAGCATGGAACCTAATACGAAGCTCGATCCCACAACCCTAGGATCATGACCTGAGATGAAATCAGGAGTTGGGTGCTCAACCGAATGAGCCATCCAGGCAGCCTGAGTTTATAGTCCTTATTAGGAATAGGTTAAAGGCCCAGGATCTTTTACTCCCTGTAGTATCTATGCCTGGCTTAGCTTTCTAAACTATAAAGCTACTTAAGATTTTATTCTCAATAAAATTAGGCTTTAAATATAACATTTAGCAACAGATACTTTTAAGTATCCTTACTTTAGTATCTTCTGTTTAACATTTTTTTTTGTGACTTTTCATAATTTGTTTCAGAATCCCTTTATAAAATCAAATCTTAAGCCAGACTTTCACCATTCATGTAGTCTAGCTTAGTCCCAATGCAGATTTCCTTCTTGTTTTTTTTTTTATTTGAGAGAGAGAGAGAGAGAAACATAGACAGTTCAAGTGGGGGATCGGCAGAGAGAGAGAGGGAGACACAAGATCCAAAGCAGGCTCCAGGCTCAGAGCTGTCGGCACAGAGGCTGACATGGGGCTCGAACTCACAGACTGGGAGATCACGACTTGAGCTAAAGTCTAACGCCTAACTGACTGAGCCACCCAGGTGCCCCTGCCCAATGCAGGATTTCTTCAACTTGCCTGATTATCAGAATCACTGAGAGTATTTTATTTTATTTTTTATTTTAAGGTTTATTAATTCATTTGGGGGTGGGGGGAGGGGTAGAGAGAGGGAGAGAGAGAGAATCCCAAGCGGGCTCCATGTAGGCTGCCAGCACAGAGCCTGATGGAGGATTTGAATTCACAGACCGTGAGATCATGACCTGAGCCGAAACCAAGAGTTGGACGCTAAACTGACTGAGCCACCCAGGCACCCAAGAGCATTTTGAAAAATACACATTTTAGGTTCTCCACCAGTCGGAATCTTTAAGGAGAAGAGTCTAGGAATTTTTATTTTCTTTTTAACGTTTATTTACTTTTTTTTTTTTTTAATTTTTTTCAACGTTTATTTATTTTTGGGACAGAGAGACAGAGCATGAACGGGGGAGGGGCAGAGAGAGAGGGAGACACAGAATCGGAAACAGGCTCCAGGCTCCGAGCCATCAGCCCAGAGCCCGACGCGGGGCTCGAACTCCCGGACCGCGAGATCGTGACCTGGCTGAAGTCGGACGCTTAACCGACTGCGCCACCCAGGCGCCCCTATTTACTTATTTTGAGAGAGAGATTGCACACAAGCTGGGGAGGGGCAGAGAGACGGGAGAGAATCCATTCTAAGTAGGCTCTGTGCTGTCAGCGTGGAGCCTGATTCGGGGCTCAACCCCACAAACTGTGAGATCACAACCTGAGCCGAAATCAAGAGTTGGGCACTTAACCAACTGAGCCACCCAGGTGTCCCCGGGAATTTTTATTTTTAATAAGAGCTTAGGTAATTCTCATATCAGACACATTTAGAAGCAATTGATGATATGCGGAAAGAGTATGGTCTTTGATGTTAAGCAGATTAGTTTTAATTCTCAGATACGTCCTAACTGTAACCTAACTGTAACCGTTAACATTTTTGAACTTTAGTTTCCTCATCTGCAAAAGGGATAAGTAAGGTCTACCTCAAAGATTAGGTGTGAGAGTCAGAAATAATTTATCTAATGTCATGTGCCCACAGTAGAAATACAGCAAATTATTACTTATTACATATTTTGATATTTATGCTTTTGTGCACATTTTTGGCTAATATTTACCATTTTCCTGGAAATCCATATAAAAGGTAACATATGCTTTCCTACTTTAAAACAAGATCCTGGTGGCTCAGTCAGTTAAGCAGCCGACTTCGGCTGAGGTCATGATCTCATGGTTCGAAGGCTCATGAGTTTGAGCCCTGCATCGGGCTCTGTGCTGACAGCTCAGCCTGGAGCCTGCTTTGGATTCTGTGTCTCCCTCTCTCTCTGCCCCTCCTCTGCTCGCACTCTGTCTCTCAAAAAAAAAAAAAAAATATAAAAGAAATTTAAAAAATAAAAGTAAAACAAGATCCTGACCATAAATCAGAATTATCTCATTGTGTTGAGGAAACATTTAATCAAAAGCAGATATTATCAGGTTGGTACACAGTCATAGTCTTAGGGGTTCTTGAGTTATTTTGGAGTTTGAGAATCTTCTCTTTTATAAAAATGTTTTCAAATGTTTATTTGTTTTTGAGAGAGAGAGAGAGAGAGAGAGAGAGAGAGAGAGAAAGAAACAGAGTGTGAGCGGGGGAGGGGCAGAGAGAGAGGGAGAGGTAGAATCCGAAGGGGGCTCCAGGCTCTGAGCTGTCAGCACAGAGCCCGAGGCTGGGCTCGAACTCAGGAACCGCAAGATCTGACCTGAGCCGAAGTCGGATGCTTAACCGAATGAGCCACTGAGGCATCCTGAGGATCTTCTCTAAATGGCACTTTATTTTAAATTCCATATGTGTGGGCTTTTCTTTTCTATATACCTTCTTTATCTAATGGATGAACTGTAGGTTGAGAATGAGACAACCAACATTATTAGAACTATGAATAAAGTAAGAGTAGTTGGTTCTGGGTGCTGGATTTAGATCCTTGAGTTTTAAGATATTTGTTTAATCAGAGAATTTTTTGCTTAATCCTTCATTTTCAGCTGTCTTTTTTTTTTTTTTTTAATGTTTGTTTATTATTGAGAGAGTGTGTGAGAGAGACACAGAGCGTGAGCCAGGGAGGGGCAGAGAGAGAGGGAGACACAGAATCTGACACTGGTTCCAGGCTCTGAGTGTCAGCACAGAGCCCAACGCAGGGCTCGAACCCATGGAAAGTGAGATCGTCATTTGAGCCAAAGTCAAATGCTCAATCAACTGAGCCACCCAGGCGCCCCCATTCTCAGCTGTCTTACTAAAGTTTCCTGATAAGTAGTTTAACAAACATTTATCAGATTTTGTGTTAAGGTGTTATGCGAGACTCTAGGTACATAGTTATGAATAAAACACATAGTTCCTCTGTCCTCCTGGAGCTTACGGTTAAGAGACAAATTATGTCGGAGCACATTGCTGTGAAGGAGCCCGGTAGGGTGCTGTGACTGAAAATAACGTGGTTAGGGAGAAGCTCCCTGAGGAGTAACATTTAGGAAGGGCGAAAGAGTTCTGTGAAGAGCATCCCGGGTGTGGAGAACAGTAAAATAAGTCTGGCTGGCCTGAGATGCTGAAAAGCTACTTGTGAACT